>NC_141597.1:53735701-54048701 GCF_047967505.1 Dipteris shenzhenensis | reverse complement strand
CAAAGCATTTGTGGAATATTGTTTCTGGGGCTGATCTGAGGCCAGCCAATGCTACAGTGGTTGTTTCTACTGCTGGTTCTTCTACAGGGGGTACTCCTGATGCCTCTTCCTCTAGCACTCCTCCTGCTGCTCTTCCAACTCAAGAACAGTCAAGATGGGATGCAAGAGATGCAAATGCACATTCATGCATTGCTTTATCATGCAAGAGAATCATTATTCCACACATCCGGTCTTGCAGGACAGTAAAGGATGCTTGGGATAAATTGGCTTCTCTCTATCAGATACGCAATGAAGCTCGTGTTGCATATTTGAGAAGGCAATTACAGGAAGTGAATATGAATGAAGGTGAGTCAATGGATGCATATTTGACAAAGGTCAAGGACCTCATGAAACAGCTTGCCAACATTGATGAGTGTCAAATTTGGGGATCGAGCTCTCCTAGTCACTGAGAAAACATCCTAATACAACACTAATCTAAGGAGGATGCAGCCTAAGTGCAAACATGATGAAGAGAGTGCTCATGACATGTACCTCAAGTCAATTAGGTTCCAAGATAGATTAGCTTGGACTCATAAAGAGAATCTTGAGATAGTGCAAAAAGTGCTTAATTGATATTACTTCAAATGAACCTCCCTTTTATAGGTGAGGGTACTTACATCCATTTGCTTGCTCACATGTGGGATATCTCCTCCATGCCATGTGGTAGCTTTCCCTTTGCTCATACCTTTGCTCTATATGTGCTCATGGCACCATATCTCTCAACACCTCCCCTTGGTGCCATAATCCTTTGGCTACTGCAAGGTGGTCAGATGTGAGTTACAAATCCATCACCTCCCCTTAGTGCATGCATTGCTACTTAAGGTGGTCAAGTGTGGTTTTTACATGTCAATACCTCCCCTGGGTGCTTTCATAGCTACTCTCAGGTGGTCAGGTTTGATTACAAACATATGGGCTGTAGGTGGAAAGGATTTTACTTTTCAATGCTTCATGTCGATGGCATTTGCTTCTTCGCTTGACGTAGTTTGATGCATGATGCTTTGTTCTTCCATGTGCCTTAATGCTTTCTGTGTGGATGCCATGCTCTATGCTATGGTCATCTCATACACTTGTGCTTTTGGCATGCTTATGATAGCGATGTGTGCATTCATGCTTTGATTTGTCATTTGTTGCAAAGGTCTTACCAATTGATTTCTTTCAATATTGGCAGTGTCTAATTGCGTCTAATTGCATACAATGATTCTACTTCAACCCATCCCATGGAGGGGGGTTTGTAGGCCATCTTCTGGATGTTCTAGTGATGCCCTATAGGCCATGGTATGTGCCTTGTAGGCATAAGTGTAGGCACTTATAGTGTTAGTGCCTTCTAGGCCACATAGGACACTTAGTCCTATGTGACACCTAGGACACTTAGTCCTAGGTCTAGGTACAAGTACTTTGTACTTGTGTATTTTCACCTTATCTAAGTTTTGACGTGACTGCTCTATCGACTCGTCTTGTACCTGCACTCTCTCTCTCTCTTCGTTTCATACCTTCAAAATCAAGCCTTTCAAGCTCTTTCTTTCCCCTTCTTTAATGGGCTAATTTAGTCGGCTTCCCATAGAGACAGTGCTCATAAAATTCTAAGTCAGAAAAATTCAAATGTGGCTCATGTGCCCCAACCTGCAATGCCATAAAGAAGTACTTGGCTGCTGGGTTATTGCAACAACATGATCAGACACCCCTGATACATGTATCTTGTAATAGTTTTTGTCCTCAATTAAGACATTTTGGTAATTCATGGTGATAATCTTCTACACGATCGATTCTTGTAAACACTAACGAAAGTAATACAAGTACAAAAATTCCGATTGTGAGTTATATTATTATTGATTAAAAATTGAGATGCATATTATTGTTTTTATCAGACCATCACCATAGCATATTGTGGACATTCAAAGGATATTTTATAAAGATATCTTTTAATCTTTCGTAAGTTTGAGTAATTTAGCATGTAATATTTGAGAAAATGAGAGGGGGAAGAGAGAGCATGGAAGAGAAAAAGGAGAGGGTTGCGGGGGGGATGCATGTGGAGAGTGTGGGGAGACAAAGTGATGGGAAGGAAGAAATATAGATTGTTGTTTCTAAATGCAATATAGTGTGGTGGTCCAAGTTTTTCAAAGGACATTTTCCTTTTTATAATATTTAATTATCAAGTTAAGAAGAGGTCTAAACATATACAAATCCTTGGGGTCTAAACATATAAAAATCACCCAACCCATTTCGGTTTCCCTTCTCATGGTTAGGGATGCTAAATCTATCTCCATCCATGCATAATTCATGGGCCTCCAATTAGTAAAAATTCTGAGGAACCCCGTGTCCTATAGTAAGACATAAGTAATCATGGCTAGGTCATAAAGTTAGAAACTTCAACCAATCTCCCAAGCTCCAAGTAGTGGTCCAAACCTTTTCAAGTAATGTGCAAAAATAAATATATAAAGAATCTATCCCTCTTTTGGTCTCAAACCTTTTGTTTTTTAAGGCCGATAGTAAAGGTGAGGCTAGAGCCAATAGTAAAGCTTGATTTTTAAGTACAGGATTCCCCGTAAAAGATAGTCGTCTCTTCATGATTTAAAAGTGGGGGAAACTACACACACATATATTCTCTTTTTAAAGGTATAATAATCTATAGGGTCTAAACATATATCATTTACATCCAACCCATTTTTGTTCCAAGCCAAAATGCCTCTCCATCGATGCATAACTCATGGGCTCCCAACCAATAGTAATTCTTGAGGAAACTCGAGTCCTATATAACACATAAATAATCATGGTCATACCATAAAGTTATAGATTTCAATCAAGTCTATGAAAGTACTGCAAGGTGCAAGATAGTAGTTAATAAACATTGCCACATTCTCTCCCCTGGTTTTCAAAGTAACCATGACGAAAAGGTCCATTATGTTCTTATGGACAATCAAAGAGCTGAAACAAGGGATATGTGTGTGTGCGCGCGCGCACACTCATGCACTAACTAACAATCTGTATTGGGCACCCGTATGTACAAATGATGATTTTTCCCCACTCACACAAAGACCGCTTATGCCCTATGCTAACCTGCAACAGAGGAGCTTCTTCCTCAGGCAGCTACTTACAAGTATGTGATTGACCTGGAGCCTTGTCAAAATGAAACATCAAGTAACTTTATATGATATCTGTACACTGTATAGGCGATGCCACAGTCACGGGTGAAGGCCCTGCCAGCATTAAAAACTACTCATCTATTATCCAGCAACCCAAATTTGATTTCTCTCAATGTACGACAAATCTCTGGAAAGAGGGGACGTCGTTCAGGCTTCCCATCCCAGCAAGCTTTTATAAGTTCTGATAAACGACTGTGGATGTTCTCAGGTAGAGTTGGCCTAAGCCCATTCACAATTCTCTGGAGGAGGGCACGATTGGGAACTTTTCCCTCATACGGTAACTTTCGTGAAACAATCTCATAACAGGTGATCCCAAAACTGTAAACATCTGCACGAAAATCATACTCGCTGACAGTGAAAGGATCTGGCTTCAGATGGAATGCATAATCAAGGGCAGCATCGAGGGATCCCAAAGATTGCTTTTGGTTAGAAGTGATCTCAGGTGCCCTCCAACACGATGTGCCGATAGGTGCTGTTAGATCTTTCCTGTTGCACTCCCTGGCATTTCCAAAATCGGCTACCTTGACATGTATAAAACGTTCCCCCCAATAGTCTACATTTTTCTCTCCGTCCACAAGAACATTCGATGCTTTAATGTCCCTGTGTAGGATTTTTTGCCTGTGCAAGTACTCAATTGCTTTCGCTATTTGTAGCATAATATCTACTGCCACCACCTCTGGAAAGGGGCTCCTTGCACTATCAATGTGACTCCTTAAACTGCAGGTCATGAGCTCCATTAGCAATGCCCTGTTCGTATTGCCCTGCACTCCTGCCGTGTAGCCAATGACCTTCACAATGTGAGGATGAGGTAATCTGAATTGGAGAAGTAACTCGTCCCTGGATGGAACTGTCTCTGCCCAGAGTTGTTTCATTGCGTATTTGTCTCCCCAACACGTGACTTCGTAAACTTCCGCACTGCTTCCTTTTCCCAAATAGCGTACTGGTTTCACGTGCTCCGGTTCGATGAAGAGATCCGTTGAGGTTTCAATCTCTAGTTTACAATGGCTCAGAATACTCTGGCAGAGCCACTTAGCTTTATGTAACTTTTCGGTTTGGGATATATCATTTTCCAAGACAGTTTGCTCTAGTTGCTCGGTATTCTGTTCAGGTGTTCCCGATGGACTACAGCCACGGCTGTTCAGTCTGACTGCTATGGCTATCATGGATGTGAGGAAATTTGGTGAGAGCCAGTTAGCTGTACGTGACATTTCGGTTTGCGAGGTGCCAACTTCTAGACAATTTTGAACTGTATGTTCCGTTTGACAACTATGGCTGTTCGGATTAATATCAGTCCAGTATGTTTGCAGCTCCGAGTGAAGCGCCTGATGATCATATTCGGCTGCTTTCACCAGAGCAGGTTGCAACTTGAGAAGCTCCAAATTGGGATCTTTGAAACAGCTTTGGGGGATCGTTTCGACGATGTTCTGAATTTTTGAAGATAACTGTTTGCAATGGAAATCGAGATCCTCCAACAAAACCAGGAGTCCCCAATGGCTGACCATTCTTGGAATTGGCCAACTTACCCACGAGTAGCAAAAGCAGTCCGCAAGAAATCTGCGACCGTAGAGGAGCAGCCTGCACAACTCTTTACCGATCCCGTCGAACAAACTGACCACCGACAAAAAAGTATGCCACGCGCCAGTGACTGAGAAGACTTGCATCAGCTCGACAAAGTACGCGTTTAAGCGCCTGTAGGCGAGCTGTAAGACTTTGCATTGGCGCAAGTTGATGCGGGCTTTTGCTATGTTCTCTTTAGAGACTCTCCACAAGGTGTCCACCGTCAGGCAGTAAAGGACAAGGCACCTAGCTTCGAGAACTTCGCAGCGGCCACCATTGTCAGTCCGGCTGTTTTGGAAGCTCTCAATGCGATCGGACAAATCCTGGAAGTCCCTCAGCCGGAAGCAATTTGCTTCTGTTTTCAAAGCAGCCAAGAAATCCTCTTCTTGTTGATATTTGCTGCAGGCAGACACGATCCCAAGTGCCTCCGCTTCGCACAGAAGCTGGAGCAATGCAATCATCTCCGAGAAGAAGGCAAAGAGCTTAGGGCTGAGGAAAGCCTTGTGCACGCCGGTGTGAGGCTGGGGCAGGGACGACTGGGTACGTGCAAGGGGGCGGGCGTTACGACAGAGGGCATAGTAAGAGGAGAAGAGGGAGCGAGCGTTGGGATCGGAGAGGAGACTGGAGAGCAAAGAGTGGGCATCCGAGAGGGGAACCAAGCTTTCGATGCGGAGCTGCCAAGCAAGGAGGTTGAGTTCTTGGAAGAGGTCGGGGCAGAAGTGAAGCAAGTCGAGGGAGAAGTGGAGGAGGGTGTGGGAGATGAGGGGGAGGGGGAGGAGGCGGGGGGGCTCAGGGGGAGGCATGGGGAAGCTAGGAATGCAGGCTGGAAGGGATGGAGGGGGAGAAGCGCAAGGAACCATGCTGGAAGGGATGGAGGGGGAGAAGCACAAGGAACCACGGGTTCAGCCATCGTTGCTTTGTTATCGTCGACGTGAACCTTGACGAATATTCTCCTCCGTATATTCTGAATCTCTATGAATATTCCCGAATCTCATCTCTTCCCACACTCTTGCCTAGTCTTCCACTTTCCGCATTGTAATTCTCAGACGCTTTTAGAGCCCCGCCGCATACGTTTGGAGGTTTGGACACTTGTAACACGAAATGGGTCTTGCCTGGCACGAAAATCCATCTCAGTGGAGATCTGGTTGTGACATGCAGGCTCCCTCCCTTCGACATTCATAGCCCCATTATGGGCTTTTGGACTCTTGGGTTTGCACAGGTGTCCGCCTCTCGTACCTCTGCCCTCCTCTCTTACGTCTGCTCGCTTCTACTAAAGTCTACCGTCTGTTTGGTCCTTGTGTGAGCATGTGAACAAGCAATATCTGCTAAAATCAGAGGCTTGCGTTTGAGTATGGCGGTGGAACCATCCAAACATCCATACATGTGGCTGCACTCTGAGAGTACGGTCATGCCAGGCTACTGATTCCTAAATTGATGATGTTGCAAGGCTCTTGACACCCGATTTAATGTAGTAGACCATCGAATTGCTTCTCTGCAGCTTCATACTATCACCCTCCCTCCAAAGGAGGGACACCACATAGAACTAGTGCTTTGCAGTATTGTGGAAATCTCATGTGCTCTCTCTCACCCTAATGGATCATACCTCACCTCCGAGTGATTTGAAGAAGCAATGCCCAGGCATGATCGTGCTCTAGCTTGGCATTGGAGGGACCCCATGAAATCTTTGCGGAGTTTAAAATGGCATTTAGACACAAAGGTTGCAGACAATGGGCAAATTCACAAATGAGGAGACGACTCCATCGAAAAAAAACCATGGGTGACTTGATTATTCACAAGCATCTGCAAACTGCAAAATGTAGGGCAAAATCATATTGGACGAAAGAGTTATAGAGACCACCAACCAAGCCCACTCTCGTAGTTTTGCACACTTTTGGGGCTTGGGTCGGTCGGCCACCCTTGAACAAGGAAACTTTTGACTGGCGTGTGCAATCCAACCATGTGAAGTATGTCCATGTTCCAAGTCCATGGGCAAACATTTGTGAATCCTACCTAGGATGGAAGGATGTGAGCGAATGAGTGTTTAGGGCATTGTAATGCTAAACCAACACATCTCCAAACATCCCTTCTAGTATAGTAGCTTAATGCTATGTTCCAACATTGCAATCAACATGGGGACATAATCTTTGGCTACTAGTAGAGTTGGGCATAGCCCTGCTAGCATGCTTTGGGAAGCCCTCTAAGGTCCACCCAAAGTGTTTATCCTAGTTGGGTTATTTGTAGAATGTACACTTCAAAGTTGCCAAGGGTAATCCCTCATTTGTCACTTGTAGGTGAAGCATCCTTCGCTCACATCATCCACGAGTTGGAGCTAGGAGAATTTATGTACGCACAATATAAATAAGCCTCTTGACCTCATGGTTAGTAGTGACTCCAAAGACCATCACACAATTTAGAAAAGAAGATAAGGTCGGAGGGAAACTACTTGCTCCCAGTCGACCAAGGTTGGATGTAGGGAAGGGGATGCTATCGAGTGGATGCAAGGAAGGTGCCAACCTAGGTCACCATCCTATCTATTTTGGACTTGTCATGAATTCACAATGACACGTGACCAAATTTTGCAAATTTAAAAATGACCGTAAAGCCAAAATTTCCAAGTTTCACATCCAATCCCAATCCTTGACTAGTTACTTTCAACCTTGATGTGTTGCCTATAAGTGAGGCAAGTGAAATGTGATGATTGAGACCAAGGGTGAGGTTAGGGACTTACTCAAAATCAAGCCGCTTCATCTCAATGTCACTCTTGATCACATATGCAACCATGTACATGATGGTTTAGCCATAAAGTCATGTGCAAAGTACATGGAAAATCTCCACCACTCTCTATTGGGCTTAATAATGGCAATCCTCATTATACTACAACTTTCAATCAATGCTCAAATATGCCTATCACAACAATGAGCATATGCCATCTTGTCTTCAATGGTAAAAGTCCTAGCATAGCATTATGTTTTAGTTGAGTAAACATGCTGCCCAAGATAAGCATATATGCATATGAAGTTTTTCTATATGCCTCTCTATGTTCGTCCTCCTATGGGGTGGGAGGAAATTGGCTCTACTTATTTATACATCAAATTTTCATCCTAAACTTTGTGACAATATATATGCCTCACTAAATTTCAATGTCCTTTCAAGATCACTATTTCTAGCCCATGAAAGGTGAGCTCCTAAGAGCTGACTTAAATGTCCTTTTCAATTTCACTATTTCTAGCCCATGAAAGGTTAGCTCCTAAAAGCTTACTTAAAGCATATTCCCATTACAGAAAGAAAGGCAATCCAAGTGAGAGGAGTTGAACCCAAGGACGTGAAAGAAATTTAAATCAATATTTTAAATTGATTTATATGTAAATCGATCACTTTAAAGTACTTTTAAGGCGAAATCAATTCAAAGTTTTATCTAGCTCAAAAACTCTATTATAATGTTATTGCTCGGTGTTTTGATTTAACTGCTCAATAATAACATCTTACTAGTAAGTATACAAGTAAAAGTATGTGTGTTTCAATATTTTAAATTGATTTATATGTAAATCGATCACTTTAAAGTACTTTTAAGGCGAAATCAATTTAAAGTTTTATCTAGCTCAAAAACTCTATTAAAATGTTATTGCTCGGTGTTTTGATTTAACTGCTCAATAATAACATCTTACTAGTAAGTATACAAGTAAAAGTATGTGTGTTTGTGTGTGTTTAGATTTAATAATCCCATCAATAAATGAACCATACAATTAATTCAATCATTTGGATAATTATAAAAAGATTATATGAGAAATGGATTGAAATTCTTTGAGAAAACTAAATTGAAATAACTTTTGACAAAATTGTAATCCAAAAAATTGGCACAAAAAACAAGAGGACTGGCAATAAAATTTTCCTTTATATTGAGTTTGCAAACTTAAGCAAAGAATCAGTACAACAGTGTTGAATCCGTCAGGTAGTCCAAGCTCCAAGGTTAAGGTCTACTTACCTACCTACCACCATCCAAACCAACCATTTGTTAGAACAATATAGTTGAATTTGGGAAGACACGTAATGCCTGCATTCCTTGGCTTGTTATCGCTTTACGTAAGAGTTTGAACAAACCTTTAGGATTCTAGAAGAAAAGTGAAACAACTTCTTAGACTAGCAAAAAATTTAAGAAGATTTAAGCTCATTAAAAAAAAGGATTATTTTAGAGAGAGGAGTAAATAGTGAGGGTACTAAAATGTACATAAATTACTTGAGAAAAGAAAAAAAGGGGGGGTTAGTCCACACCCTTAACCAAATAATTATTTAAGAATTTAATCAAATAGAATAGACAAGGGGGGGATTCCACACCCTTAGAAAAATTCATATACATAACCAAAATTACATGACAAAGGAAACTAATTAAATGATCATAAATTTCATGAAAATTTGACTGAACTTCTAAGAAGTATTAAGTAAACAAAAAAAAGGGGGGGGCTTTGTGTCCCTTTGTAAAAACCTTTTGTATATAGAAAAAATGGAAGGGGGGTAATCCCCTTCAAATATAAATTGACAACAACCATCAACGGGTGTTGTCTCCATATCCTTTACTCAAACTAACTAACAAAGATATAAATAGGGTTTACATAATTCTTTCTAAAAATTAAATGAGTAATTAAAATGAGTAAAAGAAACAATCTTGGAACAAGCTAAAAATTTATATTTAAGCTTTGGGAGGTTTTAAAAACTTAGAAAGATAAAGTAGTAAGAGAATATAACTCAAATTAAACCCATTAAAGAGTTACCACTCAATGCACTTTCATGCATGAATGAGTAGTTTATGTGTCCATAATCTCTTATTACTGAGGTGGCTGGTTCTGAAACAAAATAGACCTTTGAAGTTAGTAAAATAAAGCTCGGCCAAGTGGGAAAAGAAAGGCAAGCAATGGGATCTCAGAAATCCTAAGTGTTAAGGAGATACTTTGCAAGCCGAAGAGGTAGACGAAGGTGACTGGCATTAGACATGGTAAGTGATAAACAAAGAACCAAGGGAGTAGACCGGTAGATCAACGTGACTATCAACAAAACTGAAATCATTATCTTGACAAAGTGTAAACACAAGAGCTAGACATGGAAATAGGAGACGGCACAATACCAATTCTTAGGGGGTTTGATGTAGGAACATAAGCCAAGCTTTCGACCTCAAGGGCCTTAGAATAGAAATGCGAGATCAAGACAGCTAGTAGAGTTACCAGCGAAGAGCACAGGAGCAAAATGAAGAGACTTGTAAAATGAAAGGACACCATCAGTTGAAGTTGCTTTCTTCTACAAAGCAAGAAAATACAATGGTGAAGAGAATGTTTCGTGGATCTGCCAAGCAAACAAGCATATCAAAAGCTTTGTAAAGGCTATGAAGGAGAAGATCAACGACAATCAATAAACCGTTTCTACGCTTAACTTCAATGTACATAAACATAAAGCTAGCAAGGGCAGCTTGTGAACTTTGTTAAAGGAGCAAGGAGAAATCAACGAAGCTCAATAACATGATCTTGAAGGTGGCGTAAGGAGAGGACGAAACTATGAGGAAGCTGGTATTAATCATGCAATAGAGGTTGATACTATTATGGAACTTCGTGTCTATTACTTTGTTGCATAGTGGTGGTGCTAGTGCAAAAGGGTGGCAGTGCATAATTAAATAGACTAAGAATATAGAAAGAAGGGGGGACAACAAATTTTTAGACAAAGATGAGGCAAGGGAGGTTGGAGGGGCAATAATTATGAACGGGGGTTACTTAATTTTATATATATATATAAGTTTCAATATCTATAAATAAATACAATTAAAAGGTGCAAGTAAGGGGGGTTTGGTTACTAAAAGGAAATAATGATTTAAATAAGTAAAATAATAATAATTGTTTAAGAAATGAAAAAGAAGGGGGGGATGAGAAAGACTATGTTTGTGAGTGAAAATGTGTGTGTGTGTGTGTGTGTGTGTGTGGCCCACGAGAGGTAAGACCACATGGTGGGGAGTAAGCCCACCATGTGGAACTGACTCCCCACCTAATAGTAAATGTCCAAAAAATGGATATCTATGATAAGTGTAAAAAGTGATATAAAGCACACTGCCATCAGTAGATGCATAATCCAGTTTCTAGAGCCAATGTTTCTGCATATAAAAAGTAATTATTAGTAATCAGAGGAAAGGTACACAAAATAATTCAAATTATAAACATTTGACCGTGTTTAAAATTATCCTATGATTATGAATTAATTGTACGGTACTAGCCCAGTTGGGAGATCAGTGTGTGTGTTTAGATTTAATAATCCCATCAATAAATGAACCATACAATTAATTCAATCATTTGGATAATTATAAAAAGATTATATGAGAAATGGATCGAAATTCTTTAAGAAAACTAAATTGAAATAACTTTTAACAAAATTGTAATCCAAAAAATTGGTACAAAAAACAAGAGGACTATCAATAAAATTTTCCTTTATATTGAGTTTGCAAACTTAAGCAAAGAATCAGTACAACAGTGTCGAATCTGTCAAGTAGTCCAGGGCTTCGAGGTCAGGGTCTACTTACGTGCCACCATCCAAACCAACCATTTGCTAGAACAATTTGTTGAATTTGGGAAGACAGGTAATGCCTGTATTTCTTGGCTTGTTATCGCTTTACCTAAGAGTTTGAACAAACCTTTAGGATTCTAGAAGGAAAGTGAAACAACGAAGCTCAATAACATGATCTTGAAGGTGGCGTAAGGAGAGGACGAAACTCTGAGGAAGCTAGGAAACTTACCGAAAGCAATAAGTGAGGACCATAAGAAGAGGAGCCAACGTAGAGAAGTCCAGCGGTACTTTGGAGCAGAAGCCAAGCAATGAACTTTGTATAAGAGAGAGCTAGGGCTACCAAGCAACTCTTACGTACAACGCTAAGTGCTAGGAGCAGTGTAGACTTGAGAGGAAGGCAACGTTCAATGGAACAACCATATATAAGGGTGTAGTAGTAGAGATCCGTAAGGGGCACATGTGCTTAGAGGTTGCGAAAGGGGGTTGGCAAGCAAAATCAAGAACGGGGATTTAAGGAGGAAGAACTCGCTATGAAACGTCCAAACAAGAAAGGGAGCCCGTAATCAAAGTACTCAATGCAAGAGAGGAAGGGTGGCGGTGCCAAACAGTGGGCATAAAGAAGGTGCCAGTGTAAAAGGGTGGCGGTGCATAATTAAATAGACGAATATAGAAACAAGGGGGGACAACAAATTTTAAGACAAAGATGAGGCAAGAGAGTTTGGGGGGGCAATAATTATGAAGGGGGGTTACTTAATTATATATATATAAGTTTCAATATCTATAAATAAATACAATTAAAAGGTGCAAGTAAGGGGGGTTTGGTTACTAAAAGGAAATTATGATTTAAATAGATAAAATAATAATAATTGTTTAAGAAATGAAAAAGAAGGGGGGGATGAGAAAGACTATGTTTGTGAGTGAAAATGTGTGTGTGTGTGTGTGTGTGTGTGTGTGTTGGGATATTTAGGAGTCTCATGTGTGTCCATCTCAAGTTTGTAAGCATCTCTATGTGCTCCTGTGTGTTACCCCCTCTGTCCGTGTGTTTACCACCACTAAAGAGTATGTATATGTTAACATCATGTGGCACACACCTATGATATATGTGAGTCAAAAGGTAAGGCTTAGCACCTTCAAAGGCATGTACTTAGTGAAACATTCATCATTAGTTAAATTATCACTTGAGTCAAGTAATACTATGTCTTTCTCTCTCTCTCTTTATCACTTGCTTCTTTTTGTCTACAAAATGGCACCCACCTTCAACCCATGATAGCTGAGGGGAGCAATCCATATAGAACTGATGTATCAACATGGCACTTCTATCATATTGTGAATATCTCTGAGATTCTAGTATTCTCTAATCGAGCAAAGGATTTCAAAAACAGCCTAAGGGATTTCAAAACGACTAACAAGGCTTAGAATTGAATTTGTGATATCCTTCCAAAAAGTATCATGTGTTGATTGTGTAGCTTGCTTTTGCTAGCTTGTATCAACTATTATTTTTTTGGGGCAAAAAAAGTATGTATTTATTGATCAAGAGATTTACAGGATATCTCCATATCTCCACACAGCGAGTTACAAAACATCAAACCACTTACATCAAAAGTCATTCTTCTACTGTATACAAAGTAGTAGAGGAATTTATATCATAATTGGTAGAGAAACATGTGCATACAGGTAGCAAGAACAAAGTGGTTCTCCTTCAACCTCAGAGTTAAAACCTTATCCCACAGGAGTAAAATTACAGGAGGATGGGGAACATCTGCATCATTCTTGTCTATTGTAGTAGGGTCTGTTGTATTCTCAGGAGTAGTGAATAGAGGAGGCATGGTGATTCCTAGGTAGTAGGCCATCTCTAGTATATTCTTCCATTTCATTCTAGAGCAGGTCTAGAGAGTTGTTGAAGATCTTTGCAGCTTCAGTGAGTCTCTCCTAATCCTAGACCACCAAGATGCAAAAGCCATTTCTAAAATTATCCAAATCAACCATAGGGTATTATCTCTAATTAGTTCCTAGTCCTCCTATTTCATTTTTGCATCTCCTAGAAGAATAGCCTTCCAATTTAGTGGCTCCCCTAAGTTTATTTGTATATATTTCTAGACTGCTCTTGATTGAGGGCATGCAACCAAGGATGATTTTTTCATGTTGGTCTTGTCAAGAGAGAAACTTGTAGATTAGTGTCGAAAGTTTGTTTTCCCTAATAAAAATAAATGGCTGAAACATTCACCATGATTTGAAGCTTTCATGCATAAAAATTTAAAGTTTCACCAGGATTACATCTTTTTCTTCCAAATATGTAATATTTAAAAATGTAATATGTTGTATCAATCTTGTGAATTTGAAAAACCTAGATCAATAAACTTTCACTAGGATTTTATATTAATATATAAGTGTACCTTTGATCAAAACATTCATGCATGCAACAAAAAGATGGAAGATGTCTTCCTTGAAGTTACAACACTTTGTGCAGATCCCATCTCCTTTTCCTATAAGGAGACTCCTAGCATTGGTCCACATTGCCATGCCTAATTGTCCTTTATCTCTATGTAATCAGATTCTGGCATGTTGTAGTAGGTTGGGTAAGGTCTTAAGAATTGAAAAGAAAAATTGTATTAACCCCATGGGTAACCCACAAGTATATGTGCTTATGGATATGGTTGAGTACTTGCGTAATGCCCTGGTTGTAGTAGCAGAAATGGATCTATTTTTAGAGAGTAGAAGAGGAAGTACAAAAGTTTACCCAACTCCTGCTTTTTGTGTGGACTGCAAAGCCATAGTATTAAGAGATTGCCCACAAAAGAAGCCTAAACGAAAGCCCACAACTGCCCCTTCATAGGCACCAACTCCCCCAAGGAGAAATGGGTCCCAAAGAAAACCAACAGACCCCCTCCCTACAATGTCTCCTAGTAAGTCAAATCAAGAAGCAGGCACGTCATAGGTTACCCTAAACAAAGGTAAGGATAGAGAAGTCACTATTCCCACTAATTAGCTAGAAAAGTTTATAAGACTCTGTAGATCTTTCCTTTGGGGTGGAGATAATAGGATTTCAAAAATCAGGTGGACCTTTTGTACAACTCCAAAATTTGGTGGTGGCCTAGGGGTGGTGAACATTGATCAAATGGCCAAAAAGTTGGCAACATCTTGGATCATTAAAGCAGTAGTAAACCGAGATAGGGACAGGCACAATTGCTCATGAAAAATGCCAAACAAATTAGGCTAGTTAGAGACCCCAAGTGGAAAAATTCCCCCCTCCTTTTTGCATTGTGTGGCTCAAAGCCCTATTCTACCAGGGAATCACCTTATGGAGGTATCTCTAGAATGCTTTTGAGGATATGAAACATCAAATAATTTCTTAAGGAAAGGGGGCATTTATTACTCTTAACTCTATTTGGGTGCTAGTGCTGCACAAAGATAAGCCTTTGACAAATGTGGAACTTGAGGTAGCCAGACTTTTCTTTAGGAAAGGCCTTCAAAGTTGGGGACAATTATGGGACAGATAGAGCAAATTTAAGATGGAAGACTTGGCTTGCAATAAGGAGAAAATTTTCCCTAACCAATGCTTCTCAAGCTTTAGTCATGGAAGGATGGAGATTTGGAATGGTGATAAGCAATTGACAGGGAGATCCTCCCTTAAATATGGCACAAAACTTAGCTAGATAGGCAACACTCATATTCTTCCTATGCCTACACCCTTATCTTCCATTAGAAGAAATTTATAGGGTCTTGAATGGTAGGTGGAAGCTCCAGGATAGCAAGGAGAAATAGAAAATTAGATTTGACAGAATTTGGAACAAAATCTTTCCTAAAAAATTATGCACTCTTCTTGGGCTCATTTTGCACAGCTCTACCCAAACACGGACTTTGGTAGATCTCTAATTATCAGGGTAGAAATCAATTGACCACCATTCTAGATATAAAGGCTAGTTTCTAATGGTCCATAAACCATGGTCCAAAGCTCTTTCTACCATTTTTTATTTTTCAAAAATAAAGACGAAATAGCCTTTTCTAAGAAATCTTACAGTCAAAAAATAATTCCCTTACAGATCCAATTAGTTCTCATCCATGTTTCTAGCACTGAAGGTTGGAGGACGGTGTCTTGGTAGGAAGCCCACTATTGCATGTGTTCTCAATCGACCAAGGCCATATAAAGTTCATCATTAAAGAAGATTGAAATGCATCATACATGTAGAAGATTTTGTTAGAGCTCCCACAAATTCCTTGCTCTCTTTAGTAGTTTGTTGTGCTCCTTTCTGTGCTCAAAGCTCATTATCCGTTCCTCCGATGGGATGGTCAAGGGGGGGCAATCTGCTTTCCTATAGGATCGCACTTTCAACTCTTGTCTTCTCAGCAAAGCTAGATTATTCGGCCTTTTCTTCAACTATGGTAGCAGTATCGCTTCTCCTGGTGCCTGCAACAACTCCTACATGGATGGTTTCCCTTGTGTTTTTTTCTATTAGTGTGGAGAAACCTTTGTCTAGCATGGATTGGTTTGGGGCCACGTCTCCTCCTTCTATGGTTTCTTGGTCAAAGACTACTCTTCTGCCTTCACCTGAGTGGTGTCCTCCTTTGGAGCTTGTAGCAATTCTTATATCGTAATGACCAGGGGGGTGTAAGAGGCAAAGTCCTCTCCATTGATGGAAAACCCTAGGATAAGTCGAGCGATCTCAACCTAGGGGGAATCGAGAAAAAACCACTTCAATATCCTTTGATGCATGCCCATAAGAAGGGCTCCCTCGTCATCAGGCATGGTCACCCTAGAGGGCCCTGCCACTGACCCCTTGTTTCTATGGAGGAAAAGGTTGCTCTCCCAAGAGAAAGGATTATAGATTTCAAATATCTCTCTATACTCTAGTTTGAGAGGAAGGAGAGGTGACCTGGATAGAGGGCGAGTCCCACCTCCATCTCATCCTAAATAAAAGGAGGTGACTTTCGCAAGACAACAAGGAATGATTTAGAGATGAGGCACTCATTCCACCTAGAGATGGTACACTCCAAGAGATCCAAGATGCACTTCTCCCTCCAAGTAGTACCCGTAAATTTTTTCAAAGGGTTGCATTTGGAAAATGGTGGAAGAGAGGTGAATGAGGGAGAAGAGAGAGGGGGTGGAAGAGGAAAAGAGAAAATGAGAAAATGAGAGGGGGAGGAGAGAGCATGGAAGAGAAAAAGAGGGTTGTGGTGGGGATGCATGTGGACAGTGTGGGGAGACAAAGTGATGGGAAGGAAGAAATAAAGATTGTTGTTTCTAAATGAAATAATTGTGTTATAATGGAAACATAGGAGAGAGTATCAAATATTTTGTTTCAGATTGATCATTCTATTTTTTTACAATTTGTAGTATAGAGGATTCAAGGTATGAAACATAATGGTCTATAACAAAGGCATATTTGCAAAAAAAGAGTCAATCAGTTCCAATACTTGTAGAAGAGTCATTTGAGTTTAATGGACACATGTACTCCATGGAGGAACCAACATTTTTTGGGGCAAGTAGAGGCTTACTTGCATGCTAAAAGGTGCACTTTTTTATCCTTATATTGGTCTAAGATATAAATACAGTGACTATTGTGAGGATGAAGGTGTATTTATTATAAGAGTCTACATAATATAAGAGTATGAAGGTGTATTTATTATGTGAGGATCATAATGTGGCACCATAGATGGAGCAGATGGTGATTGTAGGTGATCTAGAAAGTGGTAATGTGGCAAGATCCATAAATTGCTCAAGAGACTACAAAGGTAGAACAAATGGATGTTGGGAGTATGTTTTGGTGTTACCCCCATGGATGGAGGATGACAACTTGTAACCATAGGCTGAGTTTATTATTACCACAACTACAAAGACATCAATATGTGAGATGGTATTTTGATAGATTTACAATTTTTCAAAGACTTGTGATGGAGAGAGCTTCCACTAGCTTGGAAGATATTGTGAGAGAGGGAGGGAGAGGGAGACAGGGGGTGAAGAGGCATTTTATGATGGGGTCTCTTGGCTTAGAGTGATAGCAATGTGGTCGAAGTCCCTACTAAAGGAGATCTTCCTCAAGACCTTGAATGGGGGATCTTTCCATCAGAGGGTCAAGATTTTTAAACTCCTAGGGCAATGTATGTACTACAAATAGATGGGACACCTTGTGAGATCCTACCTATGCAATACAAGTAGAGTTGTTGCCAAGCCCTCACCTCATCCAAAATAGCAGGGAGAGGTTCATGCTGCTAGATGTCTACCCTGAATAGAAAGTAGCATATGACCCAAGCTCCTTGGGTTGGTCCTTCCAATGGGGCTTGGACTTAGGTAGATCACCAAAAACCCGATAAGTATTCCACGAAGAACGATAGACGTCAAGCACATCGCTGTCGGTAGAGGTGGGCGCCCCTTGGTAACCTCTAGGCCACAAGAGGAGTAGGCTGAGGGAGTCCCCGACCTTAGACACTAGAGGGAGGGACCTTTTTTGATATTTTAAGAGACTCAATTCTCTCAATCTCTCTACAGGAGCCCACAGGTGGGATGAATAGCTTATCTTGTTACTTCTGCCACACAGGGTCGTTGGTTGCAAAATAGCTCTCACAAACCATTGTTTGGGCAAGGGCTGAACCATTGACCTAGTTTGAGTCTCAATGGGGGTAGAGGGAGTGTTTTTAATGGGAGGTTAGGCTTCTTTTAGAGGTGCAATGGGATTTGGCATTTTTTGCTTGGTCGAGTAGGACACTCAATGAGGGTGGAGGAGGTTCCCTTGTTCTTGTATATGACATGCATTGGTCATCGCCTGTAGTTAGAGGTTGCAGCCTAGACTCCCTCGAGAGAGCATCATTGGGTCGACTAGGAGGTCCTTAAGGAGATTATCTCAACATTTTTGTAACAATTATGGATCAGCCACACGCACATAGATGGTGATGCATGGTTTTTTATACCTAGATTTTGCCCTAGGTATTGGAAAATTGCAAGGATCTAGTAGGAGATTTGAGGTTTATTTGATTGGTAGACGATTCCATAGGAGCATATGACATTTAGTATAGGAAAAAAAGCAAATTGGGTGCTTCGCTTTATTGGAGGTGTCATTTAGAAAAAACAATCCAAAGCACTAGAGGAAAAGCATTAGAACCTAATAATGGAGGAAAATGAAATTTTATTGTCTAAGAAAGTGCAAGATGGGATTAAGATGTCAAATGTTGAGCTACAAGATTTGCTAAAACAATGTGAACCTTTGCTCGACAAAAGAAGGTAATTACCATAATATTTGTTACTGCATTGGTTTATTAAATTATGTTATTACAATGAATATTGACCAACTTTATGTTTGTGTATAGATTATTAAGATGGATTGAGGAGGGTCGACGTGACTCTCGACCTGTGTCAGATGGGCTAGATGGAATTTTATACTTGAAAAGACATTGTAGATATAATTATTTCCAAAGTGTAGTGTTTCCTAGACAATTGCAAAATAGTTCATTCAGCAGGTGTCATGTATTTAAAATGTCTACCCAAGGTTTTGGTTCACGGGTTGATTTGGTAAATAAAATGAGACCTGGAGGAGAACTGGGTCATTGTTGGGTGTTGTTTGACTTTGTGAAGCGAATGAAAGATTGGACTACCATGGCTTGCCATGTGTATAATCCTTTTATCCAAGAGTTGCAAACAATTACAACTTGTGACTTCAAGGTGGATTGTGGCTCAGTTAGTATGCCACCTTAGTTAGTTGAGTTTGGTTTGAGACCCACATGCTCCTGCAGGAATCTTGCAAACTCATTTGAGAGGTACTCTCCCCCTCCATCTGACCTTAGGCATTTTATTTGCAGGCCTGTTTCTTTTTCAACCATAGCTTTAAAAGCTTTGAAGTGTCCAAACACTTCACTTTTCTTTTTCATAAAATACACCCAAACTTTTCTGCTGAAGTCATCAATAAAAGTGACAAAATAGTGACAACCTCCAATAGATGCAGCTTTAGTAGTCCACACATCAGAGTGGATTAATTCCAATGGCTTTTTACTCTCTTGAACATGCCTAGGAAATGGTTTCCTTGCCTGTTTTCCAAATTGACAGGCTTCACAAACCTTATGCATTTTTGCAACCTTGAATTTAGGCAATCTTGCAACAATATTTTGGGCTTGCATTGATTTAAGTCGCTGTATATTAACATGACCAATGCGTTTATGCCAGATATCAATATCTGCAACAACACTGGTCCCATGTGCAAACATTGCTGCACTCAATTCAGGCATGTCCGCATCTAACGTAAACATCTTGCCCTTCTTCTTTCCTTTTGGTATCAAGCGACCGTTATTTTTCATATCCTCAACAAAGCATCCATGAGGATTAAATCTGACCTGCAAGCCCTGCTCAACCCTTTGACCAACAGAAACCAGGTTCTTGGTGATGTTCGGGACATGAAATACATCAGACAGGTATTTCTTTTTCCCATCCTGCATAGATAAAGGAATTTTACCAATTTGCACAATAGGATGTGCAGTATCATCACCAGTCTCCACAAATCCTAGTTTTTCCATTTTCCTTGCATCCTGCATCCATTCTGCATCACCTGTCATGTGGTTTGACGCACCTGAGTCAACATACCACACATCATTTCGTTCTTCTGCACTTGTCACAGAATTGGTCATATGCTGCACCATAAATAGATGCTCATTTCTGTCATCACCCTGTCTACTGGAAGATGCATAATTGCCTTGCTGCAATTTTCCATTCATAATGTCATTCTGCTTTTTGTAGCAGTCCTTAGCCATATGACCCATTTTACCACAGTAGTAGCATTCAACATTGTTGTTTGCATTTTAGCCTCTCTGCCATCCACCACGACCTCTTTGGCTCCCCCTGCCTCTAGAGTTACCACGTCCTCCTCCATAGGACTGGTTTTCTTGAGTTTGCTGCATATTCTGATTTCTACCACGGCCTCTAGATCGGCCTCCTCTACCTCTACCTCTACCTCTTCCAGCATTTGAGTAGAAGACAGTTTCTTTTAAAGTTCCTCCTGAAGAAGATGCACCCCCATTTCTCTGCTCCTCAGAAATTAGAAGAGCAAACAACTCTTCAAAATCAAGAAATTTTTCACGGACGGCAATGGATGTCCGGAACTGTGCATAATCCTTTCCTAGACCATTCAAGGTCATAAAAACTAGATCATCATCTTCCACTGGCGACCCAATGGAAGCAAGTGCATCTGCAATTTTCTTCACCTTCATGTGGTAGTCATTTATGCTCAAATTTTCTCTCTGCACATTGTGCAACTCCTGTTTGAGCTGCATTTTCCTGGCTTGTGTATTTGTGCTGTACATTTTTGCCAAAGTATCCCATGCCTCCTTTGGCGTACTTGCATCCTGAATATGCACAATCATAGAATTAGAAATACTGATAGACAGCCAGTACATAACTTTCCTGGCTCTCTCATGCCATCCTATAAATGCCTGCATTTCCTGTTGATTGGGAACATTAGGAAAAACTGGTTCTTCTTCATTTCCTGTAATGAACTCCCAATAGCCTTTTCCCATAAGGAAATTCATCATTCTAAACTTCCATGCCTGGAAGTTGTTCTTGTCAAGCTTTTCTGTGACAATCTGTGAAAGAGAATCAGACGCCATTACAGAACATTGCAAAATATTCTGTCACTACGAAAAACACAGCTTTTGCCTCACACGGGGAGATCTACAAAACTGACGAAAGTGGTATTTGACCACACAGTCACTTCCTAGTGACGATTTTGCATCAACAGGCAACAAGCATGATTTTGCAACTCCCAATATCTCTGCACACAGGCATACGATGCAATTTCTACGGCAACTTTTCACCGACCAGCCGAGCAGTGGTCGTACAGCAAAAATAGGGCCTTTTTCTTAGTGCCTGCAAAGAACTTCCGCCTTCAAATCAGAAAAATAAAGTCACCAAGGGCTTTGCCCTTGCCCACAGCATATACTACCCTCTCGCCACACCGCAAAGGGCGTCTCAATCTGAGACAGTGCACTCTTGCACTTCTGGCTGTGCTACCTGCAGAGATTTGCTCCCAAACTCGAAATAGGAAAGCAACACTGGTCCTCTTACCAGGACACCACGAACTTGGTTTGCTTTCTTGAGCTCCTTACCACGAACAAGGCTCTGATACCATGTGAAGATAGTGGGAGAGAGGGAAGGAGTTTCATTTGCGGCTTTCTCACATGCACAATGGGAAAATACACACAAAGGTGGAGGCTGAAAATAGTTTTCCTCTCTTTAGTTGTGAAAGCCAAAAGAACTCTAGTACAAAGAAATAGAAGAACCCTATATGTGGGTCTCAAACCAAACTCAACTAACTAAGGGGGCATACTAATGGAGCCACAAACTAGAGTAGATAAGGATAGATGTCATCCAGCTATTATTCGTGGGCGGTGTACTAACCGCGTGTGCAGCTAACAAGTCGGTGACATAAATGCCCAACGGTCACCCTGGCATATCGCGAGTGGAGCTCAATATCTCAACAAAGGATGCCTCTACAAGGCAAGCTATAGAAGTCGAAATGAGAAGCCTAAGGGCATGGTGGAATGCAGGCCATGCAAGTGATTCAGACTTGCCACGGCTTGAAACTTGGTTTGCATGGTGGCATGCTAGGATTTCCCATTGGGGCCACTACATTATAGAGGTTGGTTTTGTATATCTCTTGAATTTTTTAAAATCATGTTAATAATGTAATTTTGCCATTACAATATCTCTGCAATGCTTGGTTTGCAAAGTATGTTAGATAACGAGTACTTGATACCTCGAACAAATCTAGCAGAGTCTATTCATGGTAGTTGGAGGGCTGGATTGAACCATGTCAAATATGTTGGTCTCTACAATGCCTCTATTAGTGACCTCTCAAATGCAATTTTACAAAGCTCTAGATACACATCTTTTTTGAAGGGTCAGTTCATCGGAAGTGGACCGAGTCTAGAGACCTTAAAAAAAAGATCTTCAAAATCTCAGATTGACATTAGTGCCAAAACAGTTGTTGATGTAACAAGTGATGTTGCAAAGGAAATGGGTGTTGCATCTGAAGTATGTTTTAATGATGGAGATGACAAGACTGTGCGAAGGAAAAGGCCAAAGTCAATGCCTTCAAATATATGTGAGGATGATAGTCACCGCTCTGAGTACAGTTATGCAAATAAGAAAAGATACTCCATGTCTCCAAAATCTAGTACTAAATTTGCAATAGAGAGTTTTGAGGATGATGATTCCAAGAGTGTACAAGAATATGAAGTGCATGATGCAAATTGGGCATTATGAAGAGTTCTTGTAACAAGCCAAGTTCGTTGCCAGGCTTGGCTTGGACAAGGAGGAAAATGTAACAAGCTTGTCAATATAAAGGATCGTGAAAATCGATGTGGAGTTGTTGCACCATCGTTCTTTGGGAGGATTCAAACACCAATTGGAGTGCGCTCCCAAATGATTTGGTTTTGTGGAAATGATGTAACCCACACGTGGAAGCCATCATCTAGCATTACAGGTATTCCAGGACCATCACCAGGAAGGTGGAAGGTTCAATCAGGAACATCCTTGACAAGTGTAGAGATTGCTAGGTTGACAAGCTCGAGGTTTGTCATATTAGGAGTGTCAACTCCGATGGTGGGTACAAGTTGTGCTTCACCAATTCAAGCCCATGATGAAACAATACTATTGCATGAAGATCGACCTCGGCTCGAGATGGCAAAGCAATTAGATGGCGAAACAAAATCTCCAAAGAAATGGAAGATAGAATCCAAAGGTCATTGGTCATGAAATGCATTGTTAAGGACGCAATAGTCATGAAGGCCATGGAGCATGCTGAGTTCATTGTTTCTACGGAAGGATCAATGCAAAAAGGTATTGAATACAAGGTTGACATTTCTCCATTTCCTTCTTGCAATTGTGAAGACTTCATTGGACGATCATGCAAATTGGATGCCTATATTCCATGCAAACATATTTATTACATCTTCCTTTCATACCTTGGATTGGATAGCAGAAATAATATGTTTGTTCACCAAGCCACCCTGAGTAAAAAAGAGATATTCCAGGCATTGTCTCGCATGCCTTGAGGTTTAGTTTTTGGAGGCTGTACTTTCATGATGGTCAACAGAAAATGGAAGGACTATTATAATAATCGTTTTTCCATGAGGATTTTGAACCACAAAATTAGTATTTTTTTGAAGACTGAACCTTCATGATGTTGAATACAAAATGAAAAGATATCTATAATAATCCTTTTTTCCATGAAGATTTTGAACCACAAGAAAAATGTCTTTGGAGCCTTTTGCATTTCTCCTTGTGTAGATTTTTGGTTTGTTTCTCCACTTGTTGGTAATTGTGGTAGGACGTTTTGTAGGAAACTTATTTGAAATAACATGAACTCAACCAACTAGTAACAAAATACCAAACTATGAGTGTAAAATATTGACTTAAAATTTGGCTATATTTGTTACATTTCCTTTTGTACCTTGGATTGGATATAAGAAATCCTTTTTTCCATAAGTAATTTGAACCACAAGGATAGTGTGCTAATTATTCTCCACTTGATAATTGTGGTAGGACATTTTGAAGGATGATTTTACATCACAAAAGTTTGAACATGTCTTCTATGTGATAAATCATGTCTTCATTTTCATTTGCATAGGTTGAAAACTTATTTGAAGATTTGTTTTTTGGTTATTGGTTGTTGTGGTTTATTAGTTTACAAGGATAACCACTTCTTTTATTGAGCAATATGGACCCTTCATTTACAAAACGGTTTCATAATCATGGCCTCATTTCATGAACTTCAAGAGTTAGAAAACTTGTTTAGTCAGAAATGAGGATATCCATTTCTTTTCTTAAGCAATATGACCCCTTTCTTTACATAAGGGGTCCATACACTTGGATTGTTTTCATAAACTTTGACACAAAAAAACTACATTCTGATCCAATTTTCTCAAATGCTCAGATGGTTTTGCTCAAACATTAGAAATCCCTCAACAACTAAAGGAGGATGACAACATGTCCTTTTATGGCTTAGAAGAGTCTAAATTAATAGGCTCGGAATCTATCACTGGTCCTCAAGACATCACAGGATTAGCCTCATTCCTATCCACTGAGATCAAGATGCCCATCGCGACACTATTATGGGGTAATCCTACTCTATGGAGAGACCTCTCGGATTGGATGAATGGGCAAATAGTGACACCCTAACCCACAAATCCTGATAATGTTGAATCTTCCAATCATGCTCAAGACCTTCCAAGGGTGCCATTCAACAAATTGGGCCAATATTTTGAGAGTGATGACACGAATGCAGTGATACCCATATCCTTTCGTGATCAGAAAGCTATGGCAATCTTAGACAGAGGAGTAGGTGTTAGCATCATCACGAAACAATGCTTGGAAAAGTGGGAAAGTCCCGACCAAGAGAGTACTTCCTTGGTAGTTAAATTAGCTGATGGAGGCATGGCTCATCCCATAGGAGTACTCAAGGACATTAAAATCAAAACTTGTGGTCTCACATATCGGGTGTGCTTTGTTGTAATGGATTTCCAAAACAACCCTGGGTATGAGGCTATTCTAGGGAGACCTTTCTTGCGTATGATGGGGCAGGATTGATCCATGATCGGTGCTCCAACAACATTTATCTAAGGAAAGATCAACAAGTCATGAGGGTTAATCTCCAAACATGGAAGGTCACACTATGTCCGGAAATCTATTTGTATAGCTGAATCGGATACCACCGATAGGTCTGTGCCGGTAAAGCTGGTAAAAAAAATATGAGAAAGAGGACAGTGAGAAGAGTCTTGATGAACCTTGGTGTGCTCCTTTACCAAAACTAGAAGACTCACTTGATTGGATGCATACACTAGTGGCAATAGATCCACCGACTACTTAGGGCACTTAGATGATGTACCTTGATGATGAGCAGCTTAACTCCATTACAACTTTTTACACCATAAGAGCGGTACTACCTAGTCAAATTGAATTAGGAATTGACAATTCCCTTGATCCTAATGAGATAGATATGACTCCATCTCAACTTTGGGTAGAGCTGACATCGGTAGGTGCAACATGCTGAATACAGGCCATGGTAGATGGGTGAGCAGGCTACAACCTCATCTCCTGGGAGACATTAAAGCATCTTGGCCAAGTACGTCTTCAAGTATGTGATTCTGAAATTCAATCCATAGAGGGTACCTCTATTAAGGTTATTGGTTCTTTAAAGTTGAATGTTTCCTTGGACAATTACATTGTGCCTTGCAAGTTTTTTGTAGCTCCTCTAGGTACCTTAACGGAAGCTGCCATTCTTGGTAAAAGCTGGATCCAAGACACTTTTACAAAGGGTTATTTGGTGATGAATCATCCCATCTAGATGCACCAATTGCTAGCCAAGGATCAACATCAGCAACTACTTCCACCTCCCCACCTCGACAAGGACGCCACCAAGGAAGAAGACAAAGACAGAAGGCAACCAAGCAAATATGGGTCCAAAAGGATCTATTGAAGGCTCAAGGATACTTTGAGGGTGAATTATATTTTTGGATTCCAAAGAAACCTCAACATATGAAGCCACCCCTTCCTCTAAACAACAAGCCTCACCATCGACAGCCACCCCCTCATGTAAGCAACAAACCTAAACATCAAAGAAGAAGACTACGCCATCCAACAAGGAAGGTACATTACCAATGGGTTCCCACAAGACTACTCGAGGCCCAGGGATATTACCTTGGCAACTCTTATGTATGGGTACCCAAGCCACACCAGAGCAATCAACATCCCATTCATGCTTGCCCTAAGTCTAAATGTACACCAGAACCATCGCACCAGAACCATCGCAAAAGCAAGAGTAAAGCCCCAAATCTATCAATACAAAAGCATCAATGAGTACAGATGCACCAATAGTAGTCAAACAAGAACCTACTCTGCAAAGATGCCAAGAACAGTGAGAACTTGATTGCAAGGACAAGGGAAAAGCACCAATGTAGGAGGACCATACGGAAAGAAATTCATCTACCTCCTCTCGGGTAGTTGCACAAGAACCTATCTAAAAAAGGGAGACAGTAACACAAGAACCTACTCGATCGTAAGTCTATCAAAAGGGATGTCAATTTATTGCATCATCTTCAAGGCAACTGGTAGTAACACAAGAACTTGTCTTGAAAAAAGAGACAGTAACACAAGAACCTACCAAGACAAAAGCTCAATCCATGTTGGGAGTTTCACAAGAACCTTCCTCATTGAGAATTTGGCATCTATCGCCAAGGTAGTTATGCAAGAATCGGCCACACAAGTAATGCCCATCACAACGAAAGTCCCACAAGAACCTTCCAATGTGAACAACAAATTATCTTCATCCCTGATAACTTTCGAGCAACTTTCTCAGCTGAAACTTGGGCTTAAAAAAAGCAAAAGATCTTTGAGACATTGCAATCCTACTCACATTTGATACATAGAACATATATCACTTTATTAATATGATGAATATCATAGAAGTGGTACCTGTGGGAGATTGCAATGCTCAATGATGCAACACTGACAATAAGAAACATGCCAACAATAGATCCACAAGAACCTACTCCTAAAAATGGAGTAGCTCCAAAAGAACCTGGTACTGCAATTAAGGATCTCGAAGGACTTCAAATAACATTGCTGTCAACAGGATGACAACTGCTTGCCAAGAAAGATCTCCAGTGATGTCTTAGTGACTCTCCTTCCAAATGATTATCAGACTTACATCAGGTCCCAAATAGCTATACAAGTCATATTCCTTTTTTGGTCTACAAAATGATGTTCTTGCTAGGTCTGGGTCACAATTGGTCAATATGTCACATGTAGAAAAACCTAGGTGAAAATAGAACTAGGTGAAAATATGCGATCAATCCTCTTTAGGTTCTCAGCACGGCACACTTAGCAAATCACGAATACATCAACCCAATGGATCCTTGGTTGGGAGGATAAGCTACAAATACTACAGCCAACTACTCCTTGTGAAGTTTTATGGTTCCTAACATCTTGGTTGGTAGACATCTTTGGGATTATGTCAACGGAGATGAGGCCAGATTCTGTGGCTACACGTGTCACTCCTACAGCTGAAGGCAGGGGTAGAGGTCAAAATGCAACACAAGTAATTGGAGTTGTTGCTCCAATTGCTCCCACTATAGAGCGAAAAAGATGGGATTGTAGGGATGCACAAGCTCTATCAGTGATTAAGAGGCTCATTATTCCTCACGTTTGGTCATGCAAGAGCTCAAAGGCATCTTGGGAGATATTGGAGAGTATGCTTGCAGCAAGAAATGATGCCAGAGTTTCCTTTCTGAAGAGAGAGCTTTCTCACACGCATATGGATGAAGGAGATTCCATAAATACTCACCTCACAAAGCTTTAGGATTTGAGGGAGCAATTGCTAAATATTGATGACGTCATTCTAGATTCAGAGATGATTACCACCACTTTGAATTCGCTTCCTGAGTTTTATCTAGTTTCCACACCTTGCTAAATTTGTCATTGAGGGGGGGCAACGATCCTCTCTCTTTTCATGAGTTGGTAGGACTTCTGTTGCAGGAAGACCAGACACGAAGAAATATGGCAACACAAGTTGGCAAGCATGCCATGCTTTCTAAGTTTAAGACCAAGGAAAAAGGGCATCAAAAGCAACATACAAATCAGCCCACACATCAGCATAAAGTTGATTCAAGCCAACCCTCTTATAAGGCTAAGGGTGATGCAAATAAGCCCAGAAAGAAGGGCATTTGTCACTACTACAAGAAGCCAGGTCATTATATTGGTGAATGCAAGAAGTGCATAGCTAAAAAAAAGAAAAGGGATTCATGTATGGCTGTGTCAGATGCATCAACTCCTCATTCACATGATGGGGGAGATGTTACGGCCAACTTTGTGGAAGAGCACTATGCCTTTCTGTCATATTTTTCAATGGGTAGTTTAGATGCTATAGCCATATTGAGGATGACCCTTATGATTTCTTGACTTGTAGTTATGATCCTTCAAAGGATGCATGCTCTCTCAGTGTCAATGAGACACTGAATACTTGGTATTTTGATAGTGGTGCTTCTAAGCACATCACTTCCAAGAAGAGTCCTTTTGCATCTTTGCATCCTCCACCTACTAAAAAGAAGGTGACTTGTGCAAATAATTCTTCACATTCAGTGTGTGGAGTGTAGGACATTATTCTCACATCCACTGATGGCATAGATTTTAGAATTTCAGATGTTCTCTATGTGCCAGGTATAAAGAAGAATTTACTTTCAATGTCCTCTCTTAATAGAGGAGGATTTTAGGTTGTATTTGATGATGCTAAGTGTGCTGTCAGAGACAAAGAGAATGACTATGCTTTGATGTTGTCTGGCACTTTATATCGGGGTCTTTTTTAGCTTGATATATATGAGAAAAGATCCAATCTTGCATTTTTCAGTGAGCACTCCCACTACTGTGATGCAGAATGCGGAGATATGGCATGCCAGGTATGGGCACATGAGCTATGGCAGCTTAATGACACTTTAGAAGCATGCTATGGTTGATGCATTGCCTCCTTTGGAGTCATCTCCTCCTCATGCATGTGAGGGTTGCATCCTTGGCAAGATGCATAGATTTCCTTTCAAGAAGGATGGTGCACCTGCAAATTACAGCTCATTCATAGTGATGTCTATAGTCCCATGAGGACATCTGCTTTTGGGGGTTATCTCTATTATGTTACATTCATAAAAAGTTGCCTCACAGGTTTTGGCTTGAAGGCCTCATGTGTGCAAACTATGTTTTGAATTGGGCTCCCACAAAGGGTTTGAAGGCAATCACTCCTTGTGAGGCATGGCATGGGAGAAAGCCTTCCGTGGATCACTTCAGAGTTTTTGGTTGTGTTGCATGTGCCCACGTGCCTATGGAGTTTTGATACAAGTTGTCAAATAAGGCAATTAAATGCATTTTTGTTGGGTATAGTGCACAAAGAAAAGGCTACCATCTCTACAATCCTGCTTCTTGCAAGATTTTTGTTACTAGATATGTTATATTTTCAAAAAATTCAGCACATACACATGCTGAATTTACAATTCCAACTTCTTCGGATGATGTTTTTGAGGGGATGCTTCCCATAGCATTCGGTTCCCCAGCTGAGGTTCATGTTGAAAATCAAAATTTATAGCAGCCTTCTCCTGATCCACATGCCCCGATTCAGCCACAGGTTGATTTTGTACCTCCACAGGGTGTGGAGTCAAACAAGAAATTCAAGAGATACACGCAGCACGGGCTAGTGAACATGTGCTAGCCAATTTGAAGAACACATGGGATCTTTACATAGACAATCCTACCTCTTTTCCCAGCACTTTGTACTATATAAAAGAGTTTTGCTTCACGTAGTTGCACCATCAAGCTGTTCTTACGCTACAAGCTAGAGATTCGCCCCATTAGTTCTTCTTGTTGCAGACTGTTATGTGAATACTCTGCTATGCAAGTTAGTTTTACTTGCTTCAAATCCGTTCATGTTAGTTTGCTTTGCTCGTTTCATGAATTGAGTCTTACCCTCGTGAAGTTTTTGAGGTAATCATGAATGGGTCTTCCAGCAAACTGCAAATGATGAAGCAGTGCAAATTCTTATGACTAATTCTAGCCTGCTAAATGGTCCAACACACAAACAGAAGTCATCCAACTAGCAATTCAAGGAATACTTAGCGTGCTCAAAGCTTGTGTCCAATCGCCCTCTTTTAGGTGTGTAGTATGCACGTCCTCCATAGCTCCAATAGGAGCACGTGGAAACGAGGTGCCATCCGAATCCAAGTTTGACAAATCTTTGTGGATGTTTATGGAGTTGCAAGTGGGCTCTTTGAATTTCTAAGCATGCTACTCTCTCCTTTATCGACTCAGCAAAATGCTATTTGTTGAATACAAAATCCTATTTTCAAAGCAAAGTGTTATCTGTAAAGTACTATCTATAGAATGCAATGTGCAACGTACTCAATGTAATATACAATCTAGCCAAGGAAGGGCATGCTCCTTGGTCTCATAATTTTTGGAGAGAGCGCGTGCCAACTCTCCCCATACACAAATGTGTGGTTCTATGATAAGTGCAAAGTGTTATGTACCATATGTGAAATGCAATGTGCAATGTGCTAAATGCAACATGCAATTGACCCAAGGAAGGACACGTTCCTTAGTCTTATAATTTATGGAGAGGAAGCATGTCAACTCGGAGCGCCACACAAATGTGTGGTTGTGTGATAAGTACAAAGTGCTATGTGCCATATGTGAAATGCAATGTGTAATGTGCTAAATGCAACATGCAATCTATCCAAGGAAGGGCACGTCCTTGGTCTTATAATTGTTGGAGAGGCAGTGTGTCAACTTTCCCCCCACACAAATGTGTGGTTAGGTGACAAGTACAAAGTGCTATATGCCATATGTGAAATGCAATGTGCAATGTGCTAAATGCAACATGCAATCTATCCAAGGAAGGGCACGTCCTTGGTCTTATAATTGTTGGAGAGGCAGCGTGTCAACTTTCCCCCCATACAAATGTGTGGTTAGGTGACAAGTACAAAGTGCTGTGTGCCATATGTGAAATGCAATGTGCAATGTGCTAAATGCAACACGCAATCTATCGAAGGAAGGGCACGTCCTTGGTCTTATAATTGTTGGAGATGAAGCATGCCAACTCTCCCTCCACATGATGTGTAGTTATGTGATCAGTACAAAGTGCTATGTGCCAAATATAAAGCAGATCAGAGCTGCCTTCGTGGGGATGTGTATCTACAATTCCAACTTCAGCAGCCGACCTACAGGCTACTCTCATTCCAGCTCCGGGAGAAGCCTCCCAGTGAAAGTTTGAGAAAAGTCAAGCATATTAGAGAGAAAAATGAGTTGCCAAGGTCAAGAGAGATGGGGGTCCACGATTGACCTCAGGCCTTGTCAAAATGAAACCTCAAATACTTTACATGGTTTTTTAACACCGTATAGGAGCTCCCAGGATTAATTACAGTGAAGACCCTGTCAGCAATAATTTAAGGGTGCTAGCAACTCAAATTTGATTTCTCTCAACGTATGACAAATCTCTGGAAAGAGGGGACGTCGTTCAGGCTTGCCATTCCAGCAAGCTTTTATAAGATCTGATAAACGTCCGTGGATGTTCTCGGGTAGTGTTGGCCTAAGTCCATTGACAATTTTCTGGAGCAGGGCTGAGTTGGCATCTTTTCCCTCATAAGGCTTCTTTCCTGAAACAATCTCGTAACAGGTTATCCCAAAACTGTAAACATCTGCACGAAAATCATACTCGCTAACGGTAGACGCATTGAGGGCTCCCGAAGATTGTTTTTTGTTCGACGTGATCTCAGGTGCCCTCCAACATAATGTGCCTATAGGTGCTGTTAGATCTTTCCTGTTGTACTCCCTAGCATTTCCAAAATCGGCTACCTTGACATGGATAAAACCCTCCCCCCAGTAGTCGACGCTTTTTCCTCCATCCACAAGAACATTCGATGCTTTAATGTCCCTGTGTAAGATTTTTTGCCTGTTCAAGTACTCCATTGCTTTGGCTATTTGGAGCATAATATCTACTGCCACCACCTCTGGAAAGGGCCTCCCTCTATTATCAATGAGACTCCTTAAACTGCAGGTCATGAGCTCCATTAGCAATGCCCTGTGCCGATTACCCTCCACTCCGGAAGAGTAGCCAATGACTCTCACAATGTGAGGATGAGGTAATCTGAACTGAAGAAATAACTCGTCCCTTGATGGAACTGTCTCCGCCCAAAGTTGTTTCATGGCGTATTTGTCGCCCCAACACGTGACCTCGTAAACTTCCGCAGTGCTTCCTCTCTCCAAGTAGCGTCCGCGTTTCACATGCTCTGGCTCGACGAAGAGATCTCTTGAGGTTTCAAACTCCAGTTTACAATGGCTCAGAATACTCTGGGAGAGCCACTTAGCTTTGTGTAACTTTTCGATTTTGGGAGTATCATCTTGCAAGATATTTTTCTTTAGTTGCTCGGTATTCTGTTCCGGTGTTCCGGTTTGACTACCATGGCTGTTCAGTCTGACTGCTATGGCTTTGAAGGATGTGAGAAAAATAGGTGAGAGCCACTTAGCTTTGTGTGACATTCCGGTTTGCGAATCGCCATTTTCTAGACAAGTTTCGCCAGTCTGTTCCGTTTGACTCTTATGGCTGTTCGGATTGGAGTGTTCCGTTTGATTGTTATGGCTGTCCGGATTGGAGTCAGTCCAGCATGTTTGCAGCTCCGAGTAAAGAGCCAGATGATCATATTGGGCTGCTTTCACCAAAGCAGGTTGCAAGTTGAGAAGTTCCAAATGAGGCGCTTTGATTTCAATGATGTTCTGAATTTTTGAAGATAACTGTTTGCAGTGAAAATCGAGATCCTCTAAGAAAGCCAGGAGTTCCCAATGACTAACCATTCTTGGAATTGGCCAACTTACCCACGAGTAGCGAAAGCAGTCCGCAAGAAATCTACGACCATAGAGGAGCAGCCTGCACAACTCTTTGCCGATTCCGTCGAACAAACTGACGACTGACAGAAAATGATGCCACGACCCAGTGACTGAGAAGAGATGCATCAGCTCGACAAAATACGCGTTTAAGCGCATATAGATAAGCTGCAAGACTTTGCATTGGCGCAAGTTGATGCGGGCTTTTGCTATGTTCTCTGCAGAGACTCTTGACAAGGTGTCCAGAGTCAGGCAGTAAAGAACAAGGCACCTAGCTTCGAGACCTTCGTCGCGACCACCATTCTCGGTCAGGTTTTTTTGGAAGCTCTCGATGCGAACGGACAAAGCCTGGAAGTCTCTCTGCTGGAAGCAATTTGCTTGCGTTTTCAAAGCAGCCAATAAATCTTCTTCTTGTTGATATTTACTGCAGACAGACACGATCCCAAGCGCCTCCGCTTCGCACAGAAGCTGGAACATTGCGATCATCTCCTTGAAGAAGACCAAGAGCTTCGGACTGAGGAAAGTCTTGTGCACGCCCGCGTGAGGCTGAGGCAAGGAAGACTGGGTACCAACGGAGTCGTTACGACAGAGGGCATAGTAGGAAGAGAAGTTGGAGCGGACGTTGGGATCGGAGAGGAAAGTGGAGAGCAAAGAGTGGGCATCCGAGTGGGGAACCAAGCTCTCGATGCGGTGCTGCCAAGCAAGGAGGTTGAGCTCTTGGAAGAGGTCGGGGCAGACGCGAAGCGAGTCGAGGGAGAGGTGGAGGAGGGTGTGGGAGATGTGGGGGAGGGGGAGGAGGAGAGGGAGATGAGGGGAAGGGGTGATGGGGGAGGAATTATGGGAGCTGGAATCGATGGAGGGCCAAGGAAAGCGGGGGAGGGAGGAGGAGGAGGAGGAGGAGGAGAAGGAACCATGGCTGGTGCAGGAGGAGGAGCAGGTAGCCATCGCTGGAGAGGTGGAGAACTCCATAGCTATGGCTTCTCATGTGGAGACGAAGGTAAACCTCAAGTATATTCCATTATATCAACCATGAATATTCTCAAATCGCAGCTTCTCACGAAGCTGCCCCGAAATTATAATACGGCTCCATTCACACAACCAAGGAAAATAAGGTGAATGAGACTTAGTGCACACTCTGAAGAAAAAGCGAGGTCGGATGCCCATTATTTAGTTTAATATGGATTGCGCGTTTATGTACCATTGGTGCTCTATTTCTCACTTTCATATTTCAGGTTGAAGATTCTAGCATCACTCCGCCACCGCAATAACAGGTCAACACTTCTTCAGCTCACCGGTGCAGATCCTACATAACAGGTCAACACTTCTTGGTGCAGATCCTACAGAGGGGAAGCACAAACAATGTTTGACATTTTCAGGACAGCAACAACCGGTGGAGCTGGTCTTCCGTGAGGGAGGGCATTTATGCGCGTGAACAGATTTAAGGGTCTTGAAAACATTTGGAGTGCACCGCTGGTCTGCGCACCAGCCACACCATTGCACCATCCCCTTACAAGAGCGATGTAGCCGGTGCACGTGAACTGGCCCCCCTCAATTCTAAATTTGCCAAATTGCATGCCTCCACATCGACGCACATCTTTGGACGGAGGTGTGGGGTACCCCTCTCAGATCCTCATCGGTGGAGGGTAATCCAATTATAGCCAAGATACGATTGGTGCATCTATGGGGAGTATCCCCTAACTGCCAGACCCATTAGCAAAGGCGATCTTCTATGTCTATGGGGACGGCATCTAATAGACTCACCTTCCAAGTCGGCTAAATGGGAGCTCCCTATTTCCACGACTGACATCAAGGATTTTGGCAAAGTTTGCCATGAAAATGGGGCGAGAGAGAGAGAGAGAGAGAGAGAGAGAGAGAGAGCACCTTAGCATGTAAAAGCTCTAAGCCTCTTAATCTCATGGCAAGCCTCTCAATCTCATGCCCTAGGTTATGGACTCAGTTTAGCATTCAACTGAATTTCAAATTTGCTAGCTTAATTGCCATTCAATAGGAAACCGTGACATGGTTGCGCTTCTTTTTTGTCCTAAAGACTGTCTCGTGGTTAGTGCCGACTCAAAAAACTCCCTAATGGAAAAAAAAGGTAAGGATGGAGGAAAAGTTCTCACGCCCATTAGAGGCTGAATGTAGGGAAGGTGGTGTTGTCGAGTGGATAAGGAAGGTGCCAGCCTAGGTCACCTTTCTCTCTATTGTCAAATTTCAATAATTCAATATGACTCTAAAAATGACTATAAAGTCAAAATTACCCCCCTTGCCAGGTTACTTTTTACCTTGACGTGTTGCTTACAAGTGAAAGATGATGATTGACATGGAGGGTGAAGCTCCAAGACTTACTCAAAAGCAAGCATGTTTATCTCAGTGTCACTATTGTCACTATTACCCTCACACAACCACGTACATGATGGTTTAGTTGTATAGGCATGTGCGAAGTAGATGGAAAGTCCCCACTAGTCTCTATTGAGCTTGGCTCCATTGAATAAATGGCAATGCTAGTTGTATTATAGCTTTCATTCAATGCCCCAATATGCATATCATAAAGCCATCTTGGCTTAAATGGCAATAGCATTGTGTCCTCGTTGGGTAAACGTATTGGCCAAGATAGGCAAGCATGCATAGAAGGTCTTCCTCTACATTCATTCTCTTACGTGGCAGCATATTGACCCCAGTTATTTACATTATGAGTTTCATTCTAAATCTTTTGACAATAATATTTGAATATGCCTCACAAAATTTGAATGTTAGACTTTTCAACTCTAGCCCTCAAAAGCTTAGCTCGCAAAGGCTCACTTAGAGCATTGGCAAGGAAGGCAAAATCAGCAACAAGAATTGAAGCTAGGGATCTACATGCGGTTGATTGGCATCGATGGTTTAAAACATACTTGCTAAAGATGCTAAACTCTGACCTTTTAGTATGTAATTCATTGGGAAAATTGTGGATTTATATTATATCAACAAGAGGTTACAAAGGGCGCCCTTGAATCCTCTATGAGATATAGCCATATAGGCATGTGGAAATGAGATGGAAAGTCTCCCCCAATCTCTATTAAGCTTGGCTCCATTGAATAATGGCAATGCTAGTTGTGTAAGCTCTATGAGATATAGCCATATAGGCATGTGCAAATGACATGGAAAGTCTCCCCCAGTCTTTATGATTGGCTCCATTGAATAATGGCAATGCTAGTTGTGTTTCAGTTTTCATTCAATGCCCGAATATGCCTTTCATAACAATGATGATGCCATCATGGCTTTAATGGCAATAGCATTGTGTCCTAGTTCAGTAAACGTATTCACCAAGATAGGCATGTATCCATATAAATTCTTCATCTACATTCTTCCTCTTATGTGGGAGCATATTGGCCCCACTTATTTATATTATGAGTTTCATTCTAAACATTTTGACAACTTACAAGAATGTTTGAATATGCATCACGAAATTTGAATGTTAGGCTTTTCAACATCTCTATTTCTAGCCCACAAAAGCTTAGCTCCCAAAGGCTCACTTAGAGTGCCTTTTTACGTTGGCAAGAAAGACAAAAGTAGAAAGGGGAATTTAAGCTAGGGCTCTACAAGAGGTTGACTTGTATAGACGGTTTAAAACCTACTTTTAAGAGAGAAATGATTTTAAAACCTGGTCATATTTTAAAAAAGGAGCGATTACAAATAGAAAAGATCATGTACTAGGCTTTTCTAATTTTACCACCTAGTATTTTGATTTTATCACATGACAATAAGAGCTTACCACTCAATAATTAGTATTTATGACAATAACAACTTACCGCTCGATAATTAGTATTTATGACATGATAAGTGTCAATTACCGTTTAGTGTCATACTAGATATATAAACGCCCACTGCCATTGTAATGTTAATAGCTCTAAGACTATAGTGCTCTCTAATTGTGCTTGCGAGTCTTCAAAAGTATGTTAAAGATGCAAAACTATAAAGTTTTAGTATTTAATTCATTGGGAAATTGTGGGTTTATATTATATCAACAAGAAATTACAAAGGGCGCCCTTAAATCCTCTATGAGATATATCAATCCTCAAAGATACAATAAAAGACCTCGAAGGCGTGATGGCATTTCTAGCCATTCATTTTTTTATTGGCATGTCCTTGCGGGCTGAATGCATCCACAATCTGTTTGCCAAGGATATTAGCAAGCCGGTTTTTAATATTACCTGCTTGTTTTGCATAGATTTTGGTTCTCTTTCTTGGGAAAGGAGATTGTTTCAAATTTAGAATTAACAATCCTCGATTCAAATGAGGAGTCAAGTGGCCCGCTGGAAGGGGGAGTAGGAGTCTTATGACCCCTTATTTCTTGGACAAGTCCTTGATTACATGACTTGCTAATCCATAGAGAAAGCACGAGTTTGTTAAGTTTGTGTACATGAGGGACTAACCTCATAGGCAAGAGGCTAACATGGAAGAAAGAAGCAAGATTTTTGGGAATTCTTCTGCAAGATCAACTTGGGGGTGAGCCCTAAAGGCTAGGATTAATAAAAGTTTCATTTTTGACTCCTAAGACCTTGCCCAAGATGGAGCACAACCTTCTAGCCTTGCTGCAAAGGACTAGAGGGAGATTGGGGAGCTCAATCCACATTGAGGCCTTGGTGGCTTGGGGGGAATTAGGGTGAAAAGAAGAGGACCAGGTCTCTAAATATAGAGGTGGACTTCCTCATAAACCCAAAAGCATGATTTTCAAATGCTTGTCTATTTCTAGCTACTCAAAGCAAATAATAAGACATTCCTTCAAGAGATATCTTACTGTAGTCACTATAAGACCTCCCTTAATCCAAGTGTTTTGGATCCAACAATCAAAAAAATCATAGGGGGCGAGGACCATGCAAGAAACCTATTAAAGCATGGGTCTCCAACCATTGTACAGACTTGCAGAGTGTATCTAGATCCATAACTGCTATCACAGCCTTACTATGTCTTGAAGCTCACATAGGGATGATTGTTGCGCGTCATCAAATGTAGATGTAGATGATGTTATGTTGGTGTTTTGTCTCCATTGCAACCTGATTGAAATGTATATCTAAACGTGGTTTGATAGTGCAGTTGTTACTGAAAAGGTCTATTGTTGAGATGAGCTGCTAGAAAGCCTATGTGCACCAACAAAAAAATTGAATGGAGAAGTGTACACTTGACTTGGTATGTGTTCTTAGTGATGTGTTCTCAAGCTATTATGGACTGGCTCTTTTTCCTATTTTGGCTACTTTGCATTATAAACTACACATGGATTTTTTATTGGATGTGGCTTTGATCTCATGGATTATTTATTGCCCCTATTGAGTGTTTTCCTTCTGCCTCATATGACCATTTTCCTTGACTCATATGAGTTTTTTCCTTCTACCACTCCTATTCTTGGTCTCCCCCTTCTCCTTCGTGCTATTGCTCCTAGTGGCTTGCTATCTCACATGCATGTCTATAGGACAACTCTACATGGATTGTCTTTTTCCCACTATATTTCAATAGTAGCTAATTGCTACTATTGGTAGGCCTTGTGACTACCCTTAGGTGCCTGAGACTAGAAATATGTGCTACATGATTTACTACTACTTTTATTATTATTATTTATTTATAAGGTTAACCTAATACGAGTTTAGTTACCCTAGTGGTCCCTACACTAAGCCTCTACTATAAGCAATCAAACATGATTACCTTGCAATGCAAAGTGAGACATTCACTTCTACCAATTTAGAGCCTATTACAATTGCTAGAGGCCAGGTTGTATCTAGTAACCAGCATGGGAAATATCTGGATACTACATTCAACATTTGTACCTACCACATTTGAATCCCAATTTTCTAGTATTCAAAATCTCTTTGGGTGCCCAACAAAGAAACCCCAAGTTAGTAAAGAAGTCAATCGATGGGATAAAGTGGGCATGGGGTAATTCATCTTCGTGAGCTTTTTTTTAAAATATCAACATAGATTTTGCCTTGGTCTTGAAAAAGATAGCTTGGATTTAAACAATTCTCACTACAATTAGCTCAATGTTGAGGATTCTCCCACAACTCACACTATATATGAGATATTTCCCTCTTTATTTTAGGATTGCTTTAAGTATCCAAAAGGTCTTCCTTCTTTGGGCTTTGCTCTTTCGTCTCCTTTTCTCTTCTATAGAAACATATAAGAAGTAATGAAAGCTTCATAACTTGGTGATGTATATAGGAACGTTATTCTTACTAATACAAAGTATGAGTACAAATACTTATTCATGTGAGTATGTATATCTATAAAATGTATGAATACCAATACTTATTCATGTGAATATGTATCTGTACATATGGGCTTCCTAGTATGAATTCTTATTCATACAAATATAGGTGAATGATGTGGCATTTTATATGGAATTTTTGATGTGCCATGTGAAACACCATTTCTAAGACCAATCTAATTATTCGCTCAAATTTATCAATTTCTCCATTAAAATTTTAGGCACTTGTGATTGCCCAAAAGTTTGGCAAGGTACAAGAAGGCCTTGCTACTAGAATTTCCTATGCTCTTCCAAGAACCTAGACCACTTAGTCTTTTGCCATCTTGACTCAACCTCTAACAAATTAATGGAAAGTAGAGATGTTCATGGAATCTACGCATGTGGTCATAATGCACTACTAGAGACCACTTTTGGGACTCAAAGTTTCCTTCCATTGGATGTATGCTTGAATCATGTAGTTCGCTGTTGAGGAATTAGCAAATATATTTGTTTGCATCATGCCTCCATTAGGATATATGGATATATATATATATGTATGCATACATACAGAGAGAAAGAGACAGAGAGACAGAGACAGAGACAGAGATAGAGAGAGGCATACATACAAATGTGCATGCGTGCATGCATGCATGCATGTGTGTGTGTGTGTTTAGATTAAAAAGTCCCATCAGGAGGAGACTTATATCGTGCGAGCAACCACCTCAGCCCAATCGACCATCGCTCCTAGTGCCTCTTACTCAATAAACCACGGCTTTGTTCCTATGTGAAACGCGTGTCTTGTCTCTATGTTTGTAGGAAGGTGACCCATCGTAGCTTGGTGTGGGTCCAATTTATGAGAGTTAGATAAAGTACATGCAATATGTAGTAAAACAAATAGAAAAATACATTAAATGAGAAGAAGTAGACTTACCACGGTTGCCTCGAATGCCAACTGTCCACCTGCACCAAAGTGCAAAGTACCTATGGAATCCAGCCGTCCCCTTGCAGCCCTCCTCTAACCCTCGAACATTTAGGGATGGTCCCTGTTTTGCTTCTTGAAAAACCTCCAATAAGCTTTGTCTACCCAACTGGGTTTAGCTTTCCCCTTTGCGATGGAAGTACGCAAGGTTGACCTACGATGCTTCAAGACCAAACCCATGCGCTCTCACATGTAATTCTCATTGAACTCCCAATATGGGGGGTTAGGGTATTTTCTTTTCAATTCATCGATGACTGCCTACTTCTTTTGGTCATCTTGGTACCGCCAGTCAGTAGCTATGCCACTCCTGAAGTGGTGGCTCATCAACCGCCTTATGGTGGCCATCACTACTACGCCCTTTTTATCTTCTATTATCTCTCTAGTAGCCGTGACCGGGGCCGGGTAAGGAGGACTCATGGTAGTGGCAAAGTCAGAGCAAGTGGTGTTTGTGTGAGCGCTTCCAGAGCGAGAAGTAGTAGTGGGAGTCGGAGAGGGCAAGGGACCTAACTGGTACTGGGTCTCGAGACCAAGTGCAGACCTGTAGGGACGTGAGTGTGCTGACTCGTCTACATCTACAGCTATTTACTAGTCTCTATGCTAAGCTAGTAAACCAACCTGTAGGCAACTGAAATAAGCTATAAACTAGCCTACATGCTCACTTAAGTAGTTGGTCATCACTACCGGGGCCTTAGAAACCTTGTAATCAATTCTTATGGCCCTTTGGTAAGTTTTATTCCCAATTGAAATCATGCCATAGAAACTAGCTCTATGTCTTTGCTAATAGTAATTGTAAAGGCAATCATAGCAACCAACCACATATGCCGTAATGTAATCCACAATCCCACATGTGTTTGTAGGGAAAAAACATATATGTATGTCCTAATCCTTACCTTGAACAACTCCCACGTGTTTGTAGCCAAAAACACTATACTTTACATCCTAAACATTTATATATATGCTCCAACACATAGCCATTTCAACCATATATACAAGCCTTAATTATGATCTCCATCACAAGTTGCTTGATGTTAAATCATGGAAGAAAAGGCATACCTTCAACATTGGATAGGAAGGTTTCAAAAGAGCTTGTGATTCTTGGGTGTAATAGTCCAAAGCTTTAACTACTAGCAGCTTTGCAGCAATTTACAAATGTCCATAATACAAAAGATCTAGCTGCCTCATGAACTGTCTCTGCCATTTGACTATTAATTTGATGTGTCTTGATCGTGAGAAAGTTTTCCACAATGCAAGATCCCTTGACCATAAGGATGGACTCAAAAAATTTGAGTGAGGTCTACATAGGCCAATGAAGTTGATCTTGTACCTCTCGTAAGGTGAAAGACGTATTGCTATCTGTTCTTTCACTCAATCAGGATTTGTAGACTTCTACATCTTCTATATGAGAGCCATGATTTTCCAACACAATTGCACACTAAAGGAGGAACCTAAATGCTCCAACCTCATCATGTCATCTCTTAATGTTTTTTAAGCATTTGCAATGGTCTCATAATCCTACTTTTGGACATCACAATTTCTTTGCCATGCTCCTGCTACACTCTAGATATTGCCATACTTCAATTGCATCAAGAGCAAAATCAATGCTCTTGTTGATTCTTGGTAAAGTGCATGCTTTTGTACCTTTGCATTTTCCCAACAATAAGAAAATTGAGACAACTAGACTTTCTTCAGGTCTGGATGCCAGTGCCTCATAAAAAGTGCTCCCAATTTTGTTCTAGTATGTTAGAAATAGTTCATCATGTGTCCATCCTTTAATGACCAAGGAAGGTGTCTAATCCACTCTAGCATTGCTTATCCCCTATGTTCTATGGCCTCAATAGCCACTTCAGCCCCATACTAGAGCATCAAGTCTACTGCATCCAAAATGTACTTCTTTTGCAGGGTCATTGTTTGCTTGGGTGTAGCCATTTTTGGTGAGGTTCAGAGAATTTTCTGTATATAGGTATCTTGCATGACCCTTGTGCATTGCTAAAGGGAATCCAGAAAACTTTGTCTTCAAGTTATAGTACACATTCCAAACTTGAACATTAGAAACTTGAACATTAGATCAAAAAATTATGGAATAAGGATCTATAATGAGACCTTTAAAGCATTACAAGTGCTATGTCGCAAGTGAAGCATGCATCCTGAAGACTATAGGATATGGCAATTTATTCAAAAACATCAAAATTTTGTTCCATACATACCTGCAATCAAGAAAAATAAAATATGTGAGCTTCTCCTCAACCCAAGGACACACCTAAATGAGAACATTAGGTATGGGTTAATAGGCCTCCAATGTTGTGCTAAAGTGATGCCCACCCATTTGAAGGCATGCTCCATATCTTTTTTTCTATTTGTTGAAAACCAAAATGGATTGAAAATTTGGAATCCAAAACAGTGGGACTACTGCATGGTGGTCTTAAAATACTAACAATTGTTGATATTGATATCTAGATTCACCCTAAAATGGAAGAAGTTGAAAGTGTGCAATTTGTGCATGTGCAAAGATCTTCTAATAAATCCAACACTATTTATAATTTTGAATTATTTCTTTTTCCATGCACTTGCTTGCTATATGGCTCATAAGCATGCCAAAGGTCATTGCATTTCATAATACACAATGTCAAACCCAATAGCGTGCCCTTTGGCTTATTTGTGTTTTGAAGCATTTTAGGCCACATTGCACTTGTTTGGGATATCCAATTTTATTTTTCCTTTCTTTTTTCTAACAATTGTTGCTGGGCATAATTATCCTTCAGTCTTGCCCTCTGTTCGAGTTGTTCAAGCTCATCCTTCAACTTATCCATCCTCCTAGGTTTTGGAAGACAAGTCTCAGGTTAGCAAAGTTCTGGAGGGAAATTCCTTGAACATGTCTTGGGCAAAAGGTGTTTAAAAAAGAATCAAGAATATGGTGAGAGCAGTAGGACATAAAGAAAATTGCTTCAAAATCCTTAGAGATGCGTACAAGGATCTCACATAACACAAGAGGTAAGGACTCCCTACCTTGAGTTTCATTAGTGTCTACCTCGAGTTTCATTAGTATCTTGGAATATACATGGGTGTTGTGATAAGATGAAGTAGAAGGGTTGCGTTGCTGCCATTAGAAGATGGAATCCAAATGTTGTGTTCCTTCAGGATCTCAAGTGTGGTCAAGACGAATGCATTTGGCTTGCACTTCAATAGGTAGGGCTCAACATTTTTGTGAATTCTCCACTACAATGGAAGGCAGGTGTTGCAGTGCTTTGTAAGATCATGTTAGGGGGAAAGAGGTCTTTAGGGATCCTAGGGGGTTGTTTGTTGTTGTTTTGTCATTTGTAGTCTTCTAGCTAGCGAGTGGGATTAGCTTGTGCATTTTCAGAGAAGGAGCTATGGGAAGCCTTGGATGTCCTTGAGTTTGATAAGGCCCCTAGCCCATATGGACTAATAGCAAAATTTTATGTTTTCTTTTAGAACACTGTCAAGTGGGACTTCTTGGATATGGCTAATTGGGCATATAAGATCATTGTTAAAGCTTTGTCAAGTCGAATTTGACATACATGCATGGGAATAGTGGATAGAGATTCAAAAAATTTATAAAGGGCCCTGACATTTTCAAGAATGTACCTAATGTATCCTCTACTTTAGATTATGCTATTGCATCAGGTCAAACATATGTGTTGCTTGGCCTTGATTTTGATCAAGCCTATGATAGAGCCCAGTTGTATAGGACTTGATGATGACTCATGTGTCATGGGGATCTTGAAGGAATGCCGATGGAGCCTCCACTCCAAGCTACTCCTTGTGAGAGCAATGCAAGGCACGAGCCATCCGCATGTGTCACTCAAGCAGCCCGGATCAGGTCCCCAATTATTGCAATGTGTTTCCATGAGAGAAAGAGGGAAGGGGGAGAAGGGAGAAGAGAGGGGAGAAGGGAGGGAGAAGGGAAAGGGAAGAGGAGAGTGAAGGGGGATGGAGTGGCAAACACAAAGGCACTACAAAGGAAACAAGAGAACACCCAAAGACATTCTTGGAAGAGAAGAGGGAGCTTGTATTCCAAACTTGTGCATACAATAATGAAGACCAAAGTCAACCATTTGGCCTTTTATAAAAGTCACCTTTTGAAGGGAGGGCCAACCCTAATCTCTTTATACCACTCTCTCTTCTCATTCTTGTACCATCCTCTTGCGCCCATCTAGCTCCAAGACACAATCCTAGCTCTATGGACTTGCCATTGTCCATCAAATCACATCACTTAACCACCAACAGTGGCATATTGTTAACCACTTTGTTAACATGCCCCCCTTTCTGATCTCGATCCAGAGTCCTCTGGATCATGCAATGTTTATGGTTGGTGGAGTGTTGTTAATATGCACTGGGTTGAATCTTCTTTTGGTCCATTGCAGCATAGGGATGTAGTACTTCCTTGTTATGGAATGCTTGCTGGAAGTATGGATGAGTGATTCGCCTAGAACTAGCACTTCATGGTTTAAGTGAGCCGAGTTGAGGACTTGTGACCATTCAAAGAAGGAATAGGAAAAAGAAAAAGAAAAATCTAAGGGGTAAGTTATTAGGAAGAAGGTGTTAGTAGGGATTGATGTAAGATCCTAGTGGTGTTAGTGTTAGCAGAGTAAGTAAAGTGCAGTCTCATGCTCCTCTTAAGTCCCATATTTGATTTGAGTAGGACTTCTAATGGATTCGCATCAGACTATGTCCTTGTCATGCCATGTTTGAACGTTTGGAGTTGTGCATGACATTTTGTCTTGCTTCTTTGCATTGAAGTTCCTTTAAAATCCATTTTATGGATTACATTTCATTGAGGGCTTTGCTTGGAAGTATTTGAGCGCAATAAAGTAATGGCATCATCTGGAGCTTTGTTTTTTTCTGAGTCATCAAATCGAGAAGAGTCTGATAATACACCATTCAAACCCCTAAAATGAGGACTATGGATGAAGAGGTTTATAGAGGGGGGATTCTAGGAAAGGCTTCTAAGCTAGAATTAAAAGAAAAGAGGATGAGTAGAAGTTAGATAGTTAATGGTGATGTTAGTAAAGGAATGTGAAAAAGGCTATGAGGGTCACAAGAAACTCATCCAAACCCATATTGGTGTAATCTCTTCACATTGGAGTTAAATGCATCCTCGAGAGTTGCTTGTATAGAACCACTTGTCATTCCATGTGTGAACTCAAATTCAAGACCCTAATGACTTAGGCATATGTCAATGCCGTGTTCTGTTTTGGCTCTACTAAAGGGGTGTGTTGTTAATGCTGATTGGTGTATCAACTTTCATCCAACTTATCCTCTTGTAAGAGGACTCCAAACACCTCATTAGGGTCGTTCTAAGCCATTTTTGCCAAATAAACTAAAAAATACAGCAAATTGAACAAGTAAACTCCCTTCCTGGGATGCGAAATGCCCAAGTAAAATTGCCCACAGTGACAAATACTGTCATAGCCTATCAAAGGCTCAAAATGCACCATAATGCTCTATTAATTGCCCAAAAATCTGCAAAGAATGGCAAAAGTCTACAAATTGACTCACACTAAAAGTCCAAAACTGCTTGCAAATCTCCCAAATGGTCTTTCAACTGTCAAATTGCATCCAAATGCCAAAAGCCCCAATTTCTTCAGAGAAACTGCATCCAAAAGAGGGCAAATTAATAGAAACCCCCAAAAATGTATGAAATTGCAATTTAAAACCAAAAGCCCCAAATTTTGGGGTGAAATTGCAAGCGAAAGAGGGCAAATTGACTGAAAGCCCCAAATTTGCAATTTGTCTGCTAAAGCTCCAAATGTGCTCAACACCAGCAAATGTGCACAAATCTACCCCCAAATTTGCTTGAACCTGAGCCAAAGCAATGGCTTAAAGCAAAGAATGTGCCTAAAAATGGACCCTGCAAGAAGAACCTTGCTCAAGAAACCTACAACAGTCCGTACAGTATGGACTGTATGGCTGTACGGATAGGTACAGTGCCTGCGCCTGCTGTAAGGATGTATTATGCAGAAGGTACTGTACGGATCTATGGCCACATGTGCGACACAGTTGTACGGTCAAATCTATTAGTCCATACAGGTTGATAGAATGTACGACGTCTACTGTACGACGTAGCTGTGTGCTATGCGAACGAAGGCATCATCACACTTATAGGTACGGATGGGCTGCAGGCGTGCTCTGCGAAACAGTACGGACAGTTAGTCCATACGTTATACAGACGTCGATGTGTACAGATGGGAGCTGGCACGGAATGCTTAGCGATGGAATAGTATAAAAGCAGGTATGGAATCCATACAATCGTATGGACTGTACGGAATGGCAATCTCGAGCTAGAGCAGGTTGAAGTACGGGAGTTGTATGGATGGGAGCTAAGAGTAGATGTGGGAGTTGGGAGCAGGTCCGGGAAGAAACACTACTCTGATACCAAATGTGAGAAAGAAGGAGAGCAAGAGTAAGCTAAACGTAGGTCAATCAATAGTGGACTGAATGAAGTGTAGTACAAAAGAGAGATGAGGGGTTTTGTCTAAGTGACAAAACCCTATCTTATCACTAACCGTAGTTAGGGATTAAATTGTGGTAAGGGGGAAAAACCTCTAAGAGGGAAAAGTGCCCCTAACCCTCTTATTACATTACATTGGCCACTGCCTAGAATATAATAATAATGCTAACACGAGCTCTAGATCGTTGACCCCCTCCAAAAAATGGAATGTGATGCTAGGGACTTGCCAAATGGTAGGGATCCTATAGCACACATCTACGCCATCAAAAGGGAAGGGATTCAGCTCAGCAATAGCATCAATCATACCTACCAACAAGTCTATGCCCTCTACCCAACTATTGAAGGCTTCTTACCTTGCAAAGCTTGTTAAATGCCATACATGTGTTGATCAACCACACGAGGCTGCCTATAGAGAGTGTGCTCTCAACAACTATGTCGTATCTCACACTAAAAAGATCTAAAAAACTATGTCATCAAGAGTAGTTGTTGTGTCACATATGTCGTAGGTGTTGAGCGTTGCTTGTTGCATTTTGCCTTTCTTTTGTTGTAGTCTTCATTGCAACCTTTTTTTCTTAGCTAGTTAATGTCTAGTCTGTTGCATGACTACCTTGTGCTATAACACTAAAGAAATGTAAAGCAGCAAAACTGTTGCATCACTAACAAGGTCGCCATAGCCAGCGCTAGGGATGGAGCTTGCTACATTTGACCCCAGCCTCCTCCAGTTCTATGCCCTAGAATCACTATTGAGTTCTCTCTAGATTACGTTTTCTATCCACTTGCTGCACTTTGCTGCTCTTCCATTTGATCTGTTGCTTACTTTACTGTGTGCATTTTTATGGAGTTTTTGTAGTTTTGTTTCTATTGGATCCGCTTTTTATTTCATATGCTCTTCTATCGCATTATGTGAATCAGGGGTTTTGTGTCTTTTATCTTCACAGCTTGCGGATCGGTTGAAGGAGCCAGTTTGAGCACTCTGAATTTCCCAGATGTAGAAACTTTACTTGATTTGATTCACGCTGTGTGAAAGAAGCAAAATTTCTTCCAGGATTTCAATGAAGAGCAAGCATCAAGAGTAGGAAGCACCATTAAGAGTAGGAATCGCAGACATGAGTGATCAAGAAACAAAGATACTACTCCAAGAAAGAAAGCATACCAAGTGAATGTATGTGCACACCTTGTATGTCTTGTTTAGACAATTAGTCCAAAAATTTCTCTTTTGCCATGAAAGGCGAGAATCCACATTGTCGGGGGAGGAAGAAGGTGAAGTCTGAGAGCCTACTGGTGAAGAAAAGAGAAGTTAAGCAAAGCATAAGGATGATCTCAAGTAGCTTACTTTATTGACTAGCTTATAAAAGTAGTCTGCCACATGCTTGAAGGAGAGGGTAAAATTTTCCTTGATCCCACAATGTTGCTTGCCTAATCACTTTGAGATCAAAATTAGTAGCCAATCCCAATCCTTGGGCATGCTAGACTAACAAGCCTTGAAACGGAGGGCAGCGCAATGATGAGAAAATGATAGTTCAACGAGCAATCAACATAGAGCTCTTCATATGGGTTGCTTGTGGGGTTATCTCAATCCCACTAGCATACATGAAGAGGTCCTCTTAGAGCACTTCCCGATGCTTGCTAGTAGGGCAGATTGCATTGTTGCAACCCTCTTTCTTCTAGCTTTGCATTGCTAGCCCAATAGCACTATGTAGATTGCACTACTGTGGCCTTCTTTCTTCTAGCTTTGCATTGCTAGACCAATAGCATTGTGTGAAGGCTCGCTAGAAGAGCATTACAAATGCCCAAGCATTGTGATTGGCTTGAAGACTTCATCCTTCAATAAAACGCATTGCAAAATCCGTGCTAAGACTTATAACTTCTAATGTAATTTCAGATAAAACTTTCCTTAAACTTTCATAGGGAGCTGCTATTATTGCAATGTTAGCTTGAATAGTGCGATGTTGAGAACTTCAACCTTGGCAGCATCTGGGGAGGCCTTGCCCAACAACACTACACATATTGCACTACTACAGCCCTATCTACATCGCTAGACCGGTATGCGGCATGTGTATGGAGGTTGGATTGAAGTTGTACACATAGAGGAGGAGGAAAATTATGAGCAAGAGCATAGTTGTACAAGTTGAAGCGGAGAAGCTATAAAGGCTAAATCGGAGCTGTAGGAAGAGTTGGAGCAGGGCTGTCCGAAAAAAGAGAGAGAGAGAGAGAGAGAGAGAGAGAGAGAGAGAGAGAGAGAGAGAGAGAGAGAGAGAGAGAGAGAGAGAGAAGCAAGTGTTCCTTCAAAAGTACATTACTTTTAGCTTTCTCACAACTAAATGAAACAACCAATTGACAAGGTGATGTGAAGTATTGCACTAGAATTGCACGTGGACATTTATGGGCAAACTCCATAACTTTTTGTAGTCTTGTTTGCAACTAAAAAGATTTGAAAAGTTGGACTCCATATTGATTGCATGGTGGCCTTAAAATATTGATCTTGGAGATATTTGTAGCTTGATTCACCCTAAAGTAAATGTAACAAAAAATATTCAATTAATGCATGTGCAATGCTCTTTGAATAAAATCAACATTATTTGTAATAGGGTTCATTTTCATTTGCACCATTGTGAACAATTTGAAGGCAACATGAGAGAGAGAGAGAGAGAGATTTTGCAAGCAACAAGCTCTATGGTGGAAGTAACAAGATGAGCTATTTGTTTGACCAATGGGCTCCTTTAGTCCAACCATTGGGCTTGTTACAATCACCATACTAGTAGTTGTAATAGTAGGCTAGTTGGCCAACTAACCCAGTGATTGAAACCAGCTTGGTCATTGAAACTAGCTTGGTGGTCCTCTCGAATAAAGCGAGACAAAAATTGCAAGGAAAGTAAGAAAAGCAAGATATTGTTGGCAAGTTTCCTGATTTTTTGTGGAAAGCATCTTGAAAAAGCAGGCACTAGACTTCAGTTGGAGTAGTCTTTCATGGAAAACAAGCCTTGTATGGAGCAGTTGCCTTGCTGTTGGTTGTTCTTGGGCCCTCTACATTTATAAATTGAACCCTGGGGATGGCCTTCTAGTTAGTTTAGTGCCTAACCTTGAACTTAGTATTGTATCACTTAGTTTTGAGCACGCTTTGTTGCTCTAGCCTTGTACTTCTCAATTCCACTCATATAGCTCAATTTCTTGTTGCTTTTCCATGCTCTTTCTTCAATTCTTTTAAAGTTTCCATGTAAATATCACCTTCCCTCTCTATTTTATGGTGATACAAAGCTGTGGAGCTTTGTGAGAGTTGTGTTGGTGTTGCATAGTGTTTAAGAGTGGATGCATGTCCATGTTTTTCATCGAATCCTATATAGGTTGCAAGATTCTATGCAAGTTATCTTCTCTTTTGAGGGAAGTGGTGGGCTACCATCTTTTGGAAGGGCTATGTGGCGTCAAGAATGGGTATTTTACTGGTTGTTTTATGGAAGAGTTCTCTTATTATGCAAGACGTACATACTTAAGAGATTAGAATGCAAAGCTAATATTTACTTTCACTTGTTGGTGTTGTTCACAGTGCATTTGTGGTAGGTGTTTCCCGATACTTGATATTGCATAGCCCTTTCCTTTTGCTTACTAGAAATAGCTCTTGTGAGAGTTGAAAAAACTGCTCTTAATTGGAGATGCCTTCATTGCACAGATAGAGATATGGAGATGATCTCACATTGTCTTTGGAGCTTCCATAAAGCACAGAGGATTTAGATGAGGGACCTCCAAGATTATTGCCAAGACATAGGGGATGTAGCAGGACTTCACTTGGGGGATGACTACCTAACTGATGGGAGGGGTTCATGCCTCCTCCATCGATCCAACCTCTCTAGCATACATGATCCATGGTAATCAAATCTTGTAGACATGCATAGCCGCTACCCAACAGTGACGTATACCTTCACTATAGAATAGCTTATGGGAGATGGTGTCCAGCATCATTGCTTCAAACATATCTCGCTATAGTTTTGTGATAGGAGGCCATCAAGTTCCCTTGATAGCCACTCTAGTTCAATATGACACACCACTGTGGGGAGCATGGAATATCAGGATCTCCAACAACCCTTGAGAGGCGGGCATGTTTCTATTGTCTTGGCAGTGTCTTGAATGGATTCATAGAGCAAGGCATTCTTTGGATGTAGTCCTCCATCCTGGTAGCCCTTGTTTCATTACATCCTTAGGCAGTGAGATGGGTTCTCTAAAAACAAGCTGGTTGGACAATCTATTTCTTTTTCGAGCATTTCTTCCTCGATCAACAACCGCTGCCACCACCGACTGAGTAATTTTGTATGTTCATAATTTTTAAGCATAAATAGAAAGTTATTTTCGCTAGGGGTAAAAAATTTTAAGGGAGATAGACATTCTAGCACATTAAGAACATTAGCTCACTATAAGAAAATATATATCATACACACAAAATATATTCATTAACTCAGCAAGCTTATTGTTTCAACCACCGAGCTAGTCCCTATATTATGGGCTAGCTAGACAAGGCCAGCAAGCCTAAAAACATTATCCCACATAAGCAAAGCCACAATACACATAAAATATTCATCAACCTAGCAAGTTTATTGTTTCCACCATCGTGCTAGTTCCTAAATTAGCGAGCTAGCTAGATAAGTCCAAAAAGATAGCTAATCTAACCATCAAGCTAGTTAAAATCAGGCTAGTTGGCCAAGTATCTTGTTTTTCTAACCTTTTATAATAGGGATGAGCGCCTACTTCTGGTCCAAAAGTATGCACACCAAAAAGCTAGCAAAAAATAGGGGGTGACCGTACAAAACAGGGCAAATTTCCTAAAAGTGTCTGCTTCCTTCCTAGGACAACTACTTTTCTAATGGTGATTTCTTAATGTCTTGGACAATTATATTTTGTATCCCTTTAGGGCATACAGCACCACTAGCCCTCACCATTTCAGAAACTTTGGTTTTAATGGCATTCTTTGTTCTCCTAGTCAAACCATCTCCAACGGGATGATTATGATGGCCATGGTGTATGACTACACGAGTAAGATTCACACCATCTCTACATTCTGGCATGCAGAGTAACATTTCACAGTAACATCTCTCCAAGCAAATTGGTGGACGACCACAATATATACATGATAAGGAGCCATATGATTCAATTGACACCTTTGCTGGGGCCACTCTAATCAATCTCCCATCCCATTGTGTCTCATTCTCTATCCCAATCCTTGTTTTATAACCACAAGTTGCATTTATACAATGGAGGTGACCTCCACATTCCTTTCTACGAACCACACCACAAAATACTATATTTGTTGTAACAGGATCACTCCAAACATGACATCAAATTTTGACTCCGTACCTTTTGTGCGATGTTTCACTGAAGTAGCTAGTAACTCAAAGAAAACATCACCATCATAAGTAGAAGGCAACTCATCCACAGTGACGTGCATTTCAACCTTCTCATAGGCCTCACGCAATCTGTTCTTTATAGGTAGTTGCATAATAATCTCAATGACACTATGTTGTTTGTCATTCTCAATGTTGCTAGCTGAATCATATTTCCTTGCCTCATCATTTTTGTTGTGAACAGAGTAGAAATCTTTTTTGTTTTCGTGCACTAGAGTCTTTTGAAGTTCATTGTCATCAAGCTTGAATCTTTCTCCCTTCACGGTAAAAATATCACCAAACTGTGCATCAAGGTGAAACATTTTGTATCCATCATCATGGACTTCGTATTGCAGCTCCATTGTCAAATCAAACCCATTATCACCAAAGTGCTGATGGACAGATATGGACCCAAGTGTGAATTGAAAATGGCTAGCAAGCACCATCTCTGACAACACTCCTCTACCTACGGAAGTGCAAACAAACATATGCAAAGATCTATCCTCATTATGAATTGTGACAGATTCCATAAGAACATAATGGTTAAGCTGTGCAACTCAATGAGATGAAGTCTAAAGGGTGAGATCAAGAGCAGAGTGTTCATTTCAAGAACTCATTTGAAACAAGAGTCTACCGCAAGAAAAGTTGCTCACAAATGCTTTGCACACACTGCCCATTGTTTATACTCACAACTTTGTAAGACAGGTCTTGTGAAAGTCGGCACAAGTGTGACAATGGTACTGAACCATGATGTAAATTTTAGCCATCATTTGTTAACAACAATACTATAATACCATGGATTCTTAGACCTTTTAATCCCCAACCTTTCTTTGACACATATGGGAGTTATTGCAAGGCATTCTTGCTAGCAATGACATTTCATAATTGCTACATATTCATTCCGACAATTTGATATAAGTATTTTAAAGTTGATAGATAGATATAAATTATAATTGTGGTGAACAAGAAATGGTTGATCAGTAATTTTCAAAAACAATTATGAAAAATTATCAACCTCACACAGTAATGATGTTTAATCAAATGATCACTCATCATTGCTACATTCTCATGAGCATCGAATTCGTATGATAATCATTATAAGTCATGGTTCCTATTAACATCATAGTGCGGTAGCATTTCTATAGCTAGTATGTCATCCCCTCATGGTGAATAAAATAAACGCATTGATTGTATGTCGTCCCATCATGTGTGGTAAGGAGTGCTAGCTAATAAAGAGCCCTCATGAAAATGAAAGGCCCATAGACCCCTTTTGTCGATGAAAGGGTTCTATTGGCCTTTCATTTTCATGAGTTTTCATCAACGAAAGGGGTCTATTGGCCTTTCATTTTCATGAAACAAAAGGGGTCTATTGGCCTTTCATTTTCATGAGAGCTCTTAAGCCCTTAAAAAATATAAAAGCCAATAGACCCCTTTCGTTGACGAAAGGGGTCTATTGGCCTTTTAAGCCCTTAAGAAATGCCAATAGACCCCTTTCGTCAACGAAAGGGGTCTATTGGCCTTTTAAGCCCTTAAGAAATATAAAAGCCAATAGACCCCTTTTGTCGACGAAAGGGATCTATTGGCCTTTCATTTTCTTAATTAAACTCATGAAAATGAAAGCCCTTAAGAAATATAAAGGCCAATAGACCCCTTTCGTCAACGAAGGGGTCTATTGGCCTTTTAAGCCCTTAAGAAATACAAAAGCCAAAGCCCTTAAGAAATATAAAAGCCAATAGACCCCTTTCATCGATGAAAGGGGTCTATTGGCCTTTTAAGCCCTTAAGAAATATAAAAGCCAAAGCCCTTAAGAAATATAAAAGCCAATAGACCCCTTTCGTTGATGAAAGGGGTCTATTGGCCTTTCATTTTCTTAATTAAACTCATGAAAATGAAAGGCCAATAGACCCCTTTCATCGACGAAAGGGGTCTAGGAGCCTTTCATTTTCATGAGTTTAATTATCTCCCTCCCTCCCTTGCTCTCCCTTGCTCTGCCTCCATCACCTTGCCTCCCTCGCTTGCTCCCTCCGTCCCTCGCTCGCCTCGCCTCCCTCCCATGTGTTGCCTCCCTCCCGCGCCTTGCTCCCTCGCTCCTTCCCTCTGGCTCTTTCTCCCTCCCTCCCTCCCTCCCTCACTCTGCCTCCCTTGCCTCGCCTCCTCCCTTGCTCGCCTTGCCTCCCTCCCGCGTGCAGCCTCCCTCCCTCGCCTTGCTCCCTCGCTCCTTCCCTCTTGCTTTGCCTCCCTCCCTCCCTCCCTCCCTTGCTCTGCCTCCCTCACCTCGCCTCCCTCCCTCGCTCCCACTGTCCCTCGCTCGCCTTGCTTGCCTCCCTCCTACGTGCAGCCTCTCTCCCTTCGCTCCCTCGCTCCTTCCCTCTCACTCTGCCTCATTCCCTCCCTCCCTCGCTCTGCCTTCTTCACCTCACCTCCCTCCCTCGCTCCCTCCCTCCCTCGCTCGCCTCGCCTCCCTCCCATGCAACGGGCCATAGTTATACATGTAGAAAAGGGTTCTTCCTTATTATGGGGCCATTTTTTATTCATGGTTGCAGTGGTGGGAGTGATGCATCTGTGTATACGAGCTTTGGATGAAAGACTTCTATCCACACGATTTCATGGAGAGGTAACTACAGACTGTATTGTTGCATTTACACTTATGATTCATGGGATTCCTAGGACGTTAGCAGCAAACACGAGACCACTACAAGAGTACTTCATACACCACTACCCTGGCAAAATATATCGTGTTGTTGTGCCCCCAGATCTATCTTCTTTTAGATGTCATGGTTGCAAGCAGAGCTTTTCATGGATTACAAAGAGGATGCAAATGGTTTTGTGAATTTGGTAGGGGCACGAAGGAGTAGGTTTGCGAGGTTGAGGGAGGGTTGGCATTTATGGAAGCTTATTATGGAGATGCTGCTGGTTCGACCTTCCAGGGCTGCTGGTATTCGTGATAACCAAGTAAGAATTTCACAATAGAGAATAATTGAAAAAAGAAGGGGTTGCGAAGGTTTTCCAAATTGTACTCTTGATCTAATACAATTTTCATTCTCACAAAAAAAAAGAAAGTAATGTAAAGCCAATTTTATGTTGAGCTCAAAAAAGGCAGTTCTAAGCAAGGCTTTGGAAGGGTGCATAAATTTGTCACTGGTTTCTTGCCCCTGAAGCCGCTCCCATTTGATCTTCTTGTCCTACATCAGCCATGATATGCTGCCAACAACCATTTGCCTGCCTCCCTCCCTCTCTTTGTCCCTCTGTGTGGCTCCCTCCCTCGCTCACCTCCCTCCCTCCCTCTGCTTCGCCTCCCTCCCTCACCTCTGTACCCTCTTTGTGTCCCTCCCTCCCTCGCCTCTGTACCCTCTTTGTGTCCCTCCCTCCCTCGCCTCGCTCCTTCCCTCGCCTTGCTTTCTCCATCACGTCGTAAGTTCTTCTCACTGATTTTTGTCACATTGGCAGGATGGTAAAAATAAGAACTTCTGAGAGGAGGGGGAGAGGTGGAAGAGGAGAACGAGGAGGCAGGAGAGGTGGAAGGACAAGTAGCAAGAGAAGTTTGCAAGTGGAATCTACACCAAAGTTAGAGATTCAAAAAGAGGTTGAAATTGGAGTTGAAGAGGATAAGGAAATTGAAGACTTTGAAAACATTACTATAATTGTGGAGGAATCTTCTAAGAAGAGAAAGAAAGAGGATAAACAACTAGATGAGGAGTTTGAGCAAGAGTTTCCTGCTGCACTTGATATTGGCCAAGGGAAGGATGTTATTGAATCTCTTGCAATCAATCCTGGAAAGATTGCTCCCTTGATCCCTTTATGTCGTTGTGTTGTAAACACAAGAGTGAGAGGCCTACGAACTGATATGGATAGCCTAAAGCAAGCTCTAGAGGCAGAAAAATATATTCAACAGAAAGGAATGTTTATTATATCTGGATGGTGTTTCGCAAGAGGTGACAGATGAAATTGAACAATCATGGGATTCTTATTAGAGGGATGTAAATGCAAAATTTGAGGCACAGATTGTTGATGATGATGAATGGTCATTTTTGTCTCGAAAGATGTTTTTTGTGTGGGAGGGGAATCACCATACTATTGCATGGATGTCTCTAATTGAAGAGAAATTCAAGACATCAAAGGCATGGCATATTCGAGTTTTAGCAAGTTTTATTACTCCAAAGAAAGAAACAGAAATGAAGCTAATAGCTGCTCTTCAAAGGTTCAATCTATAAGCGCGAGTTCTTGCTGATATGTGTTACCTTTTTTCGAGCTTTTAAGGGTTTTGTGAACAATGCTTAATATGTTTGAAGCTATGTATTTTTTATTTTTCAGCCTTAATGAAACAGCAATTATTAAAACAAATCTCAAGGAATATTTGTACAACATGAAGACAATGTGTTTGTGTGATGAGAATGAGTACTTATCACTATTTTCTGAGGAAGAAAAAAAAGACACTTGAAAAGCATAGGGCAAATGAAAGCAGTAAAGGATCAAGTACTTGGTATCCCTTTGACATCTCTGATGCTAGGGAGAATGGTATTTGTAGTAAGTTTCATACAATTTGTCATGGATGTCTTTTGAATTATAACTAACTAATTCATTGTACTCATTCATTTCTTTGGAATATATTTTAGCCACTATACAAGCAAGATTATGAGGCAAAGCTAAAGGAACTTCAGCCAAATTTAAGTGTTGCTGATATGGAGAAAGCACTTAAAAGTATTCGAAAGGATGTGAATCTCAAGTATGGTCAAAAAATAATCAAGGTATGGTTAATTTAATGATTCTTAACATAAAGTTGACTTTTTAAAGTGTTCAAGTGTTTTTTGAGATTGGTTATATGATGTTTGTTTACAAAATGATCAAGGTATGGGATATGCATGTATTGTATGATTAAAAAATACAGTTGAGTGTGACAATTGCATGTATTGTTTATATGTAGATTCTATCTATTGTCAAACCAACAAATGGTGAAGATTGGCTTAATATCTTGTGTAGCCTCCCATTTGATGATAAATCATCCATTGTCACATTGGAAAAGTTGTATAACATCTCCATTGCAAAAGTCTCAAAGGAGACACAACTAGCAACCCTCAGAATCTTAGGGTCAAATTCAAATTTGAGAACAAGTTATGGGATGCCAAAAGCTGATAGAGAATTCATAAAGTGGATGGCAAAAGAGGCATGGATGGATCAGTTGCTTTGTGAATCTGAGAGGTTACTCTCTCAAGTCTTGGTTGCTAGTCAACAAGCTAGCTTTGTGCTTCCTCAAGATCCTATGTTGAGAGAGTATTTTGGGGAAATACAAGCAATGAATAGACTTAAACTTTATGAAGATTTAAAGGATTCAATGACTGTTGCTACAGCTACAACAGGACAAATGGAGATGACGAGGGCATCTCGACGATTGGTATTTAGGTAAGCAATACATGTTTTTTCCTTTTCAATTAAAAATCCATCCTTAAGTATTTCGCTTTTGTACTAAGACTCTTATTGTATGCAGATTCTTGCAATCCTTAAAAGATGTTGGTAAGATTGAAAAATTTTTGCCCATATGTCGAGTATGGACAAAAATTCAGGACTTAAAATTCTATATGTACTCTCCAAACATGATAGAAAAAGAAGGGAAGCAAGTGCTCTCTGAGTGGGAGAGAAAGAACTGCCCATGGTGGCTCGATATGAAAAAAGGATATTGCATCGAGGAGGAGGTAGAGCTGTACACACAGCATAAAAAGGGAGAGATGGGTTCATCAAGCTCAAATTCAGTCCACAAGGATGATGCAGTCATTGAGGTTCAAATAACACTTGAGAAGATGACTAAAAAGGACAAAGATTCAAGTATGGAACTAAAGAAGGGTGGTAGGCCACCAAAAAATCCTGGTACTAATAATGGTAAGTTCTCTTGATCTTTTTTCAGGCTGTTATTTGTTTGTGTAACATATGTTGTTATCACTTTGTGTCTTTACATATGTGGTGTGGGTGCAAATGTGCAGGTACTACAATCTACACCCATTTTGAAAGGATGTAAATGGAAAGATAGGTCTGTCCGCTTTTTGTACATTCCATTGACTTCTCTAACTTTAAATCAAAGTGGCACATGTGATGCTTCAATTCTTCCATGTCGAGCACCTTGGGCATAATGCTTGCATCCCTAGTTGCTTCTGAGATTGAAGCTATGCTATTTGGGACATATCAGAGGAAGCTAAGGATTTATCCTTTTGGGGCGTCATCTCCCTCATGTTATCCCCTAGGCATATCATTGTCTTGCTGCATATTTTAATGATGTGGGATTCATATAGCAAACAAATGATCATGCAACTTAGCATCCCGTCGCCCTATGAGGAAGAGTGGCAAAAGCTGCACATCACTCATCCTCTCATGGGGGTCACATTGTGAGTTCACATGTTTAATCCTAGTGATATAGTCTCTTAAGGATTCAGTGTCCTTCTACTTCACCTCATAAAGCTGGTTAAGCAGGCTCCACTTGGGACCACTAGAAACAAACCCCACAATGAAGGATTTATGCAAAGTGACCCAATTTATTTTCTCCTCATGGTTTAAGGCTCTAAACCATTGTCCAGCATTGCCATCAAGACTCAAGATAAAAGCATTGACCTTGTCTAGATCCCCAATATCACCAAAGTTGTCATAGATTTGTTCAAACCTCTCAACATGGGAGACTCGGTCTCCTTCTCCTACAAACTTGGTGATTAGCTTGGAGATTTTGATAGGCTTGCTCCTTGAGGGGTTGGTATCCCTTTCTAGAAAAGTTGGAGGTGGCGCGGTGGCCCCCCTTCCTAGTGCTTGCACTAGGATTCTCATAGCTTTGTTTGTAAGGACCATTTGCAATATAGGAGGAAGTTGTGGAATGGTGGGCGATGTCCCATGCATTGGTGGACCTGATAAAGGGTTCGATGGATTTGATGGCACAAGGTTGGGATGGGAGGATCCAGGCCCTCGCTAGGCATTGGCATTGTGATGGGTCAGGTTAGGCCTAACAGATTGGTCTAGAGGTCCTCTAAGGAATGGTATGTTCCCTATAAGCATAGGCCTATAAGGGGCACTTATTGGGGTAGGGAATATACCCCATGTTTTGTTGCCAAGGAGGCATCATAGGGGATTCTGAGGTGGAGGGTCTTAACTGTTGACCTTCAGGGTTACTTCTCTGACCCCTTTGCTCTAGATTTTGGGACCCTTGTGAGAATCTAGGTCCAAATCCATCCCCATAGGATTGTCTATCATCAAAGAATTGGTACGATGGGAGTTGATTGCCATTACGTATCGTGGGACTTGGGTCCCTGAGTATTGCTTCTGACATTGGTGGTTGGGCCGGCATTTGAGCCTCTAACATTGCCCTAGTCTATCCAGCAAATGGGTTTAGCCACTCTACTGGGTTTGTCAATCCAAACCTTCCCATGATATTGGAAAAGGTTTCCCTTAATGTAGTTGTAGATGGGGTAGGTGAGTGGAGATCAGTGGGATGGAGTTCAGAGCCACTGAGGCTCTAACATTAGAGGGTTCACCCATGTCTTCATCTTGACTTAGGGACTCTTCTGAGCTGGATAATTCACCTAGTGGTGGTTCTTGCAATGCTTGAGAACCAACTTTTGAGCTTACTGACCTTGAGGATGCCAAGCTAGGTATGGAGGTCGACAAGATGGTATTTGAGGCACTATCTTTAGGCCCAAGGTGAGCTTGTAGGACTCTTCCTGATCTCAAGATCATGTGTCCATTGGCACAGTGGAGACCCTAATTCTAGGTTGAGTCCCCGGCCTCGATGCGGGGTCAAGGGGCAATAGCCCCTTGAGGTTATTTCAATGCAATTTGCATGCAAATTTCATCATTTCTTGATTCTCGGGGTCCCAATTTTCATGTGTTTTTTCCTGATTTTTGTGTTCCCAGTGCTATCCCTATGGCCGTGGGGATAGGGCTATGGCGATGGCCCATGGGGATAGGGCTATGGCAACAACCTATGAGGATAGAGCTATGGCAACGATCCGTGGGGACAGCAAGTTTATGGGATAGGGTTAAGGCAATAGCCGATGTGGGATAGAGTTAAAGCAATGGGTCAACGCAAGTTTGACCAATGGGATAGAGTTAAGGCAACGATCGGTGGGATAGAGCTAAGGCAACGATCGATGGGATAGAGTTAAGGCAACAACCAGTGGGACAGAGCTAAAGCAATAGGGCAACACAAGCTTGACCGAGGATAGAATTAAGGCAACGATTGACAAGATATCCTTATGGCATCGGGTCAACACATGTTTGATCGGCAGGATAGCTGACTGATAGTAATTAGTTAGGGTGGCGGGTTAGGTACTAACATGTGTTAGGTCATGGGGATAGCGTTAAGGCGATGGGTCAACATACATTTGACCGACGGGATAGAGCTATGGTGATGGAACAATGCAAGTTTGACAGGTGGGATATGGCTATGGCAACGGTTGGCAGGATAGCTCTATGGTGCCGACCCATGGGGATAGAGAAACACTACGTCATCACCAACTAGTTTTTGGTGATTTTTTAGGGATTTTGAGTTTTTGTTCAGGGTTTTTAATGCTAGGGGGGTGCTACACTACCTAGTCTACCTATTCAATGGAAAAAACTTGAAAGAAAAACAACTTTTGCAAGCCAAAATGCAAGATTTCTTGACGGGTGAGCTTTACACACAAAACAACTTCAAAATTCAGCAAGAATCATCATTTTTACTTGTTTTTTGTGTGTTTAGACATCATACACTCCTTAGAAATCTTACAAACTATCTTCCTACCAACACAAAACACTAAAAAACATAAAAAACAAGCTTCAAATGATCAAAAAGACTCTCCAATAGAAATGACAACTTTCCTAATTTTTTCGTCCAAAACTCTCACTTCTTCACTCTTTCTTCTCCTACAAATCCACTAACAAAGCTCCAAGTTAAGCTTGAAGCCTTGTGTAATGGGTAGATAATGAAAGAAGACAAGTGCAATGCAAAAGCATACCTTCAAAGGGAGAAGCGAGGAAGAAGGAGAAGGGAAGAGGAGAGTGAAGGGGGATGGAGTGGCAAACACAAAGGCACTACAAAGGAAACAAGAGAACACACAAAGACACTCTTGGAAGAGAAGCAGGAGCTTGTATTCCAAACTTGTGCATACAACAATGAAGACCAAAGTCAACCATTTGGCCTTTTATACAAGTCACCTTTTGAAGGGAGGGCCAACCCTAATCTCTTTATACCCACTCTCTCTTCTCATTCTTTTACCATCCTCTTGGGCCCATCTAGCTCCAAGACACAATCCTGGCTCTATCGACTTGCCATTGTCCATCAAATCACATCACTTAACCAGCGGTGGCATATTGTTACCACTCTATTAACACCAGTGGGACTACATGCTTGTAGTGCTAAGGCAATTGGGCTTTACAGAAGGCTTTTGTAGGATGGTCAATGCCTTATTCTCTAATGCTTCTATAGTTCTCTGTTTGAATGGTGAGGTAGTTGGGCAGTTTTCCTTATAGAGGAAGTAGAAGGGTTGCATTGCTACCATTAAAAGATGGAATTCGGATGTTGTGTGTTTCTTCAGGAATCAAGTGTGGTCAGGACAAAGGCATTTGGTTTGCACTTTGACAGTTGAGGTTCGACATTTATGCGAATTCTCCACTGCAATGGAAAGGAGGTCTTGCAGTGCTTTGTAAGACCGTGTTGGGGGGCAAAGAGATCTTTAGGGATCCAGGGGGTTCTTTGTTGTTGTTTTGTTGTCTGTGGTGGGATTGTCATTCAATGTTCCAGGATTTTATTCTCCCAATGAGTTGGCTCTTAGGTCAGAGTGTTGGTTTTCCATCAATAGGTTGATCAATGGGGGCAAATGGATACTTGCTATGATTGGAATATGACTATGTCAACAATAGGTGATAGGTCATAGCCCTTAGGAGGGATGTCAAGGGCTAAGTGTGATTAGATAAGGGTTTAATTGATGCTACTAATTTAGCTCTTAAGGGTCACAAGTGGGTTCTCATGGAGGTAAGAGTCTGAGTTTAGTTCTAATAGGCTTGATAGATATTATTTCTCCGAGGAAGGATGGTGGTTGTTGGTCCCCAGGGGGGTGGCTTCCTCTTGATTCTGCTCTATCTGATCACTTACGGTGGCTTGGTAGTTTGTTGTTCCAGGTTTGATAGGAAGATCTTTTGATATACACTTTGAGTGTGATAAGAAATTGTTGTAGGTCAAAAGTTTTGTCAAAGTAGTAACTGACCTATGGGGTCATGAGGCAGATCCTTCCTTGAATACTTGCTCTCAGTGGGATAAAGCAATTAGAGTGGTAATAAAGGTTGCAAAGTAGTGGGAGGCTATACTCAGAAAGGAGAGAAGAGCCTTGAATGATTCTTTGGTCGAATGTAGAGCTTCGCTTATGGAAGCTGTGGCCATGAAGCCAGATGATGCCATTCTAACGACTCTCTTGATTGAAGTTGAAGACACAAATTTACTATAGAATTGGAGAGGGAAAAAAAGGCAGGTGTGTAGAGTACTCTTGTTGCTATCCTTAGGTCCAAAATTTTCTTCCAAGTAGTGAAATACAAGCATTCAGTCAAGTTAATTGACCGAATTGAGGACCATCATGGCAATATGGTGTGACTGAATTCTGGCATTTAGCTGATGTGTTCAAATGGGCAATTTGATATTGTGGGATCTCCGAGGGAGGTCTCTCTAGAATGGTGAGGACTTGTTGTCTAATATCAAACCTAAAGGAGTCTCCTAGTTAGCGAGTTGGGTTAACCTATGCATTTTCAGAGAAGGAGCTATGGGAAGCCTTGGATGTCCTTGAGTTTGATAAGGCCCTTGGTTAGGATGGACTAATAGCAAAATATTATGTTATGTTTTGGAACACTATCAAAAGCAAGACTTCCTAGATATGGCTAATTGGGCATATAAGATCATTGCTAAAGCTTTGGCAGGTCAGATTCGAGATATATGCATGGGAGTAGTGGATAGAGAGGAAAATAGGTTTATAAAGGAAAATAGAGAGGAAAATAGGGTCGAAATCCGGGGATAGTATTTAAAACTTGTGTGCTACTCTCTGAAAATTATGTGATGCCCCCTCTCTCCTTCCCTTCAGTGCCCTCTCTTCCTCGCCTCAACCCCTGCCCTCCTCTCTCCTTCCTGCCCTCTCTCCCTCTACTCATCCTTGTTCAGACTCCCCTCAAACCTTGAGGCACCATATCAACCTTCCAAACGTTATCTTCAAAAGAACCTTCTAGAACATTGAAATTTTGCATTGTTATCATGAAGCCTCCCCCCCCAAAATACCTAATTAATTAATACCCATTTTTTCCAACTTGGGGGCCCTATTTACATAACTAATGAATTAATATCCATTATTGGCCTACCACAGGGAGGCCTAAGTGAAGCCGACGCAACGAGAAGTGAAAATAGCCTATTTTTTGTTTTGATAGGCATTTCCACATGTGCCATAGCGGTTGATAGCTACATGCGAGGTGGGCAAGCTCTCACTGACAACTGTTGGCTCCTGGTTGGCTGCAAGAGCTCCATATTCATTGTGCTCCTCTGTACGTTATCTTCGTTTCTTGCATGCATGCATGCTGCACCCACGCCACATCCTGCCTGGCATGGCGCTTTGTTTCTATTTCCATTCATTGTTGTGTTTCTGGAGTACGCCCATGTGCTGCGCATTCATTGCTAGGGTAGATGGATCCATCTATTGTCTTCTTCTTGATATCCTCTAATTGCCGATGCCTTCAAATCATTTCAGTGAATTCATCCATCTTCGTGTATGTGTCGTTGTATCGGGTAGAGCTTTGTCGACGATGACAAATTCCTCGTCACTGAAGAAAGTAAGAAACGTGGTGCACTAGCAAAAGAACATCTGAAATGGGCAAGCCTATGGCATATCCAAAACGGGTGCCTTCGCCCCTCTTATAAAACTATGTCTCCTTCAATTGCCAGTGCCTATGGTTTGTGGCCTCTTGCTTTGTCTGTCTTCTTCTATGTGTGTGCTCTTTTGCAAGAAACTATTGTTTGGTATGGTGAATGCATGTAAGCCTACTTCTGAAGATGGACCGCAAGGGTTTAGAGATTCTATGGACACAAGCAGTGGAGACATTGAAAGAGGTTTTGTTTTTTGTGTTCTTTCTCTAGCGATTCTGAATTCTTGATTTCAACATTCGTTTTCTGTGAACTATTCATATATCATCGTTGTTGTATGTTCGATTGTTGATGTTTCATGCTTACAAGTTTGATTGAATATGAAGAAATCCAAGAAAATATGTACCGATGATGCCCGGTCTGCTCTATGTGGTAACGATCTGCTCTTCTAAATCCCACACAATTTCTCTACTGCCTCTACTAATATGCATAACGTTTGTTGGGATATTGAGACACTCGTACAGCAAAGTGTCAAGTTTGCTTCACGTGTTTGCTTTATTAAAAGTTCCCTCCCTCCTCCATTGTCGATAAAGCAAGCTTGCCTTTGGTATGAGCACCAACAAGGGAAGGTGGTGTCTGGAAAAATACAAAGTAAACATTGAAGACTGTGTTTTGTGTAACCACAAAGCAAGCATGTGCAGAAGGTAAAGCCATGTGGATTTTTGAAGTTATTTTGCATCTGCATCATAAACTGTAGACTCATCATGGTCAATGCTGGTTTCCACATGGTTGGTCCCAACCGCTGGCCAGTCGGATTGGTTTAGGCCAACTCAACCCCACTATTTGGCCCAATCATTAAGCTTGCTACCAAGTCGATGAATATATTTTGCATCTACTATATTTTTTGTTGTGGTGTTAATATTTTTAGTCTCCTAGAAGTTTATTTTTCTTTACCAAACATAATTTCAAAAAGGATATTGCACAATATGTATGGCAAATGCAAGAATCTAGATGATTCATGGGTAGTGTTTGCAGAGCTGCCTCCTCCTACAGGACAAGGAGATCCAAGAGGACATGGCAGGGATTTGGGAGCAGTTAGAGATGACAGCGGGAGAGGGATGTGGGCTTCATGGGTGGCCGATGCAATCCAAATGAGTAGTGAGGACTTACAAACTCATGCCCTTAGGCAAAGGAGGATGCTTCAAGAGTGTGAGTGGGCTTTGAGGAGAGACCTCGCCTCCATAGAGTGGCTCAGGGAGTAGGACCCAAGTTCTCAGTGGCTTAGCGACAGGTTTGAGAGCGCTCGCTGTCTTCATGTGATCATGCAAAGTTTGTTCCAATTACATGTTCTAGACTTATAGACCTTCGTATAGAAGAGAGGTTTTTAAAAGAGGGTGTGAGTACTTGTTTAAACTGTTCCAATTTAGTTACCTCTTGATTTATGCAAAGACATTATATTGTATTTTTCTTCCTATGGAAATTACAAATCATGTACCTCTTCATCAAATCATATATCCTTTGGTATATATTTGCACTTTATTTATGAGGAAGGACTCATGAATGAATATGATGCATTACTTTTTCAATTCATATGGAAATAAGAACACATGCACTCATTCTCATGTACCCACACTCTATTCATAAGAGAGAACATCAAAAAGAAGGGAGAGCATGTTTGTTTAAAAAGTTTTGATGTTCTCAATTGAGGTCCTCAAAAAGAAAAAACATTGGACTTTGCTTTCTATGAAAATTACGACACAACACATGCACTTATTGCCATATACGCACACTCTATTCATAAGAGGGAATATTACAAATAAGAAATATAACAAATAAGAGAGCGCATGTTTGTTTAAGAAGTTTTGATCTTCTCAATTTAGGTCCTCACAAAGAAAATATATTAGACTTTGCTTTCGATGGCAATTATAACACATAAGAAGTCAAACAGAACATGATAAAGGTAATATGTTAGTAATGATATTTGAACATCGCTCACAATAATTAATAATGATGCTTTTCAATGAGTTCAACTTTTGAAACAAGAGACAAAAAAAGCATTCGCAAAGGCAATTTGGATTTCAGACATCATACACATGTGGTAGAGGGCATGAATTATGGGAGTGGACATAGTAAAGTGATCGCACCCACAAACATAATCCCAATGCTTTACTGGCATTATAAAAAATAAGTGTACTGTCTAAGTTTGTACCCCACTGTTTTGCTTTTGAGGTAAAGGCACTAGCAAAATATGGTCCTTTCAAAGCTAAGGATGTTCCATACCCTCTCTACATGCGCATTGACCTAACTGACCAAGCATGCTTTGAGACAATCACATTGCATGTTCTGCATGCATACGTTTTGCAATTAAAAGATGTCCTCCAAGTTGATGAGTTTTCTTTAGAATAAAGGGTCCCACCATTACGAAGCGAGTTCCTGGTGAGAGAGGCGCATCATCTTTTTCTCTATGTCACAACGTAATAACAACAATTGTGAAAGGTGAACCATTCGATGGTGCCATTTCTTTCGTCCCTGATAATGTCATACGCCGTTATGTACCTTTTTGATTTCACCATCTTCGAGATGATTCCTAAAGGGGATCTACAAACCACATTACGTGATGCATTCACACGCCAAGTCTCCCAATTAGGCTACGGGAAAAAGGTATAGCACCCTTGCTCAACACAACCTTCCAATGTCCCTAGAAATATGCTCACAATAATGATGACTTCTTTTGTTGCAGGTAGTAGGTGTTTTGCATTTCATCAGCCTCAATAACCCTCTTGTTGATTATCATGACGATGCTTGCAATGGTGCTCAAGTGAGCCGCGACCATGTGCGACCATATTGCTATAGGTGTGATTGTGTTCATAACATTTCATAAGTGCCTTGTTTGAAAGGTTGTGTTGTCCTACGTGACTACACCCAAGTTGTTGTTCAAGTTTGTGGCCCCCATGTGGATGAGGTACTTGGACTTCATTGTCCATTCTTGAAGTTCCACAACTGCAGTCTTGTTGCAACACGCGGTCTATGTTGCTTGAGAAAAGGCCCACAAGAGAATTCACAGTTACAAGTTTAGGTTTTGTAACTACGTTCACAAAGAGTGCGCATTTGAGACGCAGTTGCCACATGCTTTTCCGTTGTACATGCCTGTGCCGTTCCAAATGCAGCCCAACCTCCTTCTTTTGTCCCCACTGTGAACATTTTTCACTCTCTCATTTCATTGCATCGTACATATGTTTGCCCTCACGAGTACAGAGTGCAGTCAAAACAAAGCATACGAGTTTGCTTCCATTATAAACATTTTCATCTTTTGAAATTTATATATACAGTTTGTGTGATACAAAGTCCACTTCTTTAGTTCGGCTTCATACATTTATTTGTTCCTCGTACTTGCAAGCTTTGTGTATGCTATCAATATACAGACACATTTTCTTGTTGCGACACAACATAGCATTGCAAGTAAAGGATCCCAACAGTTCTTGTAAAGTAAGAAACAAAGTTTGTTGTCTTCTTCATGGATTCAAAAATTGACTTGGGCTCTCACATTGCCAAATGGAATGAAAAATTTATTAAGGAGAAATTGTCCAACACTGATTTACTTGCTTGCTTGATAACTTTCTATCCTGCATACACTTACAACAAAATGTTTGCCATGCTTCAAGAGAATGTTACCAGGTTGGATGACAATCACCACACACTATGGTGCACTATACAACTCCTACATGCAGATGGCCGCAACAAGGTTGTTCCGAAGGATGCTACATGAAGCCATTTTAGAATTTCGCCTCCTGTCGTCCATTGGTCTTTAGTTGATTCACGATACTTCACGATAATTTTGGCCATACTTTCTCTGTCCTCATATACAATGGTCAATCAATTACCCAGGCGATGGAATTAGACAGCCCCCACCAAAAAAAAGGGTGCACATTGCTCATTAATTAGTCATGTCTTGCCACAATTGCTCCACTATACAAAAAGAAAAGAAGCGTAGAGAACTTGTACATACAAGGCTGCGAGTGCCTTCTATCATTACTGCACACAACTTCAAACCAACAAATTGCAATTATTAACACATACAGATCACCAAAAGCACAAGCAAAGGGCCTTATGTCATGGAAGGGAAATAAGTAAGAAATAGCTATTTTTGTTATGCTGTGCAAATGCAACATGGGAAATAGAAGGGAAATAGGTGGGAAATAGGGTGGGACCATGGGAAATAGCACTCCATGCTCTAGACCTCAAGGTGCTATTTCCCACACTCTTGAGAACCATTTATGTGACATTTCCTTTATAGCATGTCTCATTTTCCCTTGGATCATTATGTCATGCATCGTAGGAAAAACATGAGAATTAGGCTCTTCCAAGGGGACTACATAGATTGTACGCGACTTCAACATTGAGTACAACTCTATTGCAGGACCAATGGTCAACATCCAACAATTAATGTGTTCTTACAAAATGAGATCGATCACGTATGGACCAACTCATCGTGACAATCGTTTGCCTAGAAGCTAAGCCAGTGCCACACTTTGTTTAAACCTTATTCACAAAGATGGCTAGTGAGTTCACAAGCCTTCCCCTACTAAAGGCTTGGAGGGAAGCCGCTCATCCATAGCGCCACCACCATGGGTATCAGCTTGCCCACCCTTTTCCCGGCACACTGCATCCTTCCGTCTTCTCGTTCTGCTGCCATTTCTAGCTGCAGCCACCAATCTCCCCGCAGACGCTGTCGTTGCTTCTGCGGTTTCTCTTGGAATGATGGCGTTTCAGAGCAGAAAAGTGAATACCTGCCTCCGCTGTTCAGGTCACCATCAACCCCAAGGCGTTTGTTGAGAGCAAAACTTTTTTATTTGCACTTATGTCGCTTTTGAATAGCGTTTTCACATTTTCTGCGGCTGAAGATTACACTGTGAAGTGGAATTAGATTACACTCCGAAGCTGCCAAAAATGGGAAGAAGGCAATTGGGTTGTCGATTTTACGAGATGCAGGATTTCAACACAATTCTTCATATGATACCCACAATGATTCATATGAAACCCAAAGTAATTCAACGAGGTTCGCTTCCACATGGGAGAGAGAGAGAGAGAGAGAGAGAGAGAGAGAGAGAGCGCTGTGCGTGCGTGCTTGTAGGTGTGTGGAGGGCTCATGCATTTCATAACGCTCTGAAACCACAAAGTTAAGACGTTTAAGTCTACACAAGAGCAATGGAGGGACTAATATATTATGACTTGACTAGTCGTGTTAGACAACGTTGAGCCTTAGCTGGTGATCTTTGTCTGCACCCGAGCATGTCACTAAGTAAGTAGAGACGGTGCCATTTGAATAGTGAAGCCTATAGCTAGTGAAAAACTCGAAGGGAAGAGAGAAGAGAGTGGAGATACGACACAACCACAGAGCGTACACAAAGGACTAAGTGTACACTACATTAGTTTAAAAGAATGAATATATATAACACTTCAGGGTTAGCGTTTCTACCCCTTTCTTTTGTAGCACTCTATAGGTTATGATGTTGAGATTGCTCCTCAATACCTTCCCTCAAGATCATAGGAGTGATTGCTTCAATGTCTTCGTTGAAGAATGGTGGTGGGGAAGATCCGCATGGCAAGAAGATTGGTGGTGGTGAAGATCCCTACGCTTGGGACGCGGTTGACAAGCTGCCCGTGTCTTCCCTCAAAATGATGATTTTGGGGTTGAAGATGGATCGACCATTACTGTTCCATATCTCCCTTGATGAGAACGTCTTTCGTTTGAGTAAAACCATGGGCTTGTTCGTGCTTTTCATTGTTATTTCATTTCTCTTATCTAGATCCTTGTGATTTTACAGGTTTTTCTTCGTATTCTTGTTGCTTCGTAGTATCCGTCTTCCTTGTGAAGCTGATGTACTCTGAAAATGCATCTCTGTCTACATAATATTTTCTTATTGATTGGATCATACAATTTGTAAGTTTTGTATGTTTAAACTTTAGGGTATCCAAGTTCCAACCATGATGCATTTTCTTGGCTTTACACTCACCTTCCTCATGTTTATGAATGTGTACATCTGCTAGGCATCCAAAAATCTTGAGATGTCCAATACTCGGCTTATATTTAGTAAATGCATCATAAGGTGCTACACTTGTATCAGTTTTGTTGTGTTGATTGCTTACGTCTAATACTAGGTTGGCAAATGCTTTTCATTCAACATGGCTCTTGCCTTTTCAGCTAGTGTTCTATTATGCCTTTTTGGTATTTCATTTTCTGAGCTGTGTCTACATATGTGAATTACCTTCTGATTTTATGAGCTCAGCAAAAATTATGAATGTCGAAGACATATATTCACCGGCTCTATCCGACCTCAATACTTTGATCTTTTTGTCTATTTGGTTCTCAACCTTTCTCTAAATTCTTTGAATTTACTCAAATACTTATGACTTCTCTTCGATCTGCTGTAATCATTAATAAAATTTCACATAGTACAATGCATAGTTGATAACTGCCTCCCCCCCCCACTATGAAATAGGTTTCTATTAAGTATGAAAGAAACAACTAAGAGCAAAGCACTCAAATCAGAAATACATCATGTAGAGCATGAGAGTACCACTCAAAATATCTAAGCATATGCAAATCTTGAGGAAAACTAGGATTGTGGTTGAAAGTCCCACACCATGCTAGTAAGAGACTTAAAGAAGAAAGGGCTGCCTCTCCACTCTTTGAGAAAATCATTCTCTTGGCTGATGCATTCTAGAAGTCCCCTGCATCCTCGACCAATGGCCATCAAGGTATGTACAATGTTTGTCCCAATGCTAGCCATGGATATGAGGTAGGTGGACTTGGGTGCCGTCTCTAGCCTTTATATATATGGATCTCCAAAATGTGCCATGCAACGATGCTCGCAATAATCTCTCAACTTGTATCTAGGGATACAACTGGAGTTCTGTATTGAGAAGTAGGAGCAGTGTTAGTTCAATAAAACGCTACAAGATGATGCATAATTGTGATAGGCCAAGAAGAGATTGACTCGCATAAAAGAGAGCCAAACCTAGTCAAAGAGAGCCAGGCCTAGTCAAAGAGAGCTAGGCCACTAAGCCCCATGTGATGAACAAGGCCCATAAGTCCTACAATCCCAAACATTCCTAGAGGCAATGCTAAAAAGACTCATCAATCAACTTCTAAAGATTTCTCCACTAATTTACTGCAATCCTTCCATGAATGAAAAGCCAGAAGAAAAGAATGACTTTCTTACTCTTGAGGAATCTTCAAAGACATTGTGTAAGCAAACTGGCGACACTGATTTATGGAGTACCTATTTGTTGAACGGTGCAAGAGCATATATGCTCATTTGACTTTGTTAATGACATCTGCACAATTGGACTGATCTGAAGGCTCTCCGATTGATGAGCTCTGGACGGTCTCCATCCTTTGGCTCTAATATGAAATTAGTGGCTGTAAACTCAAAGAATGGCTTGTAACAATCCAATTTCATTCACCTTGGTCCCGTTTGAAGATACCTTTTGAAAACCACCCCATAAAGCCATAGCCTTTAAGGGGAATGTCCTCTAGACGAGTGTTAATGTACCAGCCACGATTGCTCTACATGGCCTGCTACCTCCAAAATAACATAACTGCTAATTCTTAGTAGGAATAGTCACCTCCTCCTCCACATGTTCAATCATTTTTCCGATTCCTCATAACTCATTAATATCATTAAAAAAGGATGATGGGCTCCACTATATTCACCATGTGATTGACATTCTTCCAAAAGCCATCAGATAAACTTGAGGGCTTGTATTCCAAGGCAACTCCATTGGTGGAATCCTTCCATGCCTCCCACTCATTACAAACAAGAAGTTGCCTTAGAGCATTTTTAAGCTCCAAAAGACGCTTCGGCATGATGAACTATCTCTGAAGAGCTCAAGAGGTCTTTGGAGGCAAGCTTATGATAATTGCAAGGCTATAGTGGTGTCCTGGATAAAACCAATTGTATCCTTACACCGACCGATTTGTTATGGCGGTGGATGATCTCAGTAGATAGAACTAGTCGAGCTGAAGCTATTGCTTCAGACGGCATCAAATTTGGACATGTGACACTTATTCTATTAATAAAAGTGCACACACGTGTCTAGGTTCTAGGGGCAATAGGAAGGGAAGGGTGCATTAAGGTGCATTGAATGGTAGATGCATGGGTGATAGGCTAAGGATGGGTGTAAATGGGAAGATGGAACTTGAGTGATCTCAAGGGACATTAATGACAGGGTGTCACCCTTTCATTGTGAATCTCACGTAGCATTCTCTCTATTCACCTTGCATTCATCCACCATCTATCTCCCACCTTGCATGTAGGTTGAAATAGAAACATGTACTCTCACGAGGGCGCTCTTCCCCATTGGAGGGCCAATTGGCATTCAAATTCTGCGTGCATTGCACACATTTTCATTCTTGAGAAGTCTGTTTCTTCGCATTTGGTATCGGAGCTGTGACAATCCACAACCGGGACAGAAGAAGAGTGTGCGGGACAAAGGCACGGACAACAAGTGTGAGAAGACTGTGTGGAAGGGAGTCGCACAAGGAGGCGACATGTAGGGGAAGCCTGCATGGAAGACACGGGACAAGAGCGCAGCAAAAAGGTCGCGTGTATGGAGGGCCAAGTGGAAGGAAGGGTGCGGGACACACCCACACGGAGGTCTACAGATTCCTGCACGCAGCAGTGTCTTGGTTGGCCCCTGTGCGCAAATTGAGATCCGCTGCAACAGCCTGGCAGAAGTCCGTTCACAAAGGCCGAGTTTTGGAGGCCCTTGACGGGAGGCTGCCAACCAAGGTGCGAGTTTTGGGGTAAGTCAAAACATTGAGCGACTGTGTTCGAGCGAGTCCAAAGTTCGAGTGATGCTTGTGAGGATCTTTGTTTAAAACCATGGTTCCAATTGATTCTTTCAACACATTGATCATATGGAAACAGATTGCATTCTTGAAGTTTATTTTATTGAGAGGTGGACATGGTTCCAGTAAGAAATATCAATGATATCACATAGCATGGCAAGTGGTCATTTCCATGCACTCAAATGGCACAATATGCATTTGGGGTTTATAACTCCATGGTGTTCTATAGTGCAAGTGGATGCAATAAATTGCTTGTTGCTCCTAAAAATGAATAGTAGATTTTAACACAATATGAATCCATTCATTCATTCAATCCATGGTATTCTGCATTATGCAATGCTAATATGGTTTTGGGGCTATAACATACTCAATACTTCAAAAAGGCACAAAGATCCACGAAACACTTCAACCACTATCTTCACACTCTTCGTCTACAAAAAGACTACGGATGTGTGAACATTGTGTTCGAAGTTGATCAAACCGCTTGTCCTTCATTGTGGCTCTAGCCGTTCCTTCAGCATATGCAGGCAAAGCACTACAAGGGACAAAATTTAAAGAGAGTAATCAAACGTCTGACTTAAAGGATGACATAAGCTCTGAAAATGTAATTTTCAAGCAAAAAATATAAAAAGTGTGCCACTAGCCAATGTAAAGCATGACAATAGGAAAGCAAAGTGTCTCACTAGTCATCAAAGGGATTAGAAGTGAGATTCGCAGAATATTCATCCCACCAACGAAGAGCTAGCTCTTCGACACACTAGTGCGACTGACGGCCATGTATGTAGCACCCTTCTGGGGATGTGACTTACCGAAGACCGAGTGAAGGAAATTTGAGCGGCTACATGTGACTATGGGATCTAGGATGATTTGAAGTAAGCCCTCAGTTCCACACTAGTGCGACTGACGGCCATGTATGCAGCACCCTTCTGGGGATGTGACTTACCGAAGACCGAGTGAAGGAAATTTGAGCGGCTACATGTGACTATGGGATCCAGGATGATTCGGAGTAAGCCCTCAGTTCCACATGAGATAGTACAAGCAGAGTTCACCTTGACTCCCCTTCAGATTGATGCCATCTTTCAGACAGTGACTTTCATTCACAGAGTTTGGGACTTGACTCGATGGAGATTGCTGAGAATGGCCTTGGAGTCATCCAGAGGACTAGCAGAGAGTGGAGCAAACACATGGTATGCACAGATATCCACATGGTTTACCAGGCACGGTATCTAGATGGACAGGCTCCCCCCTTTTCAGTACAGCATGGACGCACCCCTTGAGTCGAGATCCCGCGTTTTGAGATCAATTGTATCATACGGTAAGATCTCCTTCAGCTCCATACGTCTCGGACTTGGGGGGATACCAGGAGCTCCCCACCAAGTCTTAGTTCTACCGCGACCAATTCTTGAGAGTATCGGAGGAAGGATTCATTATCAGACCCTTGTATCTCGAGGACAGAGGAGTCTCAAATGCACTGAGGATTGCCATTGGACAGATCCGTGTCTCATCTCATCAGGTGAGGATCGAGACAGGGAGAGTAGCAAGCATACCTAGGGAGTAGCGGCTATGTGTGCTTTGCACACTCGGAGTGATTGAGACAGAGGAGCATTTTCTATGTGTCTGCCTAGTCTATTATGAGATCAGGGGATGATTCCATTGCCTCTACCAGGAGGGGAATGGTTTCGGTCCACACTCACGATTGATCCACTTCCAGGATCAGGTCTGCATTGGGCTCTATCTACTTGAGATGCGCCGACACAGGGAGACCCTACTACGACAGATTAGAGAGCAGCAGGAGGCGATTAGACCACAAGACAGAGAGTCTGAAAGAGCATAGCGTCACTTCACAGACTTCTATGCATTTGAGTCAGCTCGAGGACACATCGGGATGGAGGTGGAGGAGATAGTTGACATGCGGGCATCCTGGATTACTGATAGAGGGATGTAGAGACCACCTACAGCACAGAGAGTGACCAGAACACACTCTATTGAGGTCCGTCCTATCACAGCTTTCCTTAGGGGAGACCGCCCGCCGAGACGAACATAGCCGAGTGGGTTCAGAGATCGAGACCACGCCCCCCTCTGCCACCACAGCATGACATAGCCTGACAGACGCAGATCCGAGACATTTTCACCGCTCACAGGCTAGCCACCATGGTGCTGGGCTTGGCTTCTGAGCCTGAGTCTTAGATCTCAAACCTCAGCATGCTACAGCTCTCAGCTAGTCTTCCAGATTTTTGTTCGAGCTATTGAGCTCTGTAGAGTTATCAGGTTATCAGCTTATCAGTTTATAAGGTTTCTCGTTGTTCAGTTTGGCAGTATTAGCACTGAGCAAGGGCCTTAGCGCGCCCTTTGCTCTAGCCCATTGGGGCTTGTATGAGATCATCCTTTTGGTGTACTTTGTACCTTGTCCCATAGGCCCGTGAGGTCTTCCGCGGATGTTAATACATCTTTCTTTCTCTCCTCTCTCCCCTCTTCTCCTTTTGGTTAAGTTCGCTTGAAATATTGTTGGGTGTTAAACATTGTGGGTTGTGACCGTGCATTTGGTATTATTTGCTGTGTGACTAACATACATGGGACCACAGTGCAGTGTTGCACCGATGATGGACTACACAGACAATTGCTTTCGAACTCTTGCAAGACTTCTCACACGTCATGCGTGGTTGTATACTGAAATGGTGGTGGCTGATACAATTATACATCAAGAAAAAAACTTGGTAACTTTTTTCTTGCTTTTCGCATGCACTCACCTTTATGCAGAGCGAGTTACCTATATGTGCATGCTATTTCACATATATGACATACCCATTTCTTGGTTTAGCATTGGTTTTTTTGAGCTAGAATGAATGCGTGCCTCTGTATCAAATTTCTAACAAAGAGAAGGCAGGTGATATCCTCCATAGATTTGATTGCATTGGTACAGTAGCTGATCTAACGGGCCCTGAGATGTAGGTGATGTTACGGGTACTGCAAATTTGCGAAGGAAAATTGTATTGGGAGGAATTTTTTTCTATCTTAAAGCTTGGTTGTGTGTCTAGTATTATTTGGAGTGCATGGCTAACAAATTTACAAAATGTGATCTTTTTACATGTGAAAGATGATCTGTTCATTGCTGCTCAATGCAGGATAAGTTTTTGGAATTTTCAAAATTCCAGCATCCTATTGTCCTCCAAATTGGTGGGAGCAATGTTTCTACCCTTGCAAGGGCAACCCAGCTTGCAAGTGCTTATGGTTATGATGAGATCAATTTGAAGTAAATGACCTCTCATCCTTTTGTAACAAATTTGGGCTAGGTCTTTTGTCTGTTGTCTGTTACTTGTTTTTTTGTTGTTGAGTTGTTGTTGACTATCGTGAGATTGAAACTGCACTATGTTGTGTTTTTAGAGGATGAGTTTGGGAATGTTCTTGGATTCATCTAGGTATATTCATGGATATGTGTTATGTGGGTCAGTTGTGGGTGCCCAAGCGATAAGGTGGCTGGTCATGGATGTTTTGGTGCACGCCTTATGCTTGATCCCAAGGTGAGTATGTCAGAAACCAACCTTATTTGAACTGTGAACTAGAAACCAAACTTATATGAAGAGAAAAATGATGTCAGTAAATTTATAACCACTTTTATGTATGTAGGTATATATATGCACAACTTAATAGGCTTAGTTGTGGATAATGGAAAGCAAAAGCTGAGAGCTGTGTTTTTTTTGCCGAGCAGCTTGTGGGTGATGCTATGGCAGCTATTGCAGAAAATTGCAATGTTCCTGTAAGTGTAAAATGCCGGATTGGAGTAGATAATGCTGACTCTTATGATGAGCTTTGTAAGTATCTTTCCTTGGAATGGATTTTTCACATTGCTTATGGGATCTTAGGCAGAGTAAAAAATGCGTGCTACATTCTCCAAGTCCTACTTTGTTTTCTAATACTGCTTCTTGGAAGGACTTGTAGTTTTGATAGTCGAGGCTACCTTTCCAGCCAAACTTTATCTGAGAAAAAGATCTTTGTGTTTGAATGGAGCTATTGAAGAGAGGGTTTGTCATCTTATGCAATTTGTGATTTGAGTTTGAGGTTTTATAGCTTTATGTTGAGTAAAACTGCCCCCCTTGAGTAGATAACGAGTAGCTAATTCTGCTTGGAGTAACAAAGTGTTTTCCAGTTGACATCTTGTGTCTTGTATCTTGCCTTCCAGATGCTTTGTCATGCATTCTATCGATTGTACCACTCTACATTATGCACATATGTATAGTGCAATTCACAATTCTCAGTAATAAGTCACAATGCAATGCACAACATAGTGGCTTTACATCCGAGCCTAGGCAGAATAAGTGGAACAAAATCAATATTTCCTTCAATCTAATCAAAGCAAATATGACTGATGTAAAGTAGGTCAATTGTCATAATTGTGGCAAGTTAGGTCATTTTGCCCAAGACTTTTTTCGGCAAGCCTAAGAATGGGCAAGATAATAAAAAGAAGCATTATCATGTGCATTAAATGGATGCCTAATATGCTTGAAAGGGTTATACTAGCGTGACATAACTTGTAATTATGTGTTATGTTTACATTGGGTAGAGACCCCATAGAGTTAGAAAGGCCATAGGATACATCAGTCCTTGAGTATGCACAACTCTACTTGCTGCTAGAGATATTCGGATAGTGACCTCATGCATCACAACACGTGTTGTATAAAAGAATGGTTCAAGATCCTTGCCCAAATCATGGGTTTCCTTGATGTTCATTTGGGTGACAACAATCCATTACCAACCAAGAAAGTTGGTGACGTTTCTATTCAATGCGTGGGCAAATCAAATCTATATCTAATGTTTTATTTGTGCCCAGATTAGATCGCTCTTGTGTATGGTAGTAAAGAAAGCCCCCTTTGCTTACACGCACGTGCTTGGTATGGAATAAGGATCCCCAAGACTTCTAGAAATGACACTGTCCAAAAAGCAAATGTATACTGAATGAAGAAACAGGTATCAATTACTTGAGAAATTTCAAAATTCAAGACTATGGCAAAGGTTGAGTCTAATTGCCAAAAAGGCTCCCCCCTTCTCCACTCCATTTGTCAATTGGGGGCTTTCGCTTGGATCATTCATTCTCCCTCTGTCAGCCCCTTGGCTGTGGTTGTGCCTAGTTGCTATTGCTTATCTCTTGTGTTGATTTTTCTCTCTTTCAGATGCTTCCGCATGTGCACAACTCTCACATGGTATCATTTGCTGTCGGTGATGAGGGATCTAGAGAGGGCTGAGCTGACACATTTTTGAGGGCATTACCACATAGAGGACACCTCGAGGGAAGTGATCATGGGCTACTACTGTGAGCTTTGGAGCTACAAACCCAAGGGCGATCTGAGGCGGCAGTTAAAGGCGGCTTTGGGTACAGTCTGCACATACATTGGACAGCACACAGGGTTGGCCACTAGTCTTTCAGGTGGCCTGCCTGTTCGCGGATATTCGAGGCAGCAGCAGTCCGGGGCCGACTGACCACGGTGCCTGCTGAGGCAGCAGCAGATTAGTGCCATCTGCCCATGGAATGGACAGCACACAGAGTCGGCCCCTAGGTCGGAGGCTGAGAAAATAGGTGGCTGTTTGCAGCAGCCTATTGAGTCGTGGAAAGCGAAGCGGATTCGTGATTGGAGACGTCAGAAGGGCAGTTTCTTACACACCTCTATCCTGTCTTGCTTCTCTTTCTCTCCACTTTGTGGACTGTTTTTTGCCAAGATCAGCAGAAGGGGTACGAGGATTGGAATAGCTTCATGGGACCCCTATGTACGAGTAAGAAGGATAAGCTCGACGCACGAACAAGCTCAACTTGAAGATCTGGTTCATCCACAAGGGCTTATGGGTGCTTGTTTAGGGCTACGAATGGAAGCTTGAACATCCCAAGAACTCTATCCATTGGGATGCTGCTCGAAAGATGAATTTTAGGAGGAGATCGAGGATTGGGAGGATCAAGACTTAAAGGCACATTCAGCCTTGGTCCGGACAATCACAAAGGAGGTTTCTCCGATTGTCCAGACACTGAACAATGCCTACAAGGTATGGTCTAAGCTAGAGGATCTCTACGCAAGGGTTCGGCGATGCGTGCTATCACTTTGCGGGGACAACTGTACAATCTCGAGTTATCCAAAGGGAGTACCATGAAACCATTCTTGATGCAGGAAAAGGTTCTTCATGTTTAGTTGCAGGCATTGAGTGCTTCCCTCACATCTCTTCAATTGGCGGCACTCATTGTCACCAAGTGTCCCCTAGATTATACTACATGGTCAGCTTTGAGGTGCACAACAAGTCAGCTGGACTTTGATGATCTATGTTCCCTTCTACTCTAGGAGGAATCAATTCTCGTCTCCTTGGGTGAGCTCAGGTCACTTTAGGTGGCACTCCAAGAGGTGAAGCACTTTCGATAGTGCACAGGGAAAAGCAGAGCAAGTGCTACAAATGCGTGAAGAGAGGGAATCTTTCCAGAGATTTTCGAACCAAAGGCAAAGCTCCTTAAGGACCAGGACTCGGAGTCAGACTCTTCTTCCCAGCCAAGTGGTTCCAAGGCAGCAACGGTTGCCAAGGATTGCTAGTTAACTGTTTGATTGTCTTCCCCCACGGGGTCACGATCAGAGAGGGCATGTGGGCGAGAGTGTGGTCTGTTAATGGCCCTGATCATTTGAAAGTCTGGTAGGCAAAGCAAGGATGTGGAGCTATGGACTAGAGGTTTTGACATGGTGTGTACTGGAGCTCATTGTTCGAGGTTCCTGTTTGTGATGTGTTCACTGGAGGAAACAGGTCATGGTGTGCACCACATATCATTATATGCCACTGGGAACTTAGTGCATACTGGCTTGGAAAATCACAGCTGAGGACATCTCATTTGTTGTTCAAGGTGGCATTAGATCCATGCTATTTGATGCACTCTTCGAGGTGAATGTAATAGGTGCGTTGTTGGAGGGTCCATGGTTGCATCTTCATCGACTTGCTTCTTCAGATCATTGCGCTCACCATGAGTTGTAGAGAGGGTGTAGAGTTAGGCATCTCATGGTGAGAGAGGGCTATTATTTTGGGTGTGCCTGCTTGGGGAGGATAGGATAGAGTAGGGCTGGTTAGGCTAGCTCAGTAGGCTAGATAGGGCTGAGTTGGGTGCCCAAATTGGGCCCCAACCAAGGTGGCTCAACGGATCTGCATGGTCGGGTCAACCGACGTGGCTGGTTGGTCAATGGCCAGCCAATGCTGGCTGACTTGACTGGTTTGAGGGGCTATAATGGCTCCCCCCCTTCTCCACTCCATTTGTCTCACATGTGCTGGGGTTGTACCTGCAATATACAATTGCTATTGCCTATCTCTTATGTCGATTCTCTCTCTCTCTCTCTCTCTCTCTCTCTCACACGCTTCCGCATGTGCACAACTCTCACAAATACATGACACATAGAAAGTGTCCCCCCCCCCCCCCCCCCCAAGCATAGTTGCATTGAAATGCGTTTCAAACCTGTACGAAACAGACCAAAAACGTTTCACTTTTTGAAACGTGTTTTTTATTCATCAAAATTTCCAAAAATTTAAAAATATTTGCTTAAAAATTAAAAAAAAAAAGAACAGTTTTATCTCCTATTACTCAAGTGAGAAATATCAGAAAGCAAAGTTCCTATTTAGGAGCTCATCTACAAAATGATAATTGGCTTAAGATGGTCAGTCAGCAAGTATTGCTTTATAGGTTATTGGTTGGTCAATATGTTCTTCCCAACTCCGAGTGAACCTTATGATGAGAGCCTTCACTCTTGGTCAACACTGTTGTCCACCATAGCCCATTGCATTCTTGGAAATCATGTTTCTTACCGTCCAGATATACAAAAGTACATCATATCTCAGGGTGGGCCACTCCTCTTGTAATGTAGAAGAGTAGGCCTTGTCATCTCCCAGTAGTGCCATGTTCCAAGAGATGGGGCATCTCTCTTGTAAGCTGAAGCTTGCTTATTGTGAGTCATAGTCCAAAGGTCTTGAGCTAGGTGGCACATTTAGAGAGACTTGTAAGTTATATTCTACCATTCTAACATGTGATTGAGGAGAAAGGAAGGAAATCCCATTTAGCGTCACTAGGTCAATCCACAAAACATTGACATTACAAAGAGCGAAGTGATTCCTAAGACCCCTCATGAAGAGAGTAATATCTACTTTATGCTATATGGGGAGCTCATCTTTCCTCCTTGTATCACCCGATTCTAGACGTGGGCTAGTACTAGTGCAGCTCTGCGTTCATACATGATACAATGGCTCAAAGATATATGAGGATTTAGCGAGTGGTACAGAGGATGAGGATGCTAAGGGGGATGATGCTGAGGACTTGAAGGCTTAGACAGTAGTACTTATTGATTTGGTCCATGAGTCATTGTGAAATTTTGAGAAATTCGGACCGCTATTGAATGGTGTCTTAGTCGTACCTTGTAGGTGCCTTCAAAAAATCCAAAGTGCTTCACATGCGTGTACATCTTGTACTAGAAAATTTTTATGAAATTTTATTGAAACGTTTCAATGGGGAAGCTTGATTAGTGACAAGGAATAAGGCCTTTTGAAATTACCATCCCAAGTCATAAGGACATCTTTCATGGCTTCTGAGATAAATCCCAGAACTTCAGAAAAAGGTTTGAGTTGATGACAGCTTATTAGTCCAATAAATAGATTCTACTATGTATGTTAGACTCTAGAGGCAAGCATTCGAGATCAACTTTGTATCCACTTGTTTTTTAATGAATTGCTGCTGCCCTTTGTTCCTTACGTATTGAAAACTGTATTTGTTATTTTTGCAATAGTATTTTTTGTTTCCTTGGAAATGTAGAGATAAGCTTTCAATGATTATGCACTAAGAGCCCTGTATGTGGATGCGCACCTCCTCTTGATTAGGTAGTATCAGCAATAGTGCCACTAATGCTGATACGATTCAGCAAGGATAATTGTTATTAAACTCATGATGAAGGCTTTGCAGTTGGATTGAGCCCTAATTGAGTATTTGTAAGTATCCAACCATAATCCAACCATATATGTGGATTGAAAATGGTTCAATGGATTTCAAACATTGTACCATTGGAATATCTTTGGCATGGGCTAAGGGTGTGAAGGAACTTGAGACGTGAAGGAACTTGAGACATACAAAGTAGTTAAAGCAGATTGTTAAGGCTTCTCTCAAATAGGAGGATATGACTTGCAATGATAAAAATTGATCAAGGTTGAAGGTTGATAAATGTGCTTAAAAGTGGTCTCGTCCAATTGTTGAAAATATCACAAACTGTAGGCTACTATGTTGAAGGTAACAACCCTTGTGAGGAGGAATGCGCAATTAGGGATGTATTCCATATTTTGAGATGCTTGGGTTGGTGCCTCTCATGCAAGTAATGTAAAAACCTTGCTAACATTGATACATGCAACTGGAACCATAGAGGGAAATTATGCATTAAGAGTGGAATTACACATAGGAAGCATATGATCGGTAGATGTCGTAAACTGCTTACATCCAACCCTTGGATGATTCTACTCTTACAGCTGATTTATTTGCCTTTTATATGGGATGCATTGATATGGGTCAAGGATCAGATGAAAGAGAGTATATCGAGAACTTCAATGGACATTGGTGCCCAGACACTGGTCTTGGGATAAGATGGCTATCGCTTGCATATTGAAAAAAAAGACACTTCGGGATAAACCATTTGAAGCTATTGAAATGCCTTTTGCCATTCTATGACACTTAAATACTATCAAACAAGGGATATTTTGGAATATAGTTTGTGTCAGAGTCGTGCTTATGCGGAAGCGCATTTCCAATTGAAGACTTAAACTTAGGATTTTAGAATTTCCACAATTTTCAAATAAGAATACCGTTCACACACGTATCCATATATCTCATATGACAAAGAGAAGAAATAAGAAGATCCTGACACCCGAATGGGTGTGAATAAGGTTCACCCCCAACTGGGCAAGTCTAGTTGTATTTTATATTCGTGATGCTTAGTCCAATCAAAATGTAATATAGATCTCTAGACAAAACCTTGAGGACTCTTGGCCTCTAGTCGTAGACCAATATAACGATTTCTTCATGAGACTAGACTCATATATTTTTGGATTTACGAGGAAAGTAATCGCGCTCGCATCCCTTGGTTGAATCCAGATGAAGAGTGCCACAGTTGTAGCTCCAATCTTTCTCTTGAACCTTGAAATAGAGATACAACAGAGTTTTCACCCATTAGGATTAGTATAAACGGACGAAAACCCTAAAGATAGTGTTTAATCATTTATAGATAAAACCCCTGCTATCTAAAGACCAAACAAGAGAACTTAGGATAGAAATTTGAAAGTTTTCTAAGGTACCCAAAAGGCAAAACGAAATCTGGAAAAAGAAGTAATGTGGCATGGCAAGCTTACCCTATATGGTCAAGATTAGGAGCAGCAAAGTAAGCATCTGATAAGGCCAAAAAAGTAGTCAGATAGTGGCGATCAGATTTGCAGCAGTATGGCGACCAGCAGGCACCTGATATGGGCTGATTTGGAGGCTGATTCATGGAATGACAGAGTAGGAACAGAAGTGGAGCATGTAGGTCGCCCTCTCAAGACAGATTTTGCGACTGAAGGAGGTGAGACGTTGGAGCAAGATTGGCGATAGGAAGGCTGATCTGTTGGCAGAGGCTGATGCACAGGCAGGGGCTGATTCGCTGGGCAGCAGGCTGGAGGCTGGCGGAGGTTGATGCATTGGACAAGGAAGGAGTAGGAGCTCAGGCTAGCAGTGAATCTTGGAAGAGAGCTGGCCCTTAATTTATGGAGAGCTAGGGAAAAATCTACGGCTAAAAATAGAAGGGCTTTTCTAAAAATATGGAAGCTTAAGGGAGAAGCAGATAAGTTAGGTGCCTAGGTAGCTTGAGGAAGAAGCAGGAGATATGTTAGGTGCCCAGGTAGCTTGAGGAAGAAGCAAGAGAGTTAGGCGCCTAGGTAGCTTGAGGGAGAAGCAGATAAGAGCACATTTAATAATTTAGTAAATTAACTTTAATCTAAACCACTCTACCCATACACAACATTAATTAATCTAAGGCCTAGGAACCTATTATAGTTACTAGGAGCGGTACTCCGACATCTACAACGTTTGGAATGCCATTCCGGGAAGTAAGGCGGAATCAAAATGGCCTCAGAACATCCCCCCCCAAAAAAAAGGCTCTTTCAAAGTTTTAAATGGGTAATTTAGAGCTGATATAGAAAGTTTAAAGCTGTAAAATGTTAGTTTCTTTCATTGTCTAGCATAATTTTATGTCATATGAGGATGTGTCGTGTATGATGTGGCTTTCTGGTTCCGGTTCCCTCACCCCTCTTCCTGAAACGTTCCTGTTCTTTCTGGCACCCAAATTTCTGAAATATTCGCGTTCCCTGGTAACTATGACCTTAACTAATACCAAAACTTAATTGACTTATAACTAGCCATAGACAACTCTGAATTCCCTTCTTTAGATCTCAGGCAGCTCTACAATCTAGCACTCAAGACTTTGGTTTTGAAGGTCACTTCCACCTCACAAAAGCTATGTGATCTTGATGTGTCCTTATAAAATTAAGCATCACAACCTAACACACCAATGAAGTCACAGTGAAGGTGACTGGTCACACTGAAGGTGACAAGAAATATCTGATAGAGTCATAGTGAAGGTGACATTTGCTATACTAAAGATAGTATGCATGGTGATCAGCCATGAAAGATTACTCTGGATTGCAGATGAGTATGCACACATGATAGCAGAAGATGCCCGGCAGATCTCTCTTTCTGGGATAACCTTATGTGTGAATCTCAGCCGCAGATGTCCCAAATGGCTCCTCTTGATGTTCCTTCTTCATCCACTGCTTCAAATTCTTCCGGTGTTGATGCTTGTGACTCAAGAGCCCTTTTCAGTTCAGCAATCTCATTTTGTCGGAGTGGAGTCTCAGCCAGCTTCTCCAATTATTGAATCGCAGTCTTTTGAGCCGCAAGTTTATATAGCTCCCTCAGATATAGTTAATGATGGTAATGCGTATCTGAATGTGGATTTTAGAGCAAGATACACAGGTAGCTTCTCATGAATCTAAAAGCACTTCTTGACTTGAGGACATGCATCCTATGTTGCAACGAGTTTTAGACCCAGTGATTCAAAGGTTTCGTCTTACTGCTTAGAATAGCAAGAGGAAAAAGAAATTACATTTTATTGATGGCACCACTACTTCTCTCCATGGTTTTCTGGTACATTTCGGGATCACATTGAAGGATATTGTCTTTTTATGTCGCTACCTACTTGCTTGTAAGTTCATCTTATTCTTCTTTTCCTCTTGATACAATCAATTGAATGGGTGCCAGGTGGAGCTGTTTGGTTGGAAAAACTTAGTGAACATACTCTTTTGGTAACCCTGATCTCGCCTATGTGTTTTGAGCAACTGCTCTTTGTGTCGGACGGCCTCATGAATGAAACCACTAGGCTTCTCTGATCAGGTTAAGACAGAAAATTGGGAGAGAGGGCGGAAACCATCCTTGAAGAGACTGGTAACAACCTCGGATTTCATAGTACACAGGGCATCTGAAGGCGAAATGCTCCTCTAACTTGATCTCCTACTAATCACGCAGAGTATAGATACGATGAGTACAGATATGACCCTCTCTAGGTATGCCCTTAGCCCATCCACTCTCAATGCGTAGTCGGTGCGATGAGACACATAATGGCTCGATCAGTATCCTCAAGGAATGGAGGAGGTGGATCTGTGATATCTTGGTGGGTTAATGAAGCCATCCTTTGAAGTTGGCAGGCAATGGTCCCTGTAGAATATGAGCTTCATAGGAAGCTCGTTGGGTTCCAATGAGGTCTTGAATGTATGTAGCAATAAGAGAGAGAGAGAGAGAGAGAGAGAGAGAGAGCTCTACAGCTCAAGCATCAACTTACTACAAGTTTGACTCCATCTCAAAATGGGATAGTAGAATGCAAGAATGGATCCATAATGGAGATGTCAAGATTGCTGGACAATAAAGGACTTCGTGGCAAAAGTAGTTCATACTTTAGTGTACATACTCACAATAAGAGTTTGACAAAGGCAGTAAAGGAAAGTTTCCACACGAAACCTATTCAAGTAAATTGCCATTTGTCAAACATTTAAAGATTTTTGTTTTAAGTGTTAGTGCATGTTCCAACAAAGTTTGATGTGAAAAGTTGAGTGTACCTTTATAGGATATAGTATGTAGTGTAAGGGATATTGGGTCTACAATCCAACCACTAGGAGGATCGTAGTTATTAGAGGCATTGTATTTCATGAGCATGATAGTCAAGTGAGAGTTGGAGCTTGATAGAGGTATTTGCTATGATAGAGAGGTTTTTAATGTCCGCGGAAGGCCAAGAAAGCCTATGAGACTCTAAAACGGAAAACATGAGATCACACCCACCATGGAGGGGACTAGAGGTGTATCACACCTCAAAGAAATAACTATTGATAAACCTCGAAGAAAAAACTAGGAAACGCAGGAAAGATACTCCATGTTATGGGAAACTATGTATAGATTGAAGTGTAATACACGGGTAATGAGCTTGAAGGTCCAATTGGGTCATTGTTATTCAAGATGTTTTTGGCCCTGCAAAGGGTCTTAGGGATGAGTGGATTTTTGGGAGGTGGGTCGGGAAAGTGGGGGTTTGTGAGTAGTCGGCCGGGTTAGTGGGGACTAGGGCTAGGTCTTAGGTTAATGATGTAGTTAGGAATGTTTGACCTAAATAGGAACTAATCCAAATCTTACTAAATTTGTTTGACCCAAATAGGAACTAACCCAAATCTTACTAAATTTGTTTTAGCAAGTTCTTTTATTGGAAGTACTTAGTACCTACCCCCTTAGCCTTGCACAGCAAGCAGTAGAAGAGCAGCAGGAGCAACAGTAGTAGATGGTGAGTGATGAAGGCGAAGGTTCCAAGCAGGGCCAGAGTGGTATTGCCACCTTGTCTTTCATTGTGTTGTGGTCTTCCCTTGTTTGGATATGCTGTGCTTAGTTTTGTGGCTTTTGCAATGATACATGTTAATACAGGCCAAATTGGTTAGCTGTTTAGATGTTTTGAGTATTACGTTTGCAATTGATTGCTTTGGTAAAATAAATGCTAATTACTATGCACGTACAATAAGCTTATCTTGTCATCTCTACTTGACATTATGTATCGATGAAGCCCTAGATAGTAGCTCCTTGATGCATGAATGCTTGCATGCATTAGGGAGTAATGTTGTGGTTGTGAATTGTCTTTTTGACTACATGGCACATGTGATATGCTTGTTCTCAAAAGTCTGAGAATTGAAGAATAGATGCTTTGGGTGGATTCTTTTTTATTTCATGTTGTGAACCTTTAGGCACATTGTTGATACTTCCAATTATAGCGCTGATTTGTAATGTTGATAGAGACTCGTGTTAACACTTATTGGTTGATGCCTCACTCCCTTAGTCCTCTTTTTTATGGTTCAAGGTCAAGGACGTTCTTCCTTAAATGATATATTAGCCAAGATCAATGATGGGATTCCTTAAAATGATATGTTAGCCAAAGTTTTGAAATTATGAATTGGTATCACCATGATTACATCAATAAGTTTTGCTCAGGAAGGTGATCCTCTTTAGAAAAATAATATAAAATTTGATTCTTCCGGTGTTTGAAATACATAAAATTCATCGTAAGAAGTCTTGACTTCTGGCCCTTTTGTCAGGCAAATTTGTGGATACTGTTGCGTCAATATCACCCACAAAACATTTTATTATTCATGCTCGAAAGGCCATTTTAAAGGGCATCAGTCCTAGAGCAAATCGTGCCATTCCTCCTCTCAAGTAAGTTGGTCTCATGCTTATCACAGACAGGGTCCAAAATCTTGTTGTTTATACGTGGTCTAGATGCTGTATGGATGCTCACTGTACAACAAGTCATAGTTTTTGTTGTTTAAATAATACAGATTTTCCAGAAACATGAATTCTGTTTGATTTTACGTTTTGTTTTTTTCCATTTTCGTTTAAATTTTCAGATGTTCCTTTTGCCATTAGGAAATTGGTTAGTGTGTCGAAGGAGATCAATGCCTAGTACTAGCTTTCAACACTTTGAAGAGTTGTCACATGAATCATAATTTGCTAGGATGCAATGGACACGCTTCATAGTTGATCTGTATTCTATCAAGAGTGCCGTGGAATATTATGGTGCGTCTTGTAAGTCCTGGAGGAAAGGTGCCCATAGCAGTAGATCAACCTAGGACACATGTAAGGGCATTTTCAATAATATAAGGTATGTATTGAGAATTTGCTTACCAGATGCCATCCCCCCCCTGACACTCACTGCACAAGTCATAATTTTGTTGTTTAAATAACTCAGGTTTTCCAGAAACATGAATTCTGTTTGATTTAATGATTTGTATTTTTCCATTTTCATTTAAATTTTCACATGTTCCATTTGCCATTAGGAAATTGATTAGTGTGATGAAGACATTGTTTCTATACTTGTTACATTGGCGGCACCATTTTATCAAGAAGAGGCTACCACCATTGGGTGAGATGTCAGGCCTCTGCTGTACGCTTGAAGCAATGAGTGGTTTGAGCATTAGAGAGCAGCCTACACTGTTGACCATTGACCTGATTTGTGTAGGTCTGATAGCCCGATGGACTGACCTCTTTCACCTCGGGGAAGCATTTAGAGCTGGCTAGCTACCACCCCACCTCCTTTATTCCCAATGGGCACTTGTGTTGCTAACCCTTGGGATCTTTTTTATGTGGATGGTCCACTACTAAGGTGCATCTTGGGTCCCTTCCCTGGCTAACTCTTGGCCATTAGACTTGTCAATTGTGTGGTACTCCTAGTTTCTCTCCTAGATGTACATCCCCTACTAAGGGGACACTGTCACCATCACCACCCTTACATGATGTGACAAGTCACTCTATGTATTTTTTGTTGAAGTATTTGGAAACTACATCCGAAAACTTGTATACTTATTCTTTCTTTCTCTAGCCTATCCTTCCACTCAATGAGACACTCAAATTTCTTGTAGGGTATGTGCTCTTGTCACATCTTGTTCGAGTTACCCCAAACAAGCTACCTCTCTATTACAACGGATCACCCTCCCCCCTATAGGTGGATTGAGATATGTTGCAGTTATTATTACTGAAAGATTCATAGTCACAATACTGTAAACATCTTAAAGTAGAAGAATTTTCTAACCAGAAATCAGGAAAAGATTTCCAAGAATTCCAGCTCTGAAGTTGCTCATGAAAATGGATGAAGGACCTAACACCAAGTATGAAAGAAGGTTGGTTGAACTACAGGAAGCTTAGCTTGATAGAATGAAAGCAGTTGAACACTATGCTCAGACTCAGGAAAAGAATCAAATGAAAGCTAATTTGAAGTATAAGGATAAGAACATCAAAGAAGGAGACTTTGTATTAAGATATGACAGTAAACTGGATAGTACTTTCAAGACTAAATTTGTGACAAAGTGGGTGGGTCCTTTCAGTGTGTTTAAGAAGTATTCAAATGGATCATATCAGTTGAGTGATTTGGATGGAAGTTTGCACACCAATCAAGTGAATGGGTACCGGTTGAAGAAGTATGTGATAAGAATAATGCAAGTGTCAACATGTGGGCCAGTTGTGATGGAAAAAGATGCATCCAGTGAAGTTTTGACTGAAGATATACTTGCTGCAGTGCAGTTTATGTTGGCTTCAAGCTGTCAAACATGAATGTTTGCAGCTTTTTGGTTCGGCTAATATGATAGGATAAAATCTGTATATATTTTTCTCCACATAGATTGTGCATGAGGGTAGACACTGAACACATGATAGTGTTAATTTGCGGGTTGTGTGTGAATAAGCCAATGTAATTGGCTGCACATGTAAAAGACCTTTTTATTTTGAACTTGAAAGACTAAAAGTTTTTTGCAGGGACTTATCAGGGAGATGATGAAATGCAATGTGGTTGTACCAGACTTCCAGAGCAAGGGTATCCAGTGTGTGGTCAAGTGAAATGTTTTTGGGGTCATGCAAAGTCAAGTCATGAAGGGTTTTTTTAATATTTTCCTGAGTCAATGTGCACTTGCATGTTACGGGAACTTGATATGTCTTGGTGCCCACGTCAAGGGGCTTTTCATATGTGTATATGGGGAAGCATGCAAGCTTCCCCTTTAATGTGCATGCTAATGTGTGTGGGAATTGTGTGACTAAAGGTCCAAAATGTGCATTTAATGTGATTTGGGGGAAATGTCTTGAGAGTGGTAAAATGTCACTAGTGAGGTGGTAGATTAGGCTGAGGTGGCTGGATAGATTGAGAAGGCATCGTGCTCACACATGTGGCTACGTAATAGAAGAGGGAAGCTTTTGGTTGATGAGCGAGCATGGTACGTGGAGTCTTGGGCTTGCAAAAAAGGAGGAGAGGGAGGAGCTGTACGAAGAGCTGGGTGCGAGAGTGGGAGGCTCGGAGAGTGAAGAGGAGAGAGCAGCGCAAGGAGCGCAACTGCTAGCTGGTTGAAGGGCTACACTGTGAGACGAGGATTTCCGTAGATGAAAGAGGCTGTGTGTGTGCATAAACGAAGGGCTGAGCGCCTATGAAGAATACGGGCTAGTACATGATGAGAAGGGAGCTTTGGGAACAAGCGTAGCCTTGCATCGGATGGCGTGCGTTGAATGAAGGCTGGAAAGAGCCGTACGGGTGGTACGGAATCTGAAGCGTGGGTTTTGTACGGGCCTGCTGTCGTACGTATAATTGTATGGCTGCTTGTACGGTGAATATACCTGCAGGTTTTCAGATGATGGTACCCGCAAGTTCTTCTTTTGAACAGCTTGTGGCCTTGGGAGTCGTGCTGGCCATCGAGCAGTGGGCTGTGGGTTCATAGTGTTTTGAGGCTGACTGCTTTCTGAGTTTTATTTTGGGGAAAAGTGCAGTTCTAAGTTCAGTTTGTTTCGGGTTGTGTAGTCTCTCCCCTCTTTCAAAGAGTTTGGGTGTGTTCTAGTCAGATTGTGTGGGAGGTTGACTTGTTACTTGTGTGCTCTGGATACCCGCTCTGAAGGTCGGTGCATAGGCTCTACCTTAAGAGCTACCATATTACAGTACTGATCCCGAAGAAGTCCTAAAGATACGATTTTGTCTCTAGAGTTGGATTCTGAAGAAGTGGATATGATTGTATGGGGTCAGCAATAAAGTACTGAGTCATTTTGTGTTTGTCTGAGAACAGTCTTGTGTTTCTTTTTTTTTCACATCAACGACGTTGATAATGTTTCCAAACATGAGGCTGTCTATTCTCAATAATTGGCTGCAAATCTGAAACATTTGAGGGAGAGTCATCCTCAACATGTGGCAAGCCATCTGAACTATGAGAAGTAGAAGGGGAAGCATCAAGAGACTTCCTAAAACTGGATGATGTCTAAAGGGGTGTGATCGTATGGTGGCAAGTCTGCACTAGCGGGCTGCATGCACTCATTCTTAGCAAAGAGAACATCTCTGCTGATTATTACCTTCCTGGTAGCGGGATTATAAAACCTAAATCCCGTGCTTTCAGTGCTATATCCCACGAAAATGCATTTGATACTCTTGTCATTAAGCTTTGTCCGATGTGTATCTGGAACCAAAGCATATGCCACTGAGCCAAAAACTTTGAAATGACTAACGTTTAGCTTAAAGCCATACAAAGCCTCAAATGGAGTCACATTAACCAAAGCTTTGGTGGGGCATCTGTTTTAAATATAAGTGGCTGTCACAATTGCTTCTTGCCTTTGAGACTTTTTTGAATTTCGGCATGCATCTCGTCATCTCCATGAGAATACGATTCTTCCTCTCAGGGAGTGGATTCTGCTGTGGTGTGTAAGGGCATGTCAAGTGATGTTTAATCCCATGCTGCTTCAAAAATCCCTGGAATGCATGTGACATGTACTCTCTCCCTCTATCTGAGTTGAGTGATCCAATTCTAGAATTGGTTTGGTTCTCAGCCATTAGCTTTGAACTCCTGAAACCAATAGAACACCTCAGATTTTTCCTTCATCAGAAAAAGCCATGTGAACCTGGAGAAGTCATCTATAAAGGTCATAAAGTACCTTGTTTCTCTATGCGTGGAAATAGTCATGGGGCCACATACATCACTGTGCACTATCTGCAACACTCTGGTTGCCTTGACCCAATTCTTGCCTTGTTTACTGAATGGCAAGTGATGCAATTTGCCAAGTGCATACCCCTCACACACTTCATTTGCTGGTTGCTGCAATTTTGGTATTCCCTGAGTCATATTATTGTTGTACAAGTAGGACAATGCCCTATGATGGACATGTCCAAACCTGGCATGCCATAAATCAGCCTGTGAAGTGTTTGCTATAGCCAATACCTTCTGATCATAAGGCTGAGCATTACGCTTGCATAAGCCTCTGTCATATGTGCCTGTTGCTACAACCTCATACCCTTTCTTTGGATCCTTGATCCTGCATTCGTTATCCTGAAATTTGACCAACATATGTTGATCATGGGCAATGTTTGAAACTGAAATCAGATTTTGCCTCAAATCTGGAACATACCAAACATCTTGGATATACTTAACTTTCCCATTACCAAGCTGAATGGAAATGTGCCCAACTCCGATGATGTCTTGAGAAGCATCATTGGCACATGTAACCTGTTTGCCATGAACAGGTGTGATGCTCTCAAACCACTCCTGGCGAGGAGTCATGTGCTTAGTAGCACCGCTGTTGATATACCTTGTATCACTTGCAACAAGGGAAGCATCCCTTGATTGATTTTCAGCATTCAAATCCCCCCTGGCATCCATCTTCTCATCAAATGCAGCAAACACAAAATCTCTATCATCTTGGGCAAGATGAGCTTCACCATGTGCATCTGAAGAACGAGTTTCAGTGGGGGCAACAAAATTACTGCTAGAGCTGTCCCTTTGTCTTTTCTTTTCATTGGCAATCCTTTTCTGACACTCTGCGATGTAATGTCTTGGCTTCTTGCAATAGTTGCATTTGCGATTTTTTTTATTTTTGCTTGAACTGCTTGCATTCCCCTTCTTGGGCTGAGTTGTATGGCTGTGTTTTGGCTCAAACTTTTTCTGAAATTTGTCCTTTCCACCCATGGCAAGCGCTTGCTCACCCCGACGAGAGGTTTGGCAAAATTTGAGCATCTCTCCTCTTCTTGCAACAAAAGCCCAACCAACTCATCGAATGAGAGTGGGGCTGCCCTGAGAACAATGGTCAATGAAGTGACGAATGTGCCATATGAGGGTGCTAAGCTATTGAGAGTAATAGAGGCGAGCTTCTCGTCTTCTATTTCCTCATCAATACTTGCGAGCTGATCACGTAGATTAGTGATCGTGACAATATGATCAGTGATGGCCTGGCCTTCTTGCATCTCAAGATCCTTGAGCTGATTTGTCAAGGCAATGGCCCTTGCCTCATTCTTAACATGATACATGTTTGCCAATCTTTCCCATGCTGCCTTTGTATCCTTGCACGACTTGATAGTTGTCATAATGTGCCTCTTCACATTTGTGGCAATCAAAAACATCGCTTGGACACTACAGCGGTCAAACTTCTTCTGCTCCTCCGTCGATGCTATGGGACTAGCAGGAGGGGCTGTAGCAGTCTGCTGTCTGCTTGTAGTCTGACCCTAAGAAGTTGTGCTGGATGTAGATGAGCCTGCTGGCCTCACCGCATCCCCACTAACAATATTCCACAAGCCCTTACCAACCAAGATGTTCTTAAGCATGAATGACCACAAGGCATAGTTTGGTCCATCCAGCTTGTCATCCTCGGAAAAATTACCAAAACTATCTGAAAGAGTTGACATGATGCAAAATGGGATACCCACAAGTTGCAAATGTTCTTGCAAAAAGAACTGCAAGTCCCAAAAGTGCAACTGGCTGCAAATGTGATTGCAAATTCCAAACAAATGCTTGCCGCAAATGCAAAGTACGACTGGTTGCTCTGAAATGCCACTGACTGCACAATGCAATCACTGCAAAAATGGCATCAACCAATCATTGCACTCTGCTACAATCTGAACTAAATTTCCAAACTGAAAATGCATAACCCAAATCTGAAATAGCGCACCCACGATTGCTCAAATGCATCCAATGGAGCTCAAAGGCATCCACAACTATAAAGTAACTGCAAATGCACCCAACAATGCAGAGTGTCTGCAAATGTCGCGTACGGTCGTACGGACGTCCGTATAACTGTATGGACAAAAAAAAAAAAATTTTTTTTCCCGCTTGAAATGGTGCGGGATAGGATTGTTTGTATGCGGGCAGCTCAGAAATTTTAAAAAACGTCGAAATCGAACCTCAAAAGGTTAAAAAACCGCTGTTGGGCTATTGGAGCTACCTCAAATGAAAACTGGAGAGCTGAATGTGAGAATCAAGAACGCGCACTGGAGCACCAAGCTTGCGGGAGTCTGGAAGCAAGCGCGGGGATGGGCTCTAGAGAAGGAAGCGCTCTGATACCAAATGTAGGAACAAAGTGAAGACAGGTTGTGAACACAAGTGAGCAAGAGTGCACACACAAGAAAGCTCCAATAGAAATGTTCAAATGAAACAATACAAGTACTTGGTATATATAGTACCCAAGTACTACTGGTCAACCATAGGGTTGACTTTATGCCTACAACACCATATCTTTGTAATGTCTTACAACCGCATGAGGTGAATGAAAATCAAACTCTAGAATATTTCTCTATTTTCAACAATGCTTGGTTACGTTTACAATATAAAATTTTGGATGGAACTAATAAAAAGTAGAAGCTCTCAAACACATAACATGTTTTTGCAGCTATCTCCTTGAATGCAAGAGGAAACAATATCCAAAACTCATGTAGAAGTACTCCCATAGTGAGTCAAAGATGATAACCTCCACCAAAATTGTGTCAGATAGCAAATACTTAGATAAAGAAGATGCCGAACCAATAATCGTCAAGGAACTAGAATAAATCTCACTTTGATATTGCCACAATCCCTTTACCCCTCAATAGCATTGATATCGTCAAGTAGTGAAAACTTTTCAACAATAACTTGATATCTTTGTAGGAACTAAATCCAATCACCACACAGCCACCATTGAAGATCCAATAACTAGAAGCACTCTAATAGGCAAATGGTTGCACAAGACCTGCAAGGTGCCCGGGATTTGTACACAGGTAAAAATTTAGCCCTAGGGCCTAGATTCGACAAGATCACAATTTGTCCAGGAGCAGTCCTGGATAAAAAATGAATTAGCAATGGTCCTAAGTGTGTTTCCAAGCAAGAACTCAAGGTGCAGGTGCAAAGCATTGGGGAAGGAGCACTTTAGGGAAGTAGGAAGAGGACGATTTTGTAGCAAGGAGATAGAATAGGTGAGCTAGGACTAAAGACCACGTGTGTTCACAGATTTGGCAAGAGCTGCGCTTCCAAAGGCTGAGACTGAAATCACAATTAACAAAGGGAGCTGTGGCAGCAAGAGACCAAAGCTTGGAGCAAGGAGAGAGGCAAGAGGAGAATAGGTAGTAGAAGTGCAGGACCACACTCTAGATGAAATCACATTTAGGAACAGGGTGGCTTGAACAGGGTGGTTTGGCGAGTGATGATGGCTGGTTGAATCAAATAGGAGCAAGAGCAGGCTACTTAAGAACTCGGTTGCTAGAGGAGATTGGGAAAAGTGAATGTAGAAAACTTGAAAAGCCAAAGGAAGCAATGAAAAGTTTAAAACAGATATTTGATTTACTTTTTGCAATTAGATTGAAATAAAATAAGTATTCTAACGTAAGTAGTATTAAATAAATAATAATCAATAGTAATTTTAATTAATTAGAAACCATATTTATTCCTATGACTCCTGTACTAATGCATACAATTAATTAAAAACATTAAGCCTGGAAGAAACATTTTGTCTTGATCTTGCTAAGGCCATAATCATGCTAGACAACTCGGATGTAAGCCAAATTTAAACGGATGGCTAGCTCTTGATGTGTAATATCTATTGTGCATGTGTGTGATCAAGGTACTTTAAAAATATGTGGTTCCAGAGATTAGATCCGCCTCACAAGATAGTGATCTCATTTTGACCTCGTTAACCAAGCATCATGGCCTAGCACACCAAGGCGTATTCCCCAAGATTGGTATGAAGTTATCATAAACTAACCGAAGGGTTTAAAAACTGTAGTTGGTATAGAAACCCTACAGAAGGATGAAGCATCTCATATTCTCGTACGGCATGTTGAGAATGTAAGGCCAGGTGGAGGGTGATTGAGTAAAGTACAATAAGCTCTATGGCTGAAAGAATTCCACTTAGTGAGGAGTCCATCTCATGCAACCATCTTATCACCTGGGCGTGATTGGGATGAGCATTGTATGACATGTCAGTCTTGCAAAAGGTGCTACCGTAACATGCATCTAAATGGTGTAGTCTCATGGTGAAAACCATGAAAAGAGATCCTTGGCATTGGATGTGCTGAAGGTAATGTGTCGGTGTGTGAAGTCCTAATATTTAATAAGCATGTGCATAAATAAAGAATAAATGAATGAATAATTCGGAATGCATAATCATGGAAATGAAGGTCTGTTACAACATGGCAAGCTACAAGGTGTAAAAGGACTTAATTTGAATCATGTATGCAGATCAAGCTTGAAAAGATTGATGTCAACACCTTAGACCTCCATACTATTACTGCCTAAGGATGAGGGGTACTACAATCACATGCCAGATGGAGAGACATTGCTGTGAGTGAAGGTACTACCAGGACAATGACATTCTTTTGGTGTAACAGGCATGGAAGTAGGTGCCGAAGAGAATGAGGGTGTTTTTAACTAGTTTGAGTTAGTGGTATGGGAGTGGGAAAAAAACTAGATTTTTCGAACCGCATTCCGTGCTTCCAATACCATACCTAAAGTAGGGATATTGGAAATTTGTGCCAACATTGACATATATATGTGTGTATGTGTACGCATATAATTAATTATTATACGTATGTGCATGCGCGTGTGTTGCGTGCACGTCCACGCGCACGTGCGTGCGTGTGTTTCACCCAAAAAAAGTGTGTGTCACACACACACACACACACACACACACATATACACACACAATTTATCTATATATGTAATAATATATGCAATATATTCCTACATACACAAACACACACCCACCCACTCCAACACCCCCCACTTCCCCCCCCCTCCCCCCGTGCACGCGTGTTTCACCCAAAAAAAGTGTGTGTGTGTGTCACACACACACACACACACACACACACAATTTATCTATATATGTAATATATTCCTACATACATAACACCCCCCCCCCCCCCCTCTCTCCCCAACACCCACACCCACACAACACAATACGCACGCACACATGTTTGTCTGATATTGTCTGTCATTCTGCAGGTATGAATATGTCTTTGCTTTGATTCGGGATTTCCCTCATCTAAAGTTCACTCTCAATGGAGGCATTATTTCCACGCAACAGGTTAGAAGCTTCTCCTTGCTGTCGTATGGACATAAGAATTCAGTTTCTGGTCTGCTTGCAAAACATATTGTGGATGCATTACTGCACTAAGCAACAGCAGGAACTCCAGCCTTGCAGTGATACATTTCCTGATTGGTGTCACATTTGTTGCAACTTATGACAGGTGCAGGCTGCATGTCGTATGGGTGCTCATGGAGTAATGCTTGGTCGTGCGACGTACAATAGGTTGGATTCTTTCAGCTGTAGCTTAGTCAGTATGCCCTCCTCTTAATTGAAGCTAAGTGTTTGCCAGGGCTGGTGTTTTTTGGCTAATTGAAAGGCCTCTGGGTTTATCCTCTTGTTTCGATTCCCAGATGTTTATGGTTCCTTTTTCTTTTGTTGGGACCTGGTACAGAATTACTTTTACATTTTTGACATTACAGTAGTCAAGAGAAGGTAAGTAGTATTTCATAAAGGATAGCTCAATCCCATGTGATGTTCGGGGGGGGCGGGGGGGGGGGGGGGGAGATTTCAGAAGTGACCTTTTCAATGGTGAAAGGGTAGGCAATATGGTTGTGGAGAAGAAATACAGGCCAGAAAATACTTCCTGCAGCTCGTTTAGTTGCTTTGTGGCTGTATGGTGTACGATCTCACAAGGCCAATAGTCAACCTGAACTGTGATGCTGAAATGAGCATCTTAATCTGAAATAACAGAATGAAATTGGAAGCACAGGCAAAGAAATGCAGGTGTTTTGATAGCTGCGTTATGAGGCTTCTTTCTTTTACAAATTTCGTTAGTTCTTGTTTGTCCTAACAGTGTACAGACATTGATAGCTGCTGCTTACCTTGTGAGAACTGTACTCTTGAAGTTGATGAACTCTTGTTCTGTCATGTTTAGTTCTGATGTTGCTCAATCTTTTATTCTGGCCTTGTATAGTGCTGTAGTAATTCTTTGGGTCTAATTGGGAACTGATCAAATGTTGTTTTGTGGGTATGCAGTCCTTGGTCAACGTTGGCATGTGTAGATGATGATGTGTATGGTGTTTCTGGACATGAAATCACACGGCGAGAGGTAGCTTGTGTTTCAATACGTTGGCTCTACCAGCATGACCAGAAGCACATCTTTTAAGGACTTAGTTAAAAATCATAGTGGATGAGCGTAAGGCATGTGATCTATCTTCTGTAGATACTGAGGAGGTACGAGGAGTATGCTAATTCAGTCATTGGAAAGTATGGACCTGGGAAGCCAAGTCTTAGACATCTTGTGAAGGTATGTCTTGATTCTTCAGATTCTTTTTTAGAGATCACATTACGAGGGCTTTCCCACAAGCTAGTTTCTTCCTTCATGTGCAGCCTTTACTGCACCTTTTCCATGCGGAACAAGGAGCTGGATCTTGGAGGAGAGCTGTTGATGAAGCGTTACCCAAATGTGGGGTAAGGTCTGCTTGTATAATGCTTCCCCTTGCTATCGAAGAGGCAATTATACTGCAGCCTTTTGAAGTTTTTAATCAGTTGCATTCTATTGTAGAGCTTTTCGGATCTGCTGAACAAGACCCTTCCTGTGATACCGGACCCTATTCTTGATGCTTCTAGGCCAAATCAAATGCAAGACGATGAGTGCCCTTTCCCTGTATACACAAAGCTACCAGACAAACCTTCATTTTTAACGTCTCCCTCATGGAAAGCAAGCAATATGTTGCTTACCGAAGAACCGGCCACAATGACTAGTGGGTGATAATGCTGGTGCCTGCACTCCAAGCTTGTTCTTCCTTTGGATCTTAATTGAATCACTGTTCGAAGGATCCGGGTCATGCGTGCTCATACTAATGGTATATTGCGCATCCCTCTGTAATATAATCTGGCCAATAGTGCCCAGAGTTCTCATTCATACACAAGTTTTTGGGAGCCACCTGCATTCTTTAAAGTCAGCCATTTCTCCAAGTATTGTTATATTGGATATTTTTCTAATAAAGCAATAGAATTATATATCAAATACTGATTGTAGTAAAAATAGTATGACTCTTCCCATACGTTTTCTTTCCATTATTTACAAAACGTACTATTCTTTTACTTTTTGATGTCTCGTCTTCAACCCTCCCTTGCCTACCCTCATCAACACCTATTGCCTCTACGCAACCAATGGGATGAGCCCAACTAACATAGATCAAAATGATTCAAAGAGTTGGAAAGCAAAACTTTAAGATATCAAGACAAGACAAAATGAAAGAACAAGAGCACGTTTCAAGGGAGGGTTGAAGATGAGACATCAAAAAGCAAAAACAAGGCTTAAAGATGGGAAGGTGTTGATGAGGGTAGGCAAGGGATCTTCATGTAGAATCCTCATGCAACTCCTACTTAGTAGGTCCTAATATTTATTCATGATGCAAACTATAGTTGGCTCATGGACAACTACAATTTGGGCCTTTAATAATTCTTTAGATCCCTCATGTCTACAATGTGATGCTTGTGAACTAGTGTGTTAATGGTGAAAAATAATTGATCATCTAATTATTTGAGCTACCTCATTGGGTGGAATTTAATTGACCATCTTGTAATGCAATTTATCTCACAATTAATTGATCAATATCATATTGTGGGCCAGTTTATAATGTATTCTAGCGATTTTAGGTTTCCATCTTCTAAGTCTAATCCAAGTCATCATGGTTATCAAACCCAGGATGGAACTTAATTGAACATCTTGTAATCTAAGCTAGCTTACTATCTAGAATTAATTGATCATTTTGCAATGAAAGTCAACCTACAATTGAATTGATCATGATGATCTTTTAAGCCCTTGTAGAATTTAAGCCATAAATTTAAGTGTTCGCCTTGTAATTTGAGCCAATCCCCTTGCCTTCATGCATACTAGCTCGCTAACTGTCATGCAAGATTCATCTTACCTCAACCTCTCAATTTTCATGCAAATTTGCAGCCAAAGTCTTACCTTAGCCTTTTGATTTTACACCCTACAAGCCTTGTGCCTTACCTTTCAAGCTTATTATGTCAATTTGAGCTTTCTCCTTGCAAGCCTTGTTCCTTTAGACTCCTTGCAAGCCTTCTTCCTTGTATCATGGAAATACCTCTCTTGAATCCAAGCTTTAGATAATGGCATGTAATGCCTCCACTAGTCTTAAAATCTTACAATCCACTTTGTTTATTAGTCTCTCTCATACATGAGCCATGTTTGAAATTAATGCCAAGGAAGGATATATTGTTTACGTGAATTATAAAGTTGGGCTCCTCCTTGGGGGAGACTTGAACTCTTGAACTCGATATTATCCTTATCTACTTGGTTGCTATGTGCTTGGGATTCTTTGGCTTGGTTCTTTCGGCACTTGTTATGTGCCACCTCTATTGCCTTTGTGGTTTTGCTTTTGACACTGTTCAGGATGTACATGTTGCCAACAACCTTTCATTATCCTCTTAGGATAGCCACTCTTCTATGGGTAAGATCGTCGTTGGTCTCTCTCTGGTGCCATCGGGAATGCTTGCCTCTGCTCCCCTCCTAGGCTGTTCTTGCTTGGTTGGCCCTTCGAAGGCCCTTGTCATTGGGCTTTGGTGGCTAGGATTATTCTTGAGTTGTTTAGGTTGCTTCTCCAGTTCGACCAATAGGGTACCAACTTGCTTTGGTCGTTTGGATGATTCATAAAAAAGCCCTTTAAAATGTTTGTTGTTGGGGATGGTGCCTAGCTTTGGATCTCTTCATCGCTTTAGACTAGAAGGCATAAGTGCACCCCAACTCGCCCTAATTTCTACTTCTCGAACTTAAGATTTGCTACAGCCCAACTTACTTTTGTTTCTCTTGCCCTTCAATGCCTTTTGGGCACATAGGTGTCCAACCTCTTGAGTTGTATTCTTTTCGACAGGAACGGAAAGAAACTCTTTGTCGTTGCATCCTGAGCTTGTTGGTGACATACCTCCAGCCCTGAAACATTGCATGAACACACACTAGAGGTAAGAAAAATCCCATAACTAATGGTTATGCTTGGCTTTGTTTAGCAGGCCTTTCCATGGCACAAGGACTTAATTGCTCTCGGATATGTGGATTCGTTGCCAGCATTGTCACTTGGATGCCAAGCCATCATGACAATGCTTAATAAGAGAGTCCATCAAAGAAGAGTCCATGAAAAAATATAGCCCTAGATGTGCAGAAAATTAAGGAACACCCTCATTAAAAAGGCTCTCAAATGACTATATCTATTTCGTCCATTACCGCAAAACAAGAATGGAGGTGCTGAATGATATAGGCATATTGTGTTGTAACTATAGGAAATTATTGGAGCCTGCAAAAGAAAATATGGATCCGAACCTTCTTCTTGTTAAACAAATGAAAGGATTGCTTTCTTGTGGTGTAGCAAAAGGTTTGATTGAGGAAAAAAAATACAAAACAATCAAATGCAATGTTGTAGAGGACTTTGTATCCAATAATCAAGTTGATGGCACTACAATCCAAGAGGCTCTTGATGTTAGTGGAGTTAGCAAGAAGGGATATAGTTCGATTTTCCATGCGATATCCTCAACTTTGAAAGATCAAAGGATTAAACGAGTTTTACTGCCAAATCCAGCAACCGTGTGGAGGATAAGAGGTCATTTGAATGAAAGTATAGATGAATTTATTGGGCAATATATCCATATTGAAGAAAGATTTCATGGTGGTAAAGGAACCACTGTGTATGATCCTTGGAACAATATATTTGTAGATCTACAACAACTTCAAAGAAGAATGGTCGAGTTTTATGGAATAACATTTGAGGAGTGCAAAGGCATTTTGAAATTTGTTATCAAACTGGATGAGTGTGAGGTTGTAAAGGAAAAGAAAATGGAAAGAGTTACTATTACATTGATGAATGGAGCACTTGATACATCATTGACTGAAGCGAGTTCGAAGTATTTTAGTATGCAGTCGGAGAAACACATATGGTGGTTAGGCTCGTTTCAGGTATGATCATTTTTTGTTTTGTACTTGATTTTGGTCATTGTTTTCAAATCTGTTATAGTAAGACTTTTGTTTTCTATAATCTGCCAGGTGAAGACAGAAGACCATGAAACACTAGATTGGGTGTTTCACCACACAGAAATACCAAGAATAATCAAAAAGGCGAGAATCTCCATGTTGTAGGAAAAGGTGATTTTCAAGTAGAGTGGCACATGGCCGGGGATCTTAAAACACTTAAGTGCATGTATAACGTTAGTAAAGGAGGCAACTCAAAGTCTCCTTGTCTTTACTGCAAAGAATCAGCTCAAGTAATGGATTCCAAATGGTGGAAGAGAGCACCTAATAGAGATAAAGTTGACCCTGACTTCAAGGCCATTCTGGACATTCCACTATGTAATGTTCACATATTGCATGGTCTATGTCGAATTATTGAGAAATTGGTATTTTTATATATTGGATTTGCTTGGAAACTCCGTCTCGAAAAAAATAGAAAGGATGCTCTTCAAGCATTGGAAAAAGTGTTATCCGATATAGGTCTGCATGGAGGAGATGTTCAAATCACAAAGGATTTTAAAAAGTCTACCAATGGCAAGGAGGTACCAATCAAGCCCTCTATTGGTGGTGTTAAGGCAAGAAGATTCTTGTCTCAACCCAAACACAGTAAGCAAGTAAGGCAAGGTAGAACAGTTTCAAAGATTAATTATGGATTGTGGAAGCAAGTCCATAATGCTGTGAAAGATCATGAGGCAGATGGGGAAGCACGAAATGTGAAGGCAGAGGTGTGGAGGTCTCTTGATCAACTCTTCATGTTCTGTGACAAAGTAACATGGACAAAGAATGATTACAAGAACTTTGAGGAGGCAATTAAACATTTTGGAAAGTCAATGAAAGACGCGTGGACAGCCTGCAATATAACTCACTACATGGTAAGGTTCTGTCTTCTTCTTTTACTTAAGTGTGATCCTCTTTTTTTTATTACTTACTATGCATTCTTATGTCTTATAGCATATCATCTACAACCACCTTCCCTATTTTGTCAAAAAGTATGGATGCCCAGCAATTTGGTCTACCCAAGGCATGGAGAAGTCTCACTACATGGCACGTAATGCATTTTTCAGACACACACAACACTATGGAGGGAGTCAAAAGGCAAATAGTATGAAGGAAGTCTTCCAATGGTTTTATCGAGGCATACTATAGAGGCTACATGCTAAAAGAAAAGTTGCTAGCTCCAAAATCAAGCTTGCTTTTCTTCTAGCCCAAAAGCAAAGACGAAGACAAACTCTAGACAATTCAATGGCAACAGAGAGACATAGACAATGGAGGGAATCGAAGATATTTAGAAACCATAAATGGACAAGTAAACATGAATAGGACTCATTTGTAACTTATTGGTGTTATGTCCACATGTTTTCAAACTCAATCAATATAATTTTTTTTTGTGGAACAAGTGACTCTGGGTGTTATGCCTATATGATTTGAGACTCCATCAACAGTATTTCTTTTGTGAAACATGTGATCTAAACGTAATACAATTTGTTCACAATTTCAATATATTGTTTGTTTAATATTTAATGACACCACTCTATCTATTTAATGACACCACTCTATCTAAATGTACAAATCATTTCATCTTCAACTTATTGTTCATTTATACGAGATCATACCAAACATCAAAGACTTTGTACAAATCAGTTCAACTTCAATATAATGTTTGTGCTATATTTGATGAATAAATCCTATTTCTCCTAGGGCCTGCCGATCGGAGCTCTCTTTTTGATCTTGATTGGAGTCTTTTTCTTCCTTATTGGCTTGATGTCGACTGTCTGTTTATCAATGCTTGCCTCTGTTGCTTGTCTGGGAGGGGTATCCTTTTCTTCAGCTGTCTCCACGTGTCCTTCTTCTTGGATTGTGTCGCCTGATGCAATCATGGGTGGCTCTCGAAACCTTATGAGCTTGTGTTTTCCATAGCCCTCCAAACATTTGGGCTCCTTAACACCACATGCTAATGCATAAGAAGTGTAAGACAAAAAGTAAGAGGCCCTAGAGGCCTGCTTATTCACATAATCTCCAAATATATCTATGGCAGACAACCTCTCTATCAAAATGATCTTTTCCTTTTGCCATGAAAGATCATGTCCACCTAAAACCCTGGACAAACATTTTAAGAAGTAAACAATGGCTTCTCCATTGTTGCTCAACTGCCTATGGTAAATCAAGATCTTAGCACTGCCTAGATCATGAATATAATGAGCTAGGCTTGACAATTTGCGAAACCCAACCGGCCTGCTTCCACTTGATCTCTGGAGGAATGTGTCATCCTCAATTTGTAGCTGCCACATATCAAAAGATTGGAGTGAGACAATACACAACCTACAAAACATTTAAGCAGAAGACAAAGTATTTGATTTGAAGGAACAAGATCGTACCTTCTCATTTTTATCAGCAACAAGCAGTTCATCTTTCCAAAGATTTATTCCTCTCCCCTCCAGTCCAGCCTCTTCTTTAAGCTTTTCCATGTATAGTGCTGAGAGATTCATAGCTTCCTGTGTGAGCTGGAAGGCAGCTTCACTTGGCTCTTGGAACTTTTTAGCCTCTTTGAAACAAAAAGTAAGGGCCTCTGCAGGATCAAAAATTGTTTCCAAAGCCAGTAGTGAATGGTCATCCTCTATGCCAACCTCCTTGTCAAGCCTTGAAGCCTGGGCAATAAGGGAAATGGCATAGTCCTCCCTCAAATTGAACATACACTCTATATCATGGAGGAAAACATAATCTTTTCCACCAATCAAGACACTTGGAAGCATGGCCACTGCATAGTTGCTGCTCTGAACATCAAAATCTTCAACTGGTTGTGCTCCCCTAAGAGTTTTTGTCCTCAGTTGAACAAGGTCAAGAGCAGCCACTTGCAGCCCCTCATCCTAGAGGTTGATATCTTCTCTTGCTCTGCCATTTCTGTTACCAAAGGAACATCCTCTTTTTCCTCTACTTCAGATGTGTCTTCTTCTTTAGCCTCCTGCCCTTGTTCATCCAGAGAGTCCTAACTGAAGACAATGTACATAAGGAATGCCATGGTTTCCTCAAGCACTCTGCACTTTCTGGTGTGCAAGTTACAGTTGAATTTATATTGATCAGGCAAGCTGTCAAATCTTCTATTCACATGGTACCTCAGCCTATCAATAAGGACAATATGATTTATATGCACAAAAACCTTTTCATCTTCCACAATTCTTCCTGCCTCTGTCAGTTGTTTGAAGGTATCCCAATGGTCTGAAAGAAAATCTTTGTGATGCTCTAGTACAGAGCTCATTGTGAACTCCATGTTGAAAATACTGTGGTATATGTGGAAGTTCCTCTGAGCCTTGCATTTGTGAAGAAACTCAAATAGGAGCAAATCTGGAGACTTGTCCTCTTCCGGTTCCTTTTGTTTTGAGATGGAAGAATCAACAATCTGCTCCAGTCTCTTCCTTTTGCCTGTTCCAAAATTTATATACATTGAATTCTATATGCTGACATATGCAATCAGGGAATGCATAGGATATCACCAGATAATTCCTTCATGAGCTCTCATGACTCACCTGGTGATTGCTGTGGTCTAATAATAGCAGCAGAAAAGTCCAGCTTCCTCTTGAAAGGAGGGGCCTGGGAGTCAATTGTTCCAAAGCAAAAACATTTCTCATCATCAAGGAAGAATTCCACAGGGCCAAAGATAGCAAAACAATGAGGTAGAAGTGAGAACTAAAAGAGACACAGGAATTTGCAGGAAAACGCGATGTAGGACCATTTGGAAAATATAAAGCACTCTCCTTGCATTTTGTTGCAAATTCTCTAGTTCTGTTGATATCCATGTCAAATCAAACAGTAGGTTCATCTCATTGATTCCTGGACAGCAGTATGAGTTGATATGCAAGAGAAAGGCTGGAGCTGAGTGAAGCTTTTCATGAGGAATGTGTCAACAACAGGAATTTGCAGCAAAATGCGATATGGGCTATCTAGAGATGGATAAAGCACTCTCCTCGCATTTTGTTGCAAACTTCTAGGTTCTATTCATATCCATCTCCAATCAAATTCTTGGGTGATTTACCACATTCTTGGACAGTATCAATTGAATATGTAACAAGAAGGGTGGAGCTGAGTGAAGACATTTGGACATCAAGAATCCAATGGATGGAAGAAATACATGTCAAAAAACATTGAAAAGAATCTAGAATTCTGACCTTTTTTTTCCTTTTCCATGCTGTTGGCACTGGTGAATCTCCTGCTCTTTCCCTAACTTGAACTCTGCACTCTAGGTAACCTGGAGATCTGGCAGTGGTAGTAGTCTTCAGGCAAGCTTCAGGCAAGTTGTAGTCTGGATGGAGTGTGCTGGGTAGGAAGGGATCAGAGAGAGAAGGAAAAGGAAGATGCGAGGGTCCTAGCAGGGATGAAAGATTGGGAGGCAGGGGAGGGAAGAGTGGTTCTGGAATTGATTATGAAATCATGAATGGCACAAGTTCCAAGGCATAAAGTGTACCTTTCACATGTGCCAAGTTTCAAACTCCAAGAGATTTGGGTCCCATCCACACGTGTGAAAAACGACTACATTCCACACGTGTGGGATTTAGTAGCTGCCTTGTTTGTATTTTGCACTTATCTTTTCCCTCTTGTCTAATCTATCCTGTCTCAGCCCTCTTGCCCTCTCTCTTGCCTCCCTACCTCCCTACTCTGCAACATCAGCATCCTGACCAGCAGCACAGGTTCATCCCCAGTGCAGGGTACTCATCAGCAGCACAACACACCCACAGATAGATTTCAGGTCAGTATTAATGGGTTCTTCCCTCAGTCTCTGCAATCTTCTTGCCTACTATAGAAACAATCCGTCCTGCATGGAAATGCATAGACTCAGTCCATATTTTATTTAGTTATAAAGACAGATAAATCACTGTAGGAATGCAGATCTTCAAGTGTGATAATTGCATGTGAGGGTAAAACTGTACTTATGGGTTCTTTCTTCAGTCTATGCACACTTCTTGTCTTCCATAGACTCAATCCATCTTGCATGGACATGCAAACACCTTCAAATGACTGAAGGCATATTCCAGCATGCTGCCTCATGAATTTGCAAGAAAATGCAAGGAGAAGGCCTTAGGAATTTCAAACAGCCGAAATCGCGTTTTGTTGCGAATATTGAAATGTTGCTTCATCCACCCGTGTCATTCTGGTTTTGTGACTTCCATAGTTGTCCATGGCTGTACTCTTCTTGCATAAACTCCATTCATATTGTATTTAATTGTAAAGACAGAGAAATCACTATAGGAATGCACCAGCATGTCACTTCAGGTATTTGAAGGAAAACGCGATTTGTTACAGCCCCCTTACGAAAGGAAGAAGAAGCCCCTATTTCTTCTCAAAAAGAAAAAAGAAAAAGAAGAAGCCCCTGTTTGATGAAAGAAAGATACATCCCCCTGAGGAAAGGAAGAAGCCCATTGATGAAGGGTTCTTGCCATTAGCTCACAGACCATTCTAATGGTTTTACATCATTTTTTGAGGTGTACATGTTTTATTTTTCATTATTTTTAATGAAACCAATCTGCTAGACTTCTTGGATTGTACCTAGCCATGTAAGAACCTATTCACTTAGGAGGGGACTACTTGAAAAATAGGAGAAGCTTAGATTTTGACTTGGGTTCATGTGTCAATTTTGGAGGAAAAACCCGGTATGGTTTCTGGTCAACTTTGTCAGGGATAGGGTGAGTTGCAAACCACTCCTCCTAGGTGAATAGGCCCTACTTCCTCCTAGGTGAATAGGCCCTAAGATGCATCCAATTTTGATGATTGCAACTAACTGGTGGTGCTTTGTATATTAGCCAACCTCTTGAGTTGTATTCTTCATTAATTTTAATGAAACCAATCTGCTGGAGTTCTTGGATTGTAGCTAGCCTTGTAAGAGCCTATTCACGCAGGAGGGGACTGCTTGCAAACTAGGTGAAGCTTAGATTTTGACTTGGGTTCATGTGTCAGTTTTGGAGGGAAAACCCAGGATGGTTTTTGGTCAACTTCGATAGGGGCGGGGTGAGTTGCAAACCACCCCTCCTAGGTGCATAGGCCCTAAGATGCATCCAATTTTGATGACTGCAACTAACAGGTGGTGCATTGATTATTGGCACCTTCAACTTCTCTAGCTTTGTTTTCTATAGGATTCTCTTTCTAGTGGCTTGTGGCTAGTTCTATGCTTTTTTTTTGGGAAGTTGGGAGATTTGGAGGCGAGAGAGTGTAGTTGGTACATGCGTTGCTTGAAAGAAGCATTTTCAAAGGATAATAAGCTTAGTGGGCTCAAGTCCCATGATTCCCTTCATCGAAGGGAGCCTTTCTTTTTGTGGTCAATGCATATGCCACCTCTGCTCTCTCTGGATACATAGTTCTACTAGGTAGGCATCGTTGGTCTCTCCATGTCTTGAGCATTGGCATACGACAATCTCTACATACATAGGTTGCATGCACAAACACCCCAAATCAGCACATGCATAGGGTGGCCACACTAGGGCCATTGGATCTAGTAATGTGACTATGGCAGATTGTACACATACAACCCTGCCGTATTGTAAGAGGATGTTCCTCTGGATTAACTATTGTGGCTGTCAAAGTCACAGTCTCACCATGTACATTTGTAAGTTGCTCCTTGATTCCTTCCTACCTCATCTAAGAGTTCTGGTGTTCTCCTTCAGCTCCTCCACTTGGTTCTCACTAATGGCAACACCTATATCTGATTCTACAACCTGAAGTCACAACTCTTGAAATTCTTTGGCAGCTTCAACGTAGGCCTCTCTCAAGGCCGCTAGAGTAATTTTGGTATCAAGAAGGATGGAGGACTAGCTCTTAAATTTTTTAAGAGCCACGGCATGCTCCTTTAGAGTGGTATTGTAATTTTCCTATAGGGTATTGTGCTTATTTTTCTTATTTGGTCATATTTTTTTATGATGAATAACCTTCTCTTTTTCATTATGCAAGCCTATCAGATGCCCAAAAAGAAGGGCATAGTGGGCTCCTTGGAGGGCATCCATTTTTGGCTTCTAGGAGAGCTCTGAGTCTCCCCATTGCAATCCTATTCTATAGCTCAAGAGCCACAAAATTGAGCAAATACGACTTTGATAAGGCCACGATGTTGCAACCTCTAGAAAGCCCTGCTTGCTCCATTTTGTGCTCTTGCTTGAGCCTTGAATTAGCCTGCTGCACCTTACAAGGCTGAATAAATTTTTTGAGCTTTCTTGGAACGCAATGTTCAACCAAGACGTAGCTCTTAAAGCCATCAACATGTACAATGACCAAACAAAGGACTTCCAACCAAAGGGCCGAGAGTGACCATCAATGAGGCCAAAGTGTCCACAATCCTGATGCTCCTCAACATGAACGGTGACTCCGATGATCCTTCCTCGATTGCCCACAATCAATTGTGATGAACATTTCAACAAAGGTGCAGCTTGTTTGAATCAGGGTGTTCCTTAATTTTCTACACATCTAGGGCTGTATTCTTTCATAGACTCTCTTCTTTCATGGACTCTCTTATTAAGCACTGTCATGATGGCTTGGCATCCAAATGATGGTGCTGGCAACAAATCCACATATCCGAGAGCAATCAAGTGCTTGTGCCATGAAGAGGCTTGCTAAACAAAGCCAAGCATAACCATTAGTTATGGTATATTTCTTTCCTCTAGTGTGTGTTCATGCAATGTTTCAGGGCTAGAGATATGTCACCAGCAAGCTCAGGGTGCAACGACAAATAGTTTCTTTCGGTTCCTATCGAAAAGAATACAACTCAAGAGGTTGGCCAATAATCAATGCACCACCAATTAGTTGCAATCATCAAAATTGGATGCATCTTAGGGCCTATTCACCTAGGAGTGGTTTGCAACTCACCCTATCCCTGACAAAGTTGACCAGAAACCATATCGGGTTTTCCCTCCAAAACTGACACATGAACCCAACTCAAAATCTAAGCTTCTCCTATTTTGCAAGCAATCCCCTCCTAAGTGAATAGGTTCTTACAGGGCTAGGTACAATCGAAGAAGTCTAGCAGATTGGTTTCATTAAAAATAATGAAAAATAAAACATGTACACCTCAAAAAATGATGTAAAACCATTAGAATGGTCTATGAGGTAATGGCGAGAACCCTGCATCAATGAGCTTCTTCCTTTCCTCAGGGGGATGTATCTTCCCTTCATTAAACTGGGGCTTCTTATTCACTAATCGATTCTTCCCTTCATCAAACAGGGGCTTCGTCTTTTTCTTTTTCTTTTTGAGAAAAAACAAGGGCTTCTTCTTCCTTTCATCAGGGGGCTGAATTGTCCCTTCATCAAATGGAGCCTTTCTTTTTGTTGTCAATGCATATGCCGCCTTTGCTCTCTTTGTAGGACGATAGATAGTTCTAGCAGGCACGCATCGTTGGTCTCTCCATGTCTTGAGCATTGGCATACGACAATCTCTACATACATAGGTTGCATGCACAAACACCCCAAATCAACACGTGCACAGGGTGGCCACACTAGGGCCATCAGATCTAGCAATGTGACTACGGTAGATTGTACACATACAACCTTGGCGTATTGTGAGAGGATGTTCCTCTCGTTTAACTATTGTGGCTGTCAATGTCACAGTATCACATGTACATTTGTAGTTGTTTCTTGATTCCTTCCTGCCTCATATGAGAGTTTGGGTGTTCTCCCTCAGCTCCTCCACTTGGTTCTCACTAATGGCAACAACTCTATCTGATTCTACAACCTGAAGTCAGCTCTTGAAATTCTTTAGCAGCTTCAATGTAGGCCTCTCTCAAGACCGCTAGAGTACCTTGGGTATAAGAAGGATGGAGGACTAGCTCTTAAATTTTTCAAGAGCCACGGCATGCTCCTTCAGAGTGGTATTGTAATTTTCCTATAGGGCATTGTGCTTATTTTTCTTATTCAGTCATATTTTTTGATGATGAATGACCTTCTCTTTTCATTATGCAAGCCTATTAGATGCCCAAAAAAAAAGGGCATAGTGGGCTCCTTGGAGGGCATCCATTTTTGGCTTCCAGGAGAGCTCTAGATCTCCCCATTGCATTCTTATTACTATAGCTCAAGAGCCACAAAATTGAGCAAATACAAATTTGATAAGGCTGCGATGTCGTGGCCTCTAGAAAGCCCTCCTTGCTCCATTCTGTGCTCTTGCTGGATCCTTGAATTAGCCTGCTGCACCTTACAGGGTTGAACAAATTTTTCAAGTTTCCTTTGAACGCAACGTTCAACTAAGGCATAGCCCTTAAAGCCATCAACTTGTACAATGACCAAACAAAGGCCTTCCAAGAGAAGGGCCGAGAGTGACCATCAATGAGGCTGAAGTGTCATTAGGGAAAAAGGGAGCTCATTTTGGGGCCTTTTACGGTTTGGAAAAATAAGCTCTCAACCAATCAATAGAGGGCCAATGTAACGTTGGAAATTCATGAAAATAAGAGAAAATAGAAAAAAGAAACAATACTTTATGTAGGTACAAGTGTGCTACATTAATGTGGAGCTTGGTTTTTTATTCTCACAAGATCTTTGGACAAGAAGATAGAATCTAGTCTGACATTTTATCTGACAAGGGCCTTCTTGCTTCCACCTTCCTTTGAACTTTGAAATGTTGTGCCGCCTTTCCTTCGAAAGGTCTACCATTCTACACCACTGCCTCATTGTGCAGCAGCCTCTTCTTTTCCAAAACTACTCCCTTGATCCTGTTTGACATAGAGTAAGATGTTTCTTGTCAACTGTCTGTCTACCCACTTTCTCTTTCTTGAAACTTCAATTTGTTATCTTGTTTACATTACTTTGCTATTGTTACAGATTCAGAAGGTCTCCATGGTGAATAAAAACCATGGCTGTTCTTGTGGAAGACGCTCTGTGGATGATAATGCTATGAAGGCAGAATTATACCACACATCCTTACCCCGTCGACCTGCTTCTTAAATTTCTTTGGTAGAGAATTCAAGTACAGCCAAACAGAAGGAACTTGGGAAAGGTTTAGTGTTTTGAAAGGAGCATGGGTGCTCATGTAACCTAGCAAAAGAAAAAGACCCCATACAAAAAACATTTTCTTAGCGTCATGGAAGGGAAGAGTACGAGATTTTAAAATCACCAGAGGGAAGATATCGGTGAAAGAAGTTTTGATTCAGCATGTGTACATGCATAAAGAACTTGTCTTGCGAGACTATCCAAATGATCTTCCGCAACACAGGCCTAATTGTATATTTTTCTATTGTGGTTTTTTTCTTTACGAGGTGTATGGATTTTTAAGATGAAGCTTTCTTTCTTTGCTTATTGACATTCTTGTGTTGTTTTATTTCAGATTTATACCCTTCATTGTATGAGACATGGCAAAACATCGATTGTATTCTGGGATTTATAGATGTTCTGCATGGATCGATAGGAGAACAACAATACCAAGGTCGATGTGCAACAGAGCTAGCTCAATCGGGTATATTTTTTACTGATCATTTTTATCAGTTGCTGGACAATGCTAACACACATGGTGTGTTAAGGAAACAAGACCTTCCGGCATCGAATTCAGTGGATTGGCCTCACCCACATTCTAGTGTTACATAGGCATATAGGGCCAAGCTTTTTAAAGAAGTACAGAAAGCTCTGAGGCCCAATATTGCCACAAGGATAATAAAAATTTCTTTATGCATGCCTCTCACAGTTTTTCTGGACTTGTTTAATACCTTTCCAGTGAAGGTTTCAAAAACAATGTTCATAGTTAAAGCAACAAGTTCGGCATGCATGCCACAATTTTTGGATAAAGGTTGGGATAAGAAGACATGTAGTTCAGTGTTTTGTGAGGTTGTCCAACCTTCTATGCAACTGAAGTACATGGTTGCATTACAAAATTTTATTTTTTCTTTTTATTATAAGCGCAGTCGAATGCTAGGTGCAAAACTAGTCCCAATGGATCAAGATGAAGATTCTTTTGGTGCAGAAAATAAACTTCTTGATATTCTTGTATCAAAAAATTGATCTCCAATTTTCCAGAGAGCTCATGTATGGGGAATTTATATGGTTTTCAGAGAGCTTATGCATGGGGCATTTATGGTTTTCTCCCCCAACGGCCTATTAATTGTCAGATCACCACTTCAATGCCTCTCCTTTCGATCATTAGGTTTTCTCTCATCATGGAATCGTGGCTATGTAATGTTGTACTTTATCAAAAGTTATGACTTGTTCTGGCGCTTCCCTCCATTGCAATCTCTCCTAATTGCACCATTAATTTTTGATTTCACGTGTAATGGCTCTTTAGGATTAGTGCTCATGAGGTGATTCTTCATTACTCCCTCCGCTTCTCAAACAAATTGCACTTGTGGCCAAAACAATGTGATCATCATCATGTTGATTCACTTCAATAGTTCAATTCCTTCCATATCTTCCAAAATTGTCAAACCACTTCTTGATTTGGTATGGCCCTATCCACACCGATGCAATTTTTCTTCATCACTCCTAGTGGGCCACTGTATAGCAATATGAGCATTCTTTTGTTTGTTTCTTGATGTGGCATTCATGCCATGGCTTTCTCCTCCATTAGATTGTGCTTTGTTTCTAGGCTGCCCCCAGCCTTATTTTTTTGATTTTAGACAATTCATTCAATCTCTTCTTGAGGGGTTCTACTTGGCCATTTGTATGTTGGATGGCCACCCTTAGGAATTCCATTGGTATGGTTGCTCTAAGACCAAATGCCAGCTAGAATGGAGTGTTCTATGTTGTGACTTTGAATGCCATTTGGAAGCTTCATAGTGTTGCTTTAAGCTTCTAATCCCACTCATATTGATGCCCATTCACCCTCGTGTGTGGAGAATCAATTTGAGCCCGATCATTTGCATGGGAATAGTGTGTTTCGATTTCTTTGCTGAATTAGGAATTCTTTCATCATGATGTCAACAATGACTAAATTGATGAAGTGAATCCCTTCTTCGAACATGATTTCAATGGGACATCCAGACCTATAGATGATATTTTCATATAAGAATTTTGTGGTGCTTTGGGATACATTGTTCGTTAGGGTTTTTTCTTAGTCCACTTGGTGACATAATTAGTTGTTGCCATTGGATTGCCACCATGATGTTTGTGTTCTTCCCCAGATGCGGAGGCCATTTTGAATAGCCTGAGGACATCCAATCCTCATTTTTTGGAATGGTTCCCAAGGTAAGTCAATCATAATGGAATTTGATCTTGGAATGTTGGCCTTCCTCGTTGTTGACTTGCATCGTAAATCTTGCAGTATTTTGCAACATTTGCATATATGGGGCTCCACCATAATCTTGCACATAGGAACTTTTATACTATGACTTCAATGGAGAGATGACTACCGGCCTCACCTTGATGGGCTTCATCCATTATGGTTGCTCTTTTTTGTGGAAAGGCACTTCGCCAGAGGACCATGTCCCCCCTTTTCATTATAAGTAGCTACTTATCAGTATATACTTCCAAGATTTGAGGGAAATCCTTTGCCATTTGTCCATGCTTGCATTTTCCAAGAATACCACCATTAAGAGAAATTACATGATTTCTTCATGCTTGTATCTACACATTAACATCAAGGATGGGCTAGCATTAGGTATATCTTGTTGATCCCTTTGCAAGGCGTCTTATCTTTAGTGTGAGACAAGTAATCGTCTCCACACTGTGAGACAAACCCTGTTTGTGGATGACCTTGAAGTTGATCTCTTGAAGAGACTACATCCATCAGATCAAACATGGCTTCATAATTTATTTGTTGATGAGGTAGAGCAATCAAGATGAATGGGTTGTCTAAGAGAAAGTGCCAAAACTAGACATTGTCCGCAATCCTAGGGCAATCTATTTCGTTTTTTAGTAGTTTATCTTAGTTGATGAGAACACTTGGATCATGTAATAGATGGGGAAATCCAAGTTCCATTGGAAAGAGCCAAGGTAGATCCAATTGCCATCTTGAATACATCCACATGCACATGGAAGATCAAATACCAATTAGGATTTTTGAGGATTGAGGCCTTTATTATCATCATCTGCAAGATCTGGAATGCTTCGCTCCATATAAACTTTGTATCTGCTCTTGTTATCTGATGAAGTGGTTTGGCTACTCATGTAAACTTTTTGATAAAGCATCTATAGAAGCTAAGGAAACCCATGATTGAATATACTCGTTCGCTTGACATTATTTGGCTCTCTGGCATCAATTTTGGAAAATTTTGATCATGATGCCTTTGCCAAAGATTATGTATCCTAGTAATACTCCTGAGAACACAAAGAAAATAATTGTATGGATTGAGGGAAGTTCATGTCTCTTTGTAATTTGATAATAACTTTTATAGACATTCCAAGCATGCTTGCTTTGAGATGTAGGTTGAGAAATCATCCAAGAATTTTGTAAGAAATATGTCGATGTACCTTGGAACATTTTCATCATGAAACATTGAAACATGGCCGATGCATTCTTCAACCCATAAAACATCACTTTACTTGCATATGCACTCCACTCGGTGATGAACGCTATGTTTTTCTAATCTATCTTAGGTAGAATTATCTAAAGTTGCCCCTGTACCCATCCATGAATGAATACATCTTATGCTGTGCTGCTTTGTCCAAGATAGTGCTTGTGAATGGTAATGAAATGGTTCATTGATGGTTTGCTATTCATCTTTTTGTAGGCGATTTAGACTCGCAATTTGCGATTCTTATTTGGCATGATAGAAATTGAAAACAACCAATCAATCTGGTCAAATTCATATATGAATCCTACCTTCAACAATTGGTTGAGATCTTAGCCTTCAATAGCTTGGAATATTTGGGATTCATTAGGTATCTATGTTGCTTGCTAGATGGGGGTTTGTATTGCCCTCCAGTGACAACGTGAGAAACTGATAAATGCCAGGAACAAAACTTGAGTGGCTGTAGGCTGATTCTACAAGCAAAAAAAAGGACTCAAACCCTCAGCTTTAGCCTTGGCATAGCTATACTCATGAAGAATTATTGCATGTGGCATACAACACTTTCATGGAGGTTGGGATATATTTTGTGCCATAGATCATAATCAACATTCCATTTTAGGGCAGATGTATGATTATGAGGATTTTCATGTGTTTTATAGTGGGCACCCAACTACAAACTTAGGGTTCATGATTGTAGTGAAACCTTAGTTTAAGCCCTCATTGGTTATGCAAGATGTACGGGCAAGTTCCTTGTTGTCGAAGTAAAGGTTTTGTATCACACCACATGGAAGCATCAATGATATTTTTTGTCAAAGACACCCAATAGGACAGTAAATAGCACAGACTCTATGGCCTCATCAAAGAAGACATTTCATAAACCCCTCATAAGTCACCTGAGATGACACATTCAAAGAAATAAAATGAAGATGAAGGTGCCAGAGATGTGGTCTCACCAAAGAAGACACCTTGGAGGTCACTTAGGAGGACATCTATAGGTGTTGATGAAGGTGTTCTTCTATCATCTTTTGTGCTTCAAAGACAAAAAGTGGCTGCAAAGATGTGGCACAAGGTGTGCGTAAGAAGAAAAAGAAAGGCATGTAGCAAAGTGTGTGCCGGTTTGGTGATTAAGCCATATAGCAATAGGATAGTCTCATTTTCATTTGGAAATATGAACCTAGTCACCATTGCTCCAAATAATTTTCCATAATAGATTAAGTCCCAAATGCACATGTTGGTGATGCATTAGGAAAAAAGGGGGCTCATTTTGGGGCCTTGAGAGCAATCCACAATTTCTTCTTTTTTTTGTGAGTCCGAAATATGAGAAATAAATAAAATACTCAATATAATATTCATAAGTATTGTAAACATGTCAAAGGATGAAAGGATAAAGATATTCTTCTATATTCACTCCCATATCTCACGAGCTTTAACATTCAATGCTCCTATAAGCCACATCTTTCTCTCAATCATTTTCTAGCCATCTCCACAATCATTAAGCTTCTCTGTTAGAACACCATAACTAATCTCACCATAGGCTTGTTTTGCTTGTTTTTCAAAGTTTATCGCCATCAAGAGTCTTTACCTTATGAAAGAGTAATGGAAATCATGAAGCAATGGAAAAACACTTCAATAGAGTTTCTTCTTAATGGCTAGTAAAGACAGAGGACCACCAAACCTTATTTTGGGTGTTGACAAAATTAAATCAAAACATGTCTAAAAGAAGATGCTGATAGATTTGACATTATTCTAAAAATACAAAAATACCAGAAGTCATCAAAAACCAGGTTCAAGGAGGGCAACTTCATGTTGAAGGCAAGGGTGATTTCCAAGTTGATTGGCACATGGTAGGGGACCTCAAGACCCTCAAATGCATGTTCAACATAAGCAAAGGAGGTAATTCAAAATCTCCATGCCTTTACTGCAAGAAGCCAACCCATGTCATGGAACCTAAATGCTGGAGAAGAGCCCCTAATAGGGACATGATTGATCCCGTCGAATTCAAAGCAGTTCTTGATATTCCTTTGTGCAATGTACATATATGCACATTGCATGCTTTATGTAGAATCATCGAAAAGTTGGTCTTTTTATATATTGGATTTTTTTGGAAGCTTCGACTAGAAAAGAATAGAAAAAAGGAATTGCTGCATTAGAAAAAGTATTATCTGACATGGGTCTCCATGGGGGAGATGTTCATACCATAACAGACATCAAGAAGTCATCAAATAGAAACGATGTTCCTATCAAACCATTAATTGCTGGAGTCAAAACAAGAAGATTTTTATCAGAACCACAAAGAGAAGGGAAGCTTGGTAGATGATCAAGATATGTTTCCAGGGTGAGGTATGGCCTTTGGAAGCATGTGCATAATGCAGTTAAAGATGATATGGTAGATAGTGTTGCTCAAAATGTTAAAGAAGATGTATGGAAATCCCTAGACAAGCTTTTCCAACTTTGTGACAAAAAGACATGGACCAAGACCGATCATCATGCGTTAGAAGAGGAGCTTTTTTCTTTTGGAAAATCAATGAAACAAGCATGGACAAGCTGCAATATAACACACCACATGGTAAGTTGCATTAGTTTGTTTGTATGCATAGTTTGTACTTTCAACATGGTATACAAAATAGTGACTTAATATTTTATGTGATTGCAGCATATTCTATATAACCACCTTCAATCAGGTGGACGGAGTAGGTGATGCATAGACTTATGCGGTCAATGTGCTAGGATGCAAATCATGAAGAAAATAAACAAAAATATATTGTAGTATTCACCTAATGCTGATTGTGAATGTGAGTGGGTGCATTGGAATACCAAGGACTTGTGAGCTGCTGGTGCATGTGGGTGATATGCCTACTGTGACATGAAGTTGGGGGTAATAAACTTCATGCACCTCTTCACTTCCTGCTGCTTTCAAACTGAGTGATAGAGATATTCATCACTAGGAAAGGGACATTAAAAAGAAGCTTTTATACCAAGAGACCACACCATACTATCCTCCCTTAGATGAGAATGAAGATGGTAACATCCCAAGTGATGTTGTACTCAAGCATAGGGAGAAGGAAAGGATCAGCGGAGGCCATAATCTCAGCAAGTCGATCGCCAAAGAGAAGAGCGATACGTTGTTGAAAGAAGATCTTGTGGCTCAACATGACATGAACTAATATATATTGAGGAGTTTGATGATGGGATATCTCAAGGTGTATGCCTCAGGCATACCTTGGTTTCTATGTGTGAGTGCTAGAGGCATTGTTAGGTGCCCACAAGCACAGTTAGGTGGTGGAGAGCCACATAGGATGATTGAGAGAATCTAGGAGTAGATTGAGGAGATGATTGTGGAGCTCTGAAGTCATCAGTGATGTCAGTGAGCATGTATGAGGTGCCTACTTAAGGACCTCACTCTTCTTCATTCCATAATGCAAATATTCTGAGTTTGTGTCCACTCTTTGCTTTCCTTTCAGCTTACCAACATGGTATCAGAGCCCTTTGATCCCCCTTGAGCCCATTTCTGCCACATCATCTTCTTCTTCTTCATCTTCTTCTTCCCCATTTTCCTCCTTCCCAAAATCTTTGAGAGCTTGGTTCTCTGCCTACAAATGACCATTGCCCAAACCCTCTGAGCTGTAAACTCCTCTAGTATGGGCGAACTTCCACCTGCAAGCAATTGAAAAAAAACGTCTCTGTTGGCTGCCATTCTCCTAACAACGCATTTTTTCGCCATTCTTCTATTGCTCAATACTCCCTGCCTGCTCTGCCATTGCTTGAGCCCTCTTAGGAGTAGATGGGCAACCTCAAGATGAAGATTTTGAGTCATTTTTCAGCTCATTTGGTTCACTAACGAAGGAGAAATCATCAAAACTCAGGTTCAACCTGTAGCAACTCCCCCGGGCAATAGCGCGTGCCATTTCGTCCAACCTCTATGCTAGATCCTCTTTGGTATATGAGATTTCTTTTGCTTCAGAAAGCCCTATTTTCCTTGCTTTAAAGAGTGAGATACAAGCCCTCCAAGTTCAACCTTTTGGTTTTGATAGTTTTGACAAGTTTTTGAAGATGATGCTACATAAAATGCTACTCTAGCACTTCTGAGTCTTTGAAGTTTTCAATCTCATCAGTACAAGTGTGGCTTCAGTTTTTCTTTGAATTGCTAGACCTGGTTTTGATTGGAAAGATTTCATTTAGCCACCTCTGTGAAGCATATAAGTGAAAGCATCATTGATTAAAATTTGGACACAAGACTTTGCTACATTAAATGCTTATATTTTGAAGCATTTCAGTTGTTATTCTAAGCCCTGTAAGAGAGAAGACACTGCCCAATACCTGGGTTAGACCCTCTCATGGCTTGCTTATGCAAAATATGTGAAAAGCCTAAACATAAAGCAATGTCTTGTTATGCTACAAAGGAAGAAAATGCCAACCTGACTTCCTTGTTGAAGATTACCAAAACAATGGTTGCCAAAAAGGAAGCAACTACAAAGCCAGAGATCTACCCTCTCATGGCACCTTCATTTGACTCCAAGTACAAGAAAAAGATGAAGGTCCAGATACCTAAGATATGCTTCTCTACACAACTATGAAGATGACAAGATAATTGTTCTCTTGAAGGATATGATTTTCAGATCCTCTTGTTCTATCATAGTACCATCTTATAAGGCACTAGACACTGCCCATGTGGTAAGACCTTGCCTTGACATGGATATTTTGCCTCCACAAGATGAGGCATCCCATGAAGATTATGCATTTTAAAACATCTCTATGTATGCTCCAGATCTCTCTTTTTATGTCAAGGTACTCAGCCTGGATAGTCCTCCAAAATGAATGAAATAAGTTATTGTGTTTTGTGTGTTTTGTAAACACCTCTGGTCACCTTATGATGTAGGCCATGTGTATGTTTTGCTCCATGGTACCTCCTGCAGACATTGTGTGCATGTACATGCAGGGGAGATAACCATTGGAAGGTCTTTTTGTATCCCTTTTGTTTACCTTACACCCATGGGAACCCTTGCTAGCATGAGAACCTAGCCATAGATTTATCCTTGACCACCATGAGATGGCATGAGAAACTATGAGACTAGATGTATCCTTGACATAGCCTGAGGCATTCCCTTGAGGGGGGGTTTGATGGGATATCTCAAGGTGTATGCCTCAGGCACACCTTGGTTTCGATGTGTGAGTGCTAGAGGCACAGTTAGGTGCCCACAAGCACAGTTAGGTGGTGGAGAGCCACATAGGATGATTGAGAGAATCTAGGAGCAAATTGAGGAGATGATTGTGGAGCTTTGAAGTCATCAGTGATGTCAGTGAGCATGTATGAGGTGCCTACTTAAGGACCTCACTCTTCTTCATTCCATAATGCAAGTATTCTAAGTTTGTGTCCACTCTTTGCTTTCCTTTCAGCTTACCAACATTTGAAGGGCCTGATTGGGTCGGATGGGTAGGTTCCGACGAAACATTACAGCTCCTTCATAGACACCTTTACACTTAGCTCAAAACACTCTCCAAACTGTCATAAGACACAGAGACCCATAACTTTTAGCAAAGACATGATATCAAATATTCAAACACATATCCAGATGCACCTTGAAATGAGCTTCGCTTTGATATAAGTTTCATAAGAAATAGAGAAGCGGTCGGAAAGATATGGGTAGTTTACTGGACGGGGATAAAAACTATCTGAAAAGAAAACAGTCACACATAGAGTCATAGATTTTTGGTTTGAAATCTAATACAATAACTGAAGACAATAATTGAAGAATATGATGATGCTCCTTGAAGAGAGATTTGTGCTGATATAAGTTTCGTCCAAATTGAACAATGGAGCAAAAAGTTATGAGCAAAATACTGACAGGGGGTCAAACTGTCATGAAAAACACCCACTCCTTCTACTGGTGCTGACTTGGGAGAATACTACCTCCATGCTTAGACTTCATCAACGATCCAAGTCCCATAGAGGTCACCTAGGAGGGAAGGAAAAGCCCCCTTTGTGGCTTGGGAAATAGATAAACCATGTATGCGCAATGAGCAGCCAAATAGACAACACTTCTAAGCAGTTTGGAAGAGAAAGCAATGGAAAAATGGAAGAGACACTCAAGAGAGAGAAACTGAAGTGACCTTCATTACCAATAGAGTAAGAATCCACTCTAATACAAGGGAGAAGAAGAGGTTTCATACGTACAAGAGGGAGCGAAAGCTCCAAGACTACTCATAGAGAGAGAATGAACTAGAGAGAGATGGACTCAAGAGTCTACATAAGAGAATATCTACAAGAGGAAGAGATGATGAACAAGGAAGAGGAGGGCTCCGTTTATAGAGATTTTGTCACCCTCCTTCACCCATTTACAATTGCTGCCTATAGATTCATTTCCCCATCAATCACATAAGCCCGTATGTCAGCATCCATGTTGGCTACTCTTGCCATGTGTCCCATCAAAAGAGGCTCAAGACTCTTAAAATATTGAGAAAGTCAAGAGTCTCCCCATATGGAGCCCATAAGGACCCTCTCTTTTCCATATGTCCACATCCTCCTTATTCCACATAGGAATTCTAGAAGGATTCCTCTTGACTCCACCCTCCTCCACATGCCTTCCACATGCTTAGCATGTGGCCTCTCTTATATTATTGGAACACATGGACATGAGCCCACCTCTTTATATGACTCACTCTTCCTATTTTCTAAAAACCCCATAATATCCCATACACAAATAACTCTCACCCCATACCAAGGTATTTATCATTCATACACATGGTATTTACAATGATCCATTCCACTCATCCTCTCAATCCCATACAATATCTTAGAAAATAGAAATAAGTGAGAGCCGCTAGGCTATCACTTGATACTCAAGCTCTTATCAAACAGAAGAAAACAATACCGATGCCAAATAAAAAATATCAATTTTGGACATCACATCTTTCCCCCCCCCAGCAGATCCTCTCTATTGCAGAGAGGGTTTGCTAGCCCTCAAGGTGGTCGAGCATAAAAGAATTTAAGGCGATACTCATTGATGCATCTAGGTATCACCATGCTGTCAACATCTTCAAGCTAATAGGTTCCATTGGTGACATTCATATACATCCTTATGGAGGCGTGGCCAAAAGTAACCAATCTCTGCTTCTGTTGTGGAGTTAACCCTCTAGGAAACATGCCTTCTTTCACATATTGCTGAACATCTTGCAGTTCTAGCCGTCCAGTGTCTACCAAAGAAACCACCCCCCGGTCTTGTACTACAATGGCTTGATTAGCCAACTCATCTGCCCTTTGATTTTCTTTTCTGTTTATATGAACAAACTTGCAAAAATCAAATTGACTACATAGTGCCATAGCTATTGAATAAGCTCCTTCAAATGAGGACTTCTTGTCTTGTAATGCCCTTGCATTTGCTTTATAATAAGTTGAGAATCTCCTCTTACTTCTAATTCTTTAACTTGACTGCGAAGACAACCCTCCAAACCAAGAATCAAAGCATTATACTCAGCCACATTGTTAGTTGTGATACCTAGAAGCTCTTGTCCTCTAGCCCATACTTCTTGACCTTCAGAATTCATCAAGACCATCCCCCCGGCTCCTTGTTGGCATGAAGGACTCATCAAAATACAAGACAAAAGCTGTTGGTGGTGTCTCCCTTTCATCATTACTGTCCTCCTTATATTTCTTTTCTTCTCTTAGATCCTGCCATCTTGTGAGCAAATCTGCCATAGTGGACCTAGTGGTATTTTTAGTGACAAAAGAGAAAGAGAACTCTTGAAGCTCTGACAACCATTTTGTAAATCTCCCCCCAGGATTAGGCTTGCGCACTAGATATGCTAATACAGACTGAGAGGTAAGGAAGAAAAATGGCCGAGGTAATAAATAGGACTGAAACTTTCTAACTAAAAACACCAAAGAGAGGGCTTGCTGCTCCATTTCTTCATACCTTGTTTCCACCTCTGTAAGCTATCGGCTGGCATAATAGATGGGTTGCATTCTACCTGCCTCTCCTTTTTGTAGCAATATAGTACCAATTGAATGCAAAGATACACTTGGATTTACATAAAAGTCTTGAGACCACCAATCAGGAAGCTTCAATATTGGGCCCTTACTCATGGCCTCCTTAAGTTGCTAAAAAGACTCTTGTTGCTCCACACCCCATTGGAAAGAAACTCCTTTTCTTGTCAACAAGTTCATGGGATGCACTATCTCTATGAAATCATTACAAAAGCATTGATAATACTTGCTCTTTCTAGAATTCTACGAACACCAATGACACTCTCAGGACTTGGCAATGCCATGATTGATTGAACCTTGTCAGGATCCATTTGCAGGCCTTCTTCAGACACAATATGCCCCAACAAGACTACTTTTGTTTGAGCCAAATGACACTTGCTACGATTTAGACACCCTTTTGCTTCATCAATCCTAGCTAAGGTCATCTTTAACTTCTCCATGTGATCTATGCGCCGAGAATAAATGCAAAAATCATCCAAAAACACCCTTATGAACTTTTCCAAGTAAGGCTCAAGCACTTGACTCATAAACCTTTGAAATGTAGCTGGTGCATTGCTCAACCCAAAAGGCATCACTCTGTAAGCAAAAACTCCCCAAGGTGTGACAAATGATGTTTTCTTTTGATCTTCCTCCCGAATACAAATTTGAAAGTACCCAAAATACCCATCACATACAGAATACATCTCATGCCCTGCTACTTGGTCTAGTATTTCATCTTGGAATGGCAAAGGAAAATGATCCCTCTTAGTGCATGCATTCAAAGGACAAAAGTCCATACAAATCCACCACTTATTTCCTTTCTTTGGTGTGACAACTACAGGAGAGATCCATTTTGAATCATCAACAGGAAAGATGAATCCTGCCTCAAGTAGTTGTGTTACCTGTTTCTTTAGTGCCTCAACTTGGATCACCCCAAATTGCCATAAGCGTTGCACAACTGGCTTGCTTTCTGGCTTCAACTCAATCTTGTGCTCACAAGAGAGACTAGTTGAATCTGTGAATAGCTTGTTCTTCATTGCGTTGGCATCGTTTAGTGTGCTCCACATGAAGTGTCTCTATAGGATCTTCTTACACCACCACCTTGTTCCTTCCTGACTCGTCCCGATCTGTAGCACCAAGACAAAGACCAAAGGCCACTCCTTCCACCTCACCCTTTGAGCTGGACTCTTCAGAACTATGCCCTGTCTCTTCTTCTTCATCGGTTAAGTCAGAGCTCAAACTCTCTGATGTTGAAGATTCCTCCTTAACAACTTCCTTTTTGTGACTTCTAATGTTGTATCGCACCTTCTTATCATTTCCCTGCAGAATCAATTCTCCAGTATCCCACTTTTGAACAGCCTTCACCTTGCATAGCCAAGGCCTTCCCAAAATCAATGGATAGGCACGTGCATCTGGCTTGGTAGGGATCACCTGAAAAGTAGTCGGCATAGAAATTCCACATACATCCACTTCTAGATTCTTCACAACTCCCAAGGTCTTTACCCTAGTGTTGTTAGTAGCCAATTTGATGTGATAAGGAGAGGTAGTACTAGAGTATTTTAAATCAGCATCGATCATGGTCTTCTCACTCATGACATTAATCAATGCACCTCCATCAATGTACACATTAGGAATCACTTGACCATCCATGATCACATCAACCACAGGTACATCATTCACCAACATCTATATCTACATTTTGAACAACATGAATGACACTTTTCTTCTTTTTCTTTTTTGACACTCGTGCTTGCTATAGCTTTCCCCATTCCTTCCGTAGTTTTGGAGACAAAGCAAGTAATTGACCAAAGGTGATATGAGCTTCCTTTTCTTTAAGGTCGGACAACAAGTCATAGCTTCCAATGCCTTGTCCTAAATGAAAGTCTGACTGGCTAATTCTCCTTCTAGATGCCTTCTTTTTCTTACTACAGTGTTCCTCTTCCTGATGTTCCTCATCTACTTCTTCCTTGCTTTCTTCTTCTTATTTTGCTTTACCATGCCCCCATTTAGCCATCATTACCTCTCTTTCCTCATCCCCTGAAGAAGCTTCTAACAAGGATACTTTTTTTTCTTCTTTCTTTCTCAATCTAGGACACTTGGGGCGATAGTGACCTTTTTCATTACATCCATAACAAGTGACCCCACTCTTATCTCGAGGCCTATCTTCACTCTTTGGTGCTCTAGGTTGTCGTGCATTAACCAAATGCAATTTCAAATCAGCAAACTCTGCCATCAATTGGGAGATATTATGATCTAACTCACAGGACTTTGGTACCTGAGGAGTGCCCATTACCTCCACCTTAGAAGTTGAAGCTCTTAAGGACACAAAAGAGGATTCGATCTTTAGAGAAGCTTCTTTTTTGGTCGTAATGCGAAGTGCTTCCATGTATATTGTTGGATCTTTACTCATTACTTTTGAGTGAAGACGAGGCTCCAAAGCCATAACAAATTTGCTCATCTTTAAGTGCTCCATCCTTACGAGACTTTGAGGGACCGATGATGCAGATGCCATAACTCGCAAAGCTACCCTTTCATACTTTGTCCATAACGTTTCATATCGGATTGCCAATGCAGAGACCATCTCACCCTCTCCTTGATAGAACCAGTCCAACTGCAACATCAAAGCATTTGGCGACTCCACTGCCCCAAATCTCTACTTCATTGCAGCCACGCTTGGTCCCAGTCCTCCTTGGTAGAGTCCAGCAAGGCCTCATGCCAACTCAAGGCTACACCTTCAAGAAAATTAGGCAAAATTTTCACCCGATCCTTCATGACCATCTAGAAAGCTGGCATCCTCAAACAAAATCCTAAAGATTAGACTCCGGGTCTTCCCCTTAGGTCCCTCGAAACACTGGAATCTTCACCATGATGAAACACAAAAAGGAAACACCAAGATCCAAATGATATCCTAAACAAGAACCCATAGAGCCTTAGTATACCAAGACCAACTTATTATGCATAACCACTTGTTGAAAACCCTCCACAATGTGATCCTAACAAAATCTTCAAAAATAAGTGATCAACCAGCACCATGAAAACATTGTGTATACATGCATTCAAGAATCACCCTTCTCACAATTGGAAGTGCACATAATAGCTTCAAGATATTTTACTCTTCATCATTTTCATAGCAAAAGAAGTTGAAATCATTCACTCCACTGTTATAGTCAAAAACTACCCAAAGACTCAACTCTTCTTCACACCAAGCTGCAGTGCATGAAACAATCCCCAATCTATCATTGTGCCTGCTGCTACTGACGGTGTTGTCAATTCACCAACATATTCAAGAGTGCAAACATAAAGGATATGATCATGATGACCGTGCGAATAGCTTGAGCATCACCTTCACAATCTTCTAGTTCTCTTAAATGGGCTGCAATCTCTTCTAACGGAGTTCTTCAAGGCATCTTCTTTATCACATCAGAAAACACATGCCTATACTAGGCATAACATGCAATAAAGTACACCCGAGAACATTTAGTAAGCTAGGATGAATCCAATACCAAATGTACCTGGTGTCTCCACCAAAAGATGTGACATGAAGTTGGGCGTAATAAACTTCACGCACCTCTTCACTTCCTGCTACTTTCAAACTGAGTGAGAGATATTCATCAATAGGAAAGGGACATGAAAAAGAAGCTTTTATACCAAGAGACCACACTATACTATCCTTCCTTAGATGAGAATGAAGATGGTAACATCCCAAGTGATGTTGTACTCAAGCATAGGGAGAAGGAAAGGATCAGCGGAGGCCATAATCTCAACAAGCCGGTCTGCGCCAAAGAGAAGAGTGATATGTTATTGAAAGAAGATCTTGCAGCTCAACATGACATGAACTGATATATATCTAGGAGTTTGAAGGGGCTGATTGGGTTGGATGGGTAGGTTCCAAGGAAACATTGCACCTCCTTCATAGACACCTTTACACTTAGCTCAAAACACTCTCCAAATTGTCATAAGACACATAGGCCCATAACTTTTAGCAAAGACATGATATCAAATATTCAAACACATATCTAGATGCACCTTGAAATGGGCTTCACTCTGATATAAGTTTCATAAGAAACAGAGAAGCAGTCAGAAAGATATGGGCAATTTACTGGACGGGGTAAAAACTATTTGAAAAAAATAGTCACACACAGAGAGTCATAGATTTTTGGTTTAAAATTTAATACAATAATTAAAGATATACGATGATGCTCTTTGAAGAGAGCTTCGCGCTGATATAAGTTTCGTCCAAATCGGACGATGGAGCAAAAAGTTATGAGCAAAATACTGACAGGGGGTCAAATTGTCATGAAAAACACCTACTCCTACTGGTGCCGACTTGGGAGAATACTACCTCTATGCTTAGACTTCATCAACGATCCAAGTCCCATAGAGGTCTTCTAGGAGGGAAGGAAGAGCCCCCTTTGTGGCTTAGGAAATAGATAAACCATCTATGCGCAATGAGCAGCCAAATAGACAACAATTCTAAGCACTTTGAAAGAGAAAGCAATGGAAAAATGGAAGAGACACTCAAGAGAGAGAACCTAAAGTAACCTTCATTACCAATAGAGTGAGACACCACACCAATTCAAATCAAAATACTACAAATACAAGGGAGAAGAAGAGGTTTCATACATACAAGAGGGAGCGGAAGCTCCAAGACTACTCATAGAGAGAGAATGAACTAGAGAGAGATGGACTCAAGAGTCTACATAAGAGAATATCTACAAGAGGGAGAGAAGGCTCATGGAAGAGGCTTGAGGAGACTAGAGCTATAGTAACATGAGGCCTAATGGTGGAAGAGATCATGAACAAGGGAGAAGAGGGCTCCTTTTTTAGAGATTTTATCACCCTCCTTCACCCATTTGCAATTGATGCCTGTAGATTCATTTCCCCATCAATCACATAAGCCCATATGTCACCATCCATGTCCTTTTTGGCTACTCTTGCCATGTGTCCCATCAAAAGATGCTCAAGACTCTTAAAATATTGAGAAAATCAAGAGTCTCCACACATGGAGCCCATAGGGACCCTCTCTTTTCCATATGTCCACATCCTCCTTATTCCACATAGGAATTCTAGAAGGATTCCTCTTGAGTCCACACTCCTCCACATGCCTTCCACACGCTTGGCATGTGGCCTCTCTTATATTATTGGAACACATGGACATGAGCCCACCTCTTTATATGACTCACTCTCCTTATTTTCTAAAAACCCCATAATATCCCATACACAAATAACTCTCACCCCATACCAAGGTATTTATCATTCATACACATGGTATTTACAATGATCCATTCCACTCATCCTCTCAATCCCATACAATATCTTAGAAAATAGAAATAAGTGAGAGCCGCTAGGCTATCACTTGATACTCAAGCTTTTATCAAACATAGAAGAAAACAATACCAATGCCAAATAAAAAATATCAATTTTTGGTTTCACTCTACTGTATAGACTCACCTAGACCTAGACTTGATGATTATGTGGAATGCAATTGACATGAATGCTGAATAGACTCACCTAGACCTAGACTCACCATACGAACTCACCGTCAGATGTGTATCGACGCCGCGGTGTTCACTTTGATAGAGCTCTCTTAAAATAAGGCACGCGGGTTCTTGTGTGGCTATAACCAAAGTAAGGATAGGTTCTTGTGGTACTGCGACCCTTGATGTGGTCGGCGGATTATGCTCGGGTGACACTGCAGGTGCTCCATTGAGTAAGGTGTCCTTTGATGGCATGTGCATGGACCTAAAGGAAGGTTCTTGTGTAACTACCCTGCTTTTAGGAGTCAATTCTTGTGTTGCCTCCTTGGGGACCTTGGCGGCTCATTGAGTTGCACTATACATGGAATCATGACACTCCTTGCGCTCGCAAAATTGTTCATCGTGTTGGGCTCGAGGGTAGATTCTTGTGGGACTGCATCAAAAGTTGACACAGGTTCTTGTGTTACTTCCTTATGAATGCCAACAAGTTGAGGTCAAATATTCGGTGTTGTTGGAAGCTTTGATACCCAAACGCATCCCTCACCTTGATAGTAGCCCTAGGCTTCCAAGAGCCTTATCACAACCCAACGCTTGTGAAACAGCTGTTCGAGGGGTGTTGGAATTTGTCCTTGCTAGTGAGGCAATTGGTGATGTTGAGCTATGCTCCTTTATGGGATTGCTTGTGTTAGTGTGGGACATGAAGGGGTCGGAGACCCCTTCCATGGCTTTGGGCTTTAGGGCTGTTGTTCCCTTTAAAGTGGCATTGTGCACAAAGGACGGCTTCATGCACTTGTTTTATTAATGGGATTTCTAGACTAGGGGCCTAGCCTTGGGTGTGGAAAGTAGGGGTGGGAGAGTAGTTCGTGGCAAGCATTTGCCATTAACGAGATTAGAACTTCGAGCCACATTTGTATAGATTTCCTTTTGAGGATCAGACCAAGGGGAACTGGAGGCTTCTGGAGCTTTGGGCCTATCTTCGTTTACAATTTCCTTGTCTCTTGCGGGTGGTTGTATTGTTGGGGAAGTGGAATGAACTTTACATGGTGGAATTACTACAGTTCTCCCCCCATTTGTGAGAGTTGCAGTTCTAGCTCTCCAATCAATTTGGCAATTCATGGCATAGCACTAGTTCCTTGCTAATATCATCATTTTGTCAAGTACCTCGGTGGGGAGAACATAAAAATGAATCTCTACCTCCTGGCAGACCACAATTAGTTTCAAGTCTACACACCCCAATGTACTTAAGAGTTGACCGTTGATTGCACAAACTGAAGCAACTATAAGGGTTAGGGGTACCTATAGCACTTCCCATACTTTGCTGTAGATGAAATTATGGCTCACTCTTGGATCCACGAGTGCCTCGATCTGCGTACTTGGACCTTACAATTGGACACTCAACCTAGCCGGATCAATGGTTAGTTCCTCGGTTGGCCCTAGGTGTCCTACTGTTGCCTTACACAAGGTCATTTGCCTTCGTTGTCTAGTTTTGGCATTATGTGCCTTGGCTTCTTCGATGGCCTGACGTTTCATCTGGGCTACCTTAGCCTTGAGCTCCCTTTTCCTATGTATGGCTTAGAGGGTTTATAGAGTGAGGGTACCATAGCATATTTTCAATTTGCTACCATTAAGGTAGCCATCCATCTCTACTCCATTTTAGGGTAGCTATTTGGCACATGCCTTGCGGAGTAATCTCCACTATGCAGTAGGGACCCATGCCCCTATATTTCAATTTGCACTTGGTGTTATGGATGCTATAGAGGAGTGCTAGGTCTCCCTCCTTGAGGTATTTGCTCTTGAGGTTGCAGTCGAACCATTTTTTCTGCCTTGCATTCTCTACTAAAAAATAATAGGCTGCGTGAAATCTGGTTTCACCTAGTCATTCAAGATTGATTAAGCACTCCACCAAGGCATTTTTGGTAAGCCTTTCCTTGACCGTGATGCAAAGTTTGGGTACTACATACTCCATTGGCATAATTGCCTCCACCCCAAAGGCTAAGCTAAAGGGGATGCAGTTCATTGCCACCTTGTAAGACATTTGGTAGGTCCACAATGCTGTAATGAGCTTGTGCTCGTGAGCTTGTGTTCCCTGTCAACATGACTGGCTTAGATTGTGCAAGTTATAATCATGCATCATGTTTTGTTCAAGCTCTCAACCAGGTCGTTTGTTAGTATGGTGCTGACTTCATATGTATGATCATGAATTCACTAGTTAGGATCGCTATGGTTTCATTGAGGAAATGAGTTCCTCAATTGCTGACTAATTCCAAGGGACACCCGAACTGTGTAATGACTTGTTCATATAAATACTTAGCTGTGGACCGCGCATCGGTTTTCCTTGTAGCTCACCCCTCCACCCATTTGGTGAAATAATTTGTGGCCAGGATAATGTATTTGGCTCCTGTTTCTTTAGCTGTTGGGCTTATCGGACCAATAAAATCTATGCCCCATTTCTCAAAGGGTTGATCGGTTAATATCCCCATTAGGGGCATCATGTCCGCTTTGTGTGGAATTTGCACTATTTGGCAAGGATTGCATCTCTTGATAAACTTAGCTGCATCTCCAAAGAGAGTTGGCCATCAAAGGCTCGCCTACAACACCTTGTGTGCGATAACATCAATGGGCTAAGTGACCACTTGCTATCCTGAAATCATCTTCTTTGAGCATGCCGATATATTCATGTTCACACACACACCTGCGCATGATGCCATCCTTGCCCATGTGGTAGAGGTGGCCTGTAATTAGCTGATATGGTGCTGCTTTCTTAATGAGTCTGTGAGCTCTGTCCCTCTTGAGGGCTTTGTCCAAAGGCAACCTGTTTGCCAAGTAGTGTCCTCTTTTGGCTACCCATTCCAAAATTATGTCAATGAGAAATAAGGGAGCATCTGGGAGGTTATCCTTGACTCCTGTTGGTGCTTCCCCATAGGGAATACTTGAGAGGTGGTCGGCTAGGATGTGGGTCTTTCCTTTACACACCGCTATTGTGAAGTCAAACTCCAAAAGGATTAGCATACACGTTTTGATGCATCCCATCATGCAGGGCTTGTTAACCAAATACAGTAATGCTTGATAATAAAAAAAGATGAACTTGTTGTGGCAGTGTTGTGGCCAAAGCTAACTTGAGGGTTTCGAAGGATTTTTGACATTCCTTGGTCTAATCAAAGACTCGTAACAGCTTGTACAATGGCCTGACTATGTCTACGTAAAATAAGATTAACCTTTGATAGTAGCCCATATGGCCCATAAACAACTTCACTCCCTTGGCATTCGTGGGGGGAGGTAACTCTAGAATGAGTTTGATCTTGTTGTAATATGTGGAGCTGCCATTCTTGGACACTATGTGACCAAGAATCATGCCAAGTTTGACCCAAAATTGACACTTGAGAGGATTCTGGGATAATACAACCTGCATCTCTCAAGGACTAGTTTCAGGTATCTCAGATGGTCATCCCATGTCGAGTTCACACACACATCCTCCAAGAAGACTTCTACAAAGTCCCTTAGGTACTCCTTAAAGATGGTGATCATCAACTGAAATGTGGAGGGCACATTGGTAAGTCCAAATATCATCACTTTGGCCACATACAAACCCCATTTAGCAGTTTTATGTTGATCTTGTGGTGTGATGGACACCTGATTGTATCCTGAGAATCCATCTAGGAAGTTGTAAGCTTCCTTCTTAGCTACTCTTTCTAGAACACATTCTGTGAAAGGCAATGGATAGTGGTAGCACCTTGTAGTGGCATTGACCTTTTTCAAGTCTACACAAACTCGAATCTTTCCATTCTTCTTTAGGACTATCACAATGGGTGACACCCAATCTGTATGCTCTATCTCATGGATGAATCCTACATCTACGAGTTTTTGGAAGTCCTCCCTCACTATGAGTGCATATTTGGGATTTATAGGATGGGGATGTTATCTTACTAGCCTGACATCATCTAGCATAGGTATCATGTGCTGCACGACTTCAGCAGGCACACCCTTCATGTCTGTATACTTTTAGAAAATGTAGTCCTTGTACTCTCAAAGGAGAGCAATTAAAGCATGCTCCTCATTGGGGGTGAGGTCATCTGCTATGTATACTGGTTGTGGGTCCACCCCTTCCAGTGCCAAGTTTACTGCCTTCAGGCTTTTGGAACTTGGGAGCTTCGGACCAAAGGGGGGCTCCTTCATGGCACTTATGGAGCTGACTGTGGAGGTAACTTTACTCAATTGAGATCCTCGATTGGAGGAAAACTTATGGTGAGTAGTAGTGGCACCCACATACATTAGCCAATGGAGGTCTGATTTGACCCTTACTCTCCCACTACTCACCTCATGGGGTCTGAGCATGTTAAACATGCTGAGGGGCACCATCGTACTCAACTCTTCATGCTTAGGGGATCTTATTTGGAATCCTATTCTTTCTGGGACATCAATGTTTTCCAAAATGTTTATCCAATTCTAAGAGAACTCTTGCTTGGGGACAGGGGCATACCAAAATTCATATGCCTCCTTCCTATCACCTTCTCTTTGGAATAGTTTGAAGGATGTGGCCTTGTTAGTTGTGTCAAATTCCATGGCAAATAGGTATCCTGATAGTGGGGGGCCTTGTATGTAAGCAAGTCCACTCACATGATTTGCTCCTCATGCCATAGTCAACTTCGGGGTTGGTAGGACCTTGGGGCAAGAATTGCCCATTCATGAATAACTATTCTGAAAGTACACACCTATTATTTTGCAATAGTTCTCCTCATAGAATATATATCCAATTGAGAATATAGTGTGTCAACTTTGGATAGTTGGTCATCACATAGGCTACTATGCCTAACTTCTTTAGTGCTAGGAGGGATTCTTGAATCTCTTAGGTATAAGATGCTTTGGAACAGTGACCCTCAACATAGTGGAGCTCCAGACTCTAACTCATTGGATTAAAAACGGAACATTGTTTGTAATCCACTTTTCATTTGATCTTGTTCCATAGGATTTGACCAACATGACACATGAAATGAGATCAACATGGAATTCATTCTTCATGTTGATCTTGTTCCATAAGATGTGGCCAGCATGACACATGGAATGAAATCAACAAGAAAAGTTTAGTTTGAATGACGTTCAAGTCTACAAGGTGTCTTGGAATGCCAAAATTAGTAGAAATGCTATGTAGATAGCAAATGATAGGAAAAGAGAGATCTTTTCCCAAATTGAACTAGATCTTTCCGAGAGAGAGAGAGAGAGAGAGAGAGAGAGAGAGAGAGAACCCACTCTCAACCCACTTCTTATAAGATACATAATAAATCAAAATAAATCTCCCACTAATCATTACTAATTAAGATACAAAAGATCCCTCAAGCAAGCATTCATGTGAAGATGCATATTTCCAAAATGGAATCACAAAATCAAAACATGGAGAAACTACAGTTAAAAAACCTCTTGAGATGTATGCATCCTTTTGTTTTTTGGATATCTAATATAGTTGGAAGATTTGAGAGTTAAAAGTAACTTCATAATGAATTTGACTTAAAGTGGGATGTGTGAAGTCAAGTTTTTCAAGAAGCCAAGGTAGACCTACTAAATAACTACAAAGGGGAAAGGGGGAGGCAAATAGAGAGACTAGCTTCTATCTACTTATAAAGTGTGGACACGAGTAAAAAAAGAGTAGGTGCAATGATCAAAGGACTCAGAAGGAGTGAAGGACTATTGACCTACTATTGGAGTATGTGGTCAACAGAGCATTGGGGTAAATTTTGATAAAGCACACCCTTATGACCAAGTAGTCCAATTTAAAGAATATAGATGATAAGATTACCCCCTTTTGTTAACAAGAAAAGTGGATGGCTCATAGATGCCTCGCTCTACGACATGTTGCCCACTCCTTAATGCAGGGAATTAGTCTATTCCACCTTTGTGAGCTTTTTATGCATCAAACGATTGAAGCCAAATCAATATATGAAACAGAACAAGAGTCGTAGATTGTACAATTTTGAATTATGAATGTCATTGTCTGTTTTTCAAAATTTATAGATGTAGAAAGCATAACATCACACTCAATATGTGATGACAATCAAGATTTGAACATAAATCATTCAAATCTGTGAGAAAGATCAAGTATTTTACATCACTTAGGGTTTTGAAATTTGCAAGGCAACATGTGTACTCTAGTAGGGGCTCATATCTCCTAGAATTTACTCTAGCAAGGTCTCACATCTCCTAGAATTCTATGTTGACATAAGCACCCCATTGGGGCCCCATTTATATCAATAATTTTTGTAGGGCACTGTTGAGTTTGGGAGTCCTCTGTATTTTAATCTCTTCAACCACTTCCTCCTCAACTAGATTAATCCAAGGCACTACACCTACCTTTTGCTTTGGTACTAGTTTTGTCTGATGCACCTACCATGCATTTGCATCTTCATCTGCCTTTCGCTTTGGCACCAGTTCTATCTCTCACACCTACTCTACATTTGCATCCTCAGGAAATGGCTCAACATTTACCTTTGCCTTTGGATCTTTTGTTCCAGTTTTCCTTTGCATCATTAGGAAAAAAGGGAGCTCATTTTGGGGCCTTTTGGCCAAAATGAAAAATAGCTCTCAACCAATGGCCAATGTAACATGGGGAAATTTTAAAAATTTTGAATTGTCATGTACAACTATCAATAACAAATAAAAATTTTGGTCAAGCTAGTGACACAATTCTACTATCTGACAATGTCTCATTCAAAATACATCACCAACTGAAATGTGATTTCCCTCCCAAACTACTCTCCCTTCCCAAAATACTCTTCTCTCTCTCTCTCTCTCTCTCTCTCTCTCTCTCTCTCTCTCTCTCTCTCTCTCTCGGTTTCTTCCTCATATGTGTTCCTTCAACCTGTAGATTGGGTTGCCTTCTACGAGCTTTGTGTGGCGATGGCAAACCAATAACTTGAAGTAGCTCTAGGGGCAAGGTACAATGATGAGCTCTTTGCTTTGTCCATCTCTCTCTTTGAATTTTCAAAAGTTTTAGATGAACCAATCTATGCTTTTGCAAAACGGTGTGTTTATCATAATGTTGTAGACTAGAATGTAACTTTTGCAAGTTTTTCGTTGGGTACAACAAACCATTGACAAGACCTCACTCTTTGAGAAGCTTTCTTTATCAAAATATCGAGGATCAAGGTACACTAGCGATCTCTTTGCTTTTTCAATCTCTCTTTTTGAGATTTTAGAATTGAAAGTGTTAAGTTGGATAATATTCTTTCAATTTTTGGTGAAAATGGGTTTATTTATAAAGATGCTACAAATTGGAATATAACTTTTAAAAGTTTTTCATGGGGATGACAACACAATAACTGGTCTTGGTTTGATAGGAAGCTTTGTTGATCATAATATTGAAGCGCAATGTACGAGAATGATGTCGTTGCTTTGTCAATCCCTCTCTTTGATAATATTCTTAAAGTTTTGAATAAGAAGATCATGCTTATACAAGACTAGAATATAATGTGTTCTCTTTGATGTGTCCATTGAGTTTTCAGGTATTCAAGTATAAGTTTGGATACTAGTCTCAATGGCATGCATCAATAATCAGAACCATTCTTGTGCCAAATGTCGTGTTGATTAGAGTATCGAGGACGAAGCTATAGATGTGAGCTCCCTCACTCGTCGACCTCTTTCCTCTATATCTTCCATCGATGTTGCCAACAAGGCTATTGTGGATGGTTGCTGCTTGCAAAGATTAACTGTATCAAAAGGAAGTTTGGTGCTCATGCAACCAAACAAAAGGAAGAAGCCACGTTCAAGTAATCTCTTTTTGGCATCTTGGAAGGGTAGGGCGAAATATTTTGGAACCAAGGAGGGGATAAATCAATAAAGGAAATATTGGTTCAACATGTATAAATGCATAGAGAGCTTGTGTTGTGAGAGAATTATCCAAGTTATCTTCCACAATACAAACCAAATTATAAGTGACTTCATTGAGAATTTATATTTCATAATCAGAGTATCTGTCTAGATCGCCATCTAAGCTCCACTGTGGGAGCGCATGGGTGGATGTAGCCATCATCTGTACTACATTAGTATTGAAGGAAAATTTTGTTCCTCTCTAGTTTGCTGTGTACTCTCTATTCTTTGTTCAGTTTCTGTTCTGCTACGAGTGTTTCTCCGTTCAAGAAGCTTCAACCACTGATTCATGGGTGTTGGATAGTGGTGCCTCCCATCACATGACCTGCAAAAAGGGTCTATATTGTTCCATGCAGTCTCTATAGGAACCCCATCACCATGACGGTTGGAAATAATGCAAAATGCCCTGTTGAGGGTACATATACGGTTTCATTTGTTTCTGTAAATGGAGATGTTAAGAAACTATCTAATGTGCTGTTTGTTCCAAAAATTAAGAGAAATCTGCTATCAGTTGCTTCCATAACTGACCTTGACCACCATGAGGTGAGGTTCAACAAGACAGGAGCAAAAATTCTAGATAGTGCTGGCAATCTTGTTGGCATAGGAGTAAGGAGGAACAACCTGTATGAGCTAAGTGCTCTTACAGCCACCACTGGAGTGGGCACAAGTAGACTTTGGCACGAAAGATTTGGCCACATCAGATTTGCAGTGCTGAAGGAGATGCAAAAGCAAGGTATGGTTGTCACTTACCTGCAGTCACAGAAATCAAAGAACCATGTGAAGCTTGCATGATGGGCAAGCAACAGAGAAAAGCATTCCCACAAGAAAGCAAGAATAGAGCAAACGCTCCTCTAGAGCTGGTGCATGTTGACTTGTGCAGTAAGATGCCTACACAGGCCTTGAGGGGATCTTCCTATTTTTTATTGATTGTCAACGACTATAGTAGGAAGATGTGGGTGTACTTTCTTCGCGAAAAGGCTCAAGCTTTTGGTAAATCGAAAGAAAGGCTACAGCTTGTTGAAAATGAAATAAGGAGAAAAGTGAAGAAAATCATAGTAAAACTGATGTCTGGCCTGGTGTTGCACAGATAGATCAGACTATTGAGCAACTTCCTGTACCTCCTAATGTCTGCTGGTGGTGAGGCATCCTCCATAGACAACCTCGCATTTACCTCCATAGGTGTAGCTATCTCCTTGCACTCGGACATACCAAATGCCGTCAAGATCTCCCTTGCATATTTCTATGAGAGATAAAGGTCTTGCCTGGCTTTTGCTAGACTTCAATCCCCAAACAATAGTGCATCAAGCCTAAGTCTTTTATCTCAAAATCAATGCTCAATGCCTTTCTTGTTTGCTGGATCATGTCTTCATAGTCACTTGTAATAAGGAGATCATCCACATATAGAACAATAATAGCAAATTTTCCACCTTTCCGATACACATACAAGTTAGCATCTGAGGCACATCTTTTGAAGTTTAATTTATGAAAAAATTTGTCTATCTGTTGGTACCATGCTCTTGGGGCCTGTTTCAACCCATACAAAGCCTTCTTGAGCTTACATACCTTGTTCTTAGAATGGGGGGCCTCAAACCCAGGTGGCACGTACACCTCCTCCTTGAGGTCACTCAAGAATGTTGATTTAACATCCATTTGATAAACTAGCCACTTTTTATGAGCAGCCACTGACAGTACTGTGCGAATAGTGGTCATTCTGGCAGTCGGAGTGAAAGATTCCTGAAAATCAAACCCTTCAACTTGCAAAAATCCTTGTGCAACCAATCTGGCTTTGTACTTTTCCAAAGTCCCATTGGCCTTGTACTTTACCTTCCAAACCCACTTGGTGCCAATAACCTTTCTGTTAGGTGGTCGATCTACCAGCTCCCAAGTTTCATTCTTCATGATGCTATCATATTCTACTTGCATAGCGTTTTTCCAATCTCGGTCTGCAAGTGCTTCCTCCAAACTCGCAGGCTCCTTTACTTCTGCAATAATCTCAGCCATCAAGGCCATATTGACTATGTGAGCAGAAGCCCTCCTTTGCTCCTCGATTCTCTGAGATCGTCGCCTTGGTCCATCTGCATGCTGCTCAATAAACATAGGCATTTGGTTATCATAGTCATAGAGTTGCCTTACGCATTGCGGCAATGGCTTTTCCGGTGGTGTAACAACAAGTTGGTGACTTATACCTTCATCATATGATATTTCCTCCTCTTTTATAGCTCCTGGGACAGGTCCATAGTGAATTACCTCTTCGCTTGAGATAAAGTGGAAAAGCTCTTCTCTGCCTCCACTACATGTGGTTGCTCCCTGAATACCACATCATGGCTTGCTATGATCTTCTTTGCCTCTCAGTCATACAACTTATAGGCTTTCTTCTCATCACAATAGTGTAAGAATACACATTTGGTGCTTTTTGGTTGTAGCTTATTTCTCTCTTTGTCTGGCACATGCGCATAGCATTCACACCCAAACGTTTTGAAGTGGGAGATAGATGGCTTCTTACCGTTGTAAGCCTCATGTGGTGTTTTACCTTTGAGTACCTTTGTATAGCTACAATTAAGGATGTAAACTGCAGTATTGATAGCCTCAGCCCAAAAGTGGTTTGGCAGTCTAGCACCTTTCAACATACACCTCCCCATCTCCACGGTGGTCCACATTTGGCATTCAACAACCGAATTTTGCTGCTAAGGCATATGTGGTGTCATCGTTTGTCACTTGATCCCTTTCTTTTGTAAAAATCTCCAAACTCCATAGAAACAAACTCACTACCACCATCCGGGCGTTTTGAGCAGGTTCTCCAATAAACCCCGAGAGAATCATTGGAATGCAGGGATGCGGGTGCTCAAGTATGTGAAGGGCACTCTTGATTATATCATCACTTATGGTACGGGCACTTCGTTGGGTCATTGTGACTCAGATTGGGCTGGAGATGTTGATTCCAGGAAATCCATTTCTGGATATTGTTTCTCTTTAGGTTCAGGTATCATCTCTTGGATCAGTAAGAAACAACCAACAGTGGCATTGTCTACTATCGAGGCTGAGTACAAGGTAGCATATTTTGCCGCTTGTGAAGCAGTGTGGTTGAGGAGGATTTTATGGCACATGGGAGTGCAAGAGGATGAGGCAACTATGCTGAGGTGTGACAATCAAAGTTGCATGGCCATTGCTAAAAATCCAGTGTTTCATGCGCGCACAAAACATATAGAGATTCAGTATCACTATGTGCATGATTTGATCGAGGATGGGATAGTGGAATTGGTCTACTGTCCAATAGAGCAAAATGGAGTAGACATCTTCACTAAAGCACTCAAGAAGGATCAGCTTCAAGGTCATCTTCAGAGACTCGGCATTGGGCCGAGAAGGTAGTTCACCTATGGGTGGACATTGAGGGGGGATGTTAGATATGCTCAATTCCCCACCCTCCTAGTAACCACCAGTGGTCCAAGGTGCTCAAGTTGTAAGGCCCCCATATGAGGAGAAGCCATGTGCGAGCTTGGGACACTAGATGGTTTTGCATGTCAGATGAGGTCTATCAATGAGACCGTTGATGGTAGAAAGGTGATTGTGTGGGAGCCCCTTATTCTTGTTGGGGCCTGGGGGCCAGCGGCCCCCTTAGTGGGGGTTCAGGGGCGAGAGCCCTCGAGGTGATGGTATAGGGAATATTCCTTGAATATTCCATGGACGACTAGTCGGTTCCACCGACTAGATTGACTGGTCGGTTCCATCGAGACTACGTTGATCCGACTACTGCCCTCATAGCTATAAAGACGCAACCTCCCTAGTCCATTGTATGAGATCAATTCAGATCAGATTAGATCTTCCATAGTAGCTCTTCACCTAGTATCTGTATATATCGCCATCTAAGCTCCACTGTGGGAGTGCACGGGTGGATGGAGCCATCATCTGTACTACATCAGTATTGAAGGAAAATTTTATTCCTCTCCAGTTTGCTGTGTACTCTCTATTCTTTGTTCAGTTTTTTTTCTGCTGCGCCATGTAATTTAACAAAGGCTCTTGTTTTGGGCCTTCATGTGTTTCCATGAATGTTAAATTTTACTCCATACTTTGCTTTGTTAGCCAAATCCCAGTATGTGCCATGTGATAATCCTATAGTAATGCGATATGCATTATTGCAAATACTTTTTCCATTTATACGAGGCTTTATATGTTGTTTGATATTTTGCTTTTTCATGTCATTTACCAGAAAGCAAGAGAGCCTCGTGAGTAGGTATTCATTTCTTTTGATCCCTCTTCTTTGCCACACCTGTTCTCTACATCCCTTGGTGTCAAGTAAGTTAATGGAATGCATGCAACTTCGCTTGCAACATGTACATCGCATTGCTTTTAGCATAACATCTTCATTCATTACTCTTATTCTCTTTTCTACATCTGCCTGGACTCGCGCTCTTTTCATGCATATGTATGTCCATTTCTTCTATACATTTGTACACTTCTCCTTGTCAAATTTATTTGTCACTTTATTTTCATGGGATGTTGCATCCTTCATCTTATTACAATCAAAGTCAAATACTGAATAGTCCTTTGTTGGTTTCTTCTGTACATCCTTATTTGAATTTGTACACTTCTCCCCATCGAATTTATTTGTCATCGTGTTGTCATGGGATGTTGCATCATTGATCTTATCACAGTCAAGGTCAAATACTGAATAGTCCTTTGTTGATTTCATTCTTGACTTTGAAGAAATCTTTAGACCATTTGAGTCAATATCCATGTTGTCCATGTTTAATAAGCCAACACTTTCAAACTCTTTGTGCTCCTTGACAATGTGTATGAATTCATCCACTCTAGATAAGACATCACTTTTGAAACCTTCTGCTTTATCAGCACCAATGAAATCATCCACTCCTAACGAGATATCATTTCTATATTTAAGTGCATTGAAATCATCCAAGTTTGAAAAGAAAACACCGATGATATCTTTATCCTTCTTGACGTGCATGAATTCATCGACTCCAGATAAGGCATCGCTTCTAAAATCTTTTGCCTTCACAGTACCACTAATCTCATCCACTTGTGATAAGATGTCACTTCTATAGATGATTGCATTGAAATCATCTAATTCTAAAGAGACAACACTTTTGAGATGTCGTTTCCTTTCTCAATATGCATGAATTCATCCACTCCAAAGTAGGCATTGCTTCTGAATTCTTTATCTTTCTTGGTATTAATGAACTCATCCACTTCTGATAAGATGTCACGTCTATACTTGAGTCCATTGAAATCATCCACATCTAAAGTGACAAAGCTTGTCTTGTTGGCATATTATTTAAGTCCTTTGAAATTGTAGTATACCTTATCTTTATCATTGAAAACCACATGTCCCTTTTTAATCTTAAAAAATTGCATGCTCCATCTCAAATCTTTTCCTTCCTCATAATAGGGACCATCCAATGACATTGTGTTATCATCCATACCATCATTAGTAACTTTCACAATCGTCATCTATATAAATGACCACTGATCCCAGTGCTCAAACCCCAAAACTTAACCTTTCACTATGTTCTTATTTGCAAATGATATCATTTGCAAAATATCTCCCACACTAAAATCCAAAGAAATGCACTTTGTATTACCGATGATATGTGTTAGATAAGTGTCATCTATATCCCACAAAATAAATGATTTATTGAAAACATTATAAGGCATAACATCTCCAAGTACTTCCATATCTCCACACTTATGCTTTAGCTCAACGTGAACACTAAGAATCTTTGACACAATAACTGCAACCTTATCTTCGCTAAGTCTTTTAAGGTGACAAAGAGAATTTGGATCACTATCATGGATTGTAGCAAATGCAACTACTTCTCTTTGGCAACATAATATCACCTCCATCCCAGAAATGAACTTTGTTGCCATCTTCCTGTGGAACAATTATAAAAAATATTAGTCTCTTTTGAATATTTTTCCTATTAGTTGTAATTTCTTATTAAATTACTCTATTTTATTTTACTTTTACTTCATTTTATTTAATTTTGATGGTGATACAAATTTATGGGTTTTCAATAATGGATTCATGTTTAGCATTTAGCTAATTGAATTTCTAATTTAAATTTGTGATTATATGTTTTAGAATTATACATGATAGTATAAAGAATTTCGATCTAGTAAGATGAGAGACTCCGGAGACGGAAAAAGATCCCTAAATTTTGAAAATGGATTTAAGGGTATAAATATTGTACTTTTTTACATGCTCATGATGATTTTATAGCAACCCTTTAGCTAATTATTAGTTAAACATGTGCCATTGACAACTGCTTTAAAAAGGCATGATTTGATTAAAAGGGGTGACTCTGAGAGGACCACACAATGATGACCGAGCACAACACGATGACTGAGCATAGTGAGAATTGGGGGAGTAGAGTGACACTTGTCACCCATATAATGCTTCATAGAATTTAAAAAGACGACCGGAGGAGAGGTCACTTATCACCAATCCAAAGCTTTGAAAATTTTAAAAATGATTTAAGGGTGCAACTGATGTATTTTTTACATGCTTCTGGTGGTTTTTAGTAACCTTTCATCTTAAAATCAAAGTCGTTTGCAATGGCTTTAAAAAATGAGTGATTCAATGGATAGGTGGTTGTGAGGTTAGTGGTTTAAAAAAAGGCATGATTCAATGGATAGCCAATTTTGAGTAACAATTGACATTAGAAAACATTTGTGAGGTTAGTAGTTTCAAAAAAAGCATGTTTATTATGAAAACAATCAAGTCTAATTATTATGAAAACAATTGTGCTTAGTAGGATATTTATTAATCAAAAGGAAAGAGAAGGGTGACATTAGAAAACTATTTGTGACGTTAGTAGTTTCAAAAAAATCATGTTTATTATGAAAAGAATTATTATGAAAACAATTGTACTTAGTAGGATAACCAGATTCCATCCCAAATGTGTGGCCTGTGGAAGAAGGGACCTCTCTTAGACAAGAAGAGGTTGACTCTCTTATGGTAGTGGGATTCAAGATGGAGACTGCTAGTCTGGAAGCAATGAATAAGGACCTATATGTGCAGGTGCAAATAACAAGATGGTCTAGGTAGACGGTCTTCTTTCGCCACCTCGTGTAAACAACAAGTCAAAAGTGTCAAAGGTAGCTTGGACAAAAATCAAGCTTGCAAAGACCCTCGAGCACATATCATGTAGGAAAGGGTTGTAAAGTTGGTTAGTTTTTGTGTTAGAAAGCAAGGGTAGCAACTAAACTTGTAGCTCACAATATAAACTGGCAATAAAAGAGACACCAATGTGCACACGTCCAAACTTCCAAGAAAGAGCAATAGGCAGGAAATCATACCTGGCATGCAAGCATATATATTTTTTGTTTCTGCGAATCTTGGAGCTTGATGCAAAAATGCATAGGTTCACCCATTAGCTTGTGCTAAAGAGCCAAGAGGTGAGGCTTGCCCTCATGAGGGCAAGACCACCTTTCCAATAGGCCATAACATGTACGTAATCTTTGAGCCCACCCAAAATTTTTAAGAACTCAGTGTTGAGGTATATCGGGACCTATTTGTTTTTAGCAAGGGCAAGGACCACAAAACTAGTTCTTATCAAAAGGAGTTAATTTTGATGTTGCCTTTATCTGTACTGCAAGTGATAAACCTCATTCATCAAAACAATGTTTTATTGCAACTTAGTGATTCAAATGGTACTTTGTGCACATGGCATGCTCCTTTTTTCATTCATTATTGCATCTGTGGGGTGCGTGTGTGTGTATGTGTGTGTGTGTGTGTGTGTGTGTGTGTGTGTGTGTGTGTGTGTGTGTGTGTGGAAGACTTGACAACACCCCTTTGCATAGTGAGTGGAAGGGATAAGATAGGGGGTTTGGGGTTAGTGGTTAGGGTTAGGGAGTTGGGTTAGGATAGGATTAAGGGAAAGGGTTAGGGGTTATGGGTTAACATTGAGTTGGGGTAATTTGGGGTTAGGTTTAGAGGCATTGGGTTAGGTAAGGGTGCACAAAAAATTATAAGAGGGGGAAGGAAATATATATAAGTAAATAAATTGAGGGAAATTCAAGCTAGGTTAAAAAGTAAATTACTTATTACGTTATGTGTGTGTGTGGGGGGGGGGGGGGGAATTAGTATGTTAGGATCCCCATTATGTCACCCGTATAGAACACCATAAACAACATTTACCCACCAAAGGCCATTAAAATTATGAAAAAGGGTGCAAAAAATAAATAGGGGAAAACATGTAAGGGGTAGTGTAAGCGTGTGTCCCATTAAATTTATGACAAAGCGTGCACAAAATAAATATTAAATTGGATGTGTGTGTGAAAATGAACAACATTTATCCACCAAAGGCCATTAAAATTATGAAAAAGGGTGCAAAAAATAAATAGGGGAAAACATGTAAGGGGTAGTGTAAGCGTGTGTCCCATTAAATTTATGACAAAGCGTGCACAAAATAAATATTAAATTGGATGTGTGTGTGTGTGTGTGTGTGAAAATGAGAAAACTATTTAGCACAATTAATGTGTGTGTGTGTGTGTGTGTGCGTGTGTGTGTGTGTGTGTGTGTGTGTGTGTGTGTGTGTAAGACTTGACAACACCCCTTTGCATAGTGAAATGACCAGAGAGTGAAGCTAGAGAATGGAATAGAAAGAGAAACTTATTGCATTAAAGAAAAGAATTTGAACAAGTAGGTGAACCCCTAAAAGTTGCCAAGCAGTGGGCAATTTTGTAACAATGATTTTGCACAGTAGTATAAAAGTAGAGCTTGGATAAGTCCTAGCAACAAGCATCACTTTTATTGAAGAGGGGAGTTTGCATACCTGCCACCATCCAACAAGCAAAATAGTAAGAACCAGTTTTAACTTTAGCTGGGAAGGCAGCTGTCATAAACACCCCTCCATTGTTATCAGAGTCACAATAAAAATTAACACTTGGCCATATACTTATCAAGATTAATTTAAATACAAGAATGTTTGGGTAGAAAAGTGGGTTTAGAGGTTATAGAGAGAGGAATATTGAACCTTTGTAGAAGGGGGGTAGATGAGAAGAGTGTGGAAGGGGAGGGGTTTATGGAAGAAGTGTGGGTGAGAAATAGTGATGCTAGAAGATATAGTTATTGAATAACCAAGCAACTTGAGTTTAAAATAGAGGGAAATTTAATACAAATTAATAGAAAGGAAAAAGGGGGGAATTAATGTAAAAAATTTTGGGGGGGGGGGGGGAGTGTGACCGTACAGGTAATTAAGAAGAAAGGAATTTGAACAAGGGGAGAAAATAAATGAAAAAAGAATTAATCTAACTAAAGGTAAGCCACAAATAAAGAGATTTGGATGTGGAAGCCAGTCCACAAGACAAGAGATCAAGGAGAGGTAGGAAGAAATTAATGAAATTTAAAGGACCATAGATTAAAGGGGGAGGTTTAGAGGAGGAAAACATATGTTAGTTTAAAGGGGGAGAGGTTAGAGGACGTGGGGCATAAAAGGCAAAAGGAAAAAAGGTAGCGAATAGCTAAGGGTGAGAGGGTGTTAAAGCACTAAGGGGAAAAAAATTAATTGAAATAGGGGGCATTGTAATTACCTAATTAAATGAAGGATAAGGTTAAGAAAAGCCTTTAGGAAGAATGGGTAAGCCTAAGCATGCTAGTCGAGGCGACAGTAATGGCACATAGATTTGAAATGGGCGGCAGGAGGTTCAGGGTACAACACCAAAGGCAGAGCAGCATGGGGTGTGGGTGGGTCACTAGGTTATGCCATTCGTTTGATCATGTAGGAGCAGTCAATTGTCGATCAGGGAGCAACCAACAAGAGGTGAAGTTATAGGACAAGGGGGAAAGTACAGGACATGGGATCCATAGAGAAGGCCTCTAAGGGAGCAAGACAGCTAGGGCCACAGGACATTGCGACGGCCGGGGCAGCGAACAGCCGAGGGGTGTGAGTGAGCAAGAGTAGGTGGGAGAAGGAGGTGGATTTTAAAGGCTAGTTAGGCTTAGTCAAGGAGTTTAGTTGGTAGAGGAGGTATTCATAGAGACGGGGGTCGGGGTAGTTAGGAGGTTTAGCTAGTTTGTCTATGTAGTTAGGTAGATAAGTGTAGATAAATTAGGACAATTAGGGAGAAAAGAGAAAAAAAGGGGGGGGGGGGGTTAGGGAGAAATTAGAGAGGAGAAGGAGACCAGTTGGGGGGCGTCAGCGTAGTTCAAGCATAATTAGGTTAGGGGCGCGAGGGGCGGGGAGTGAATGATTAGGAATAAGGTTAGATTAGGGAGTGTATTTAGGTTAGGGAGGGTTTTTCCTTTCTAAAGAAAAAAAGGGGAAGAAAAATTAGATAGGGAGAGAAACATTAGGTGAAATTGTGAGAGAAAAAATAGGGAAACTTAGGAGACAAAATCAAGGATAATAGGGAGAGAGGAAAATAGGGAGAATTAGGGAGAGGATAAAATAGGGACAAATAGGAAAAACTAGCATTAGGGAAAGTTAGGAAAGAAGGGGAAATTGAAAATTTTGGAAATTTTAAGAAGAAACTAGGAAATAATTAGGAGAAAGAGGAAATAATTACGAAAATAAAGAAAACTTGGAAAAAAGAAGAAAATAGGCAAAAAATATAAAAAATTAGGAGACAATTTTAGGAAGAAAATTAAAAAAAAGGTAGGAAAAAATATGGAGAAAATTAGACAAAAAATAGGAAAAAATTAGGGGGAATTAGGAGGGAGAAAATAAGGGAACCTAGGGGGAGGGATATAAGGAAAATTTAGGGAATTAAGGAAAAATTAGGAAAATGAGGGTAAACAGGGAAAAGGTAGGTAAACTGGGAATTTAGGAGAAAGAGAGGGGAGAGAAGGGTAGAGAAAGAGTGAGCGAACAATTCTGGAGAGAGAGAGAGAGAGAGAGAGAGAGAGGGGGGGGGGGAGGAAAGGGGGAAAAGGTAGTTTAAAAGGGTTTTCGAAGGATTATAAAGGGAAGAAAAAGTAAATAGTATGATCAAAAGGAAAAAGGGAAAGTGTGTGTGTGTGTGTGTAAACCTATAAATAACCTAGTACATAATTGAGTAAAGGTGCCATCGCTCGTCTAAAGTAAGATTAAAAAATAGATAAACCCCATTAGAAGCAAGTTGAAACAAGTCATCTCAGAGGAATATCGACTACCACCAAGTGTCTCTTCACCAATAGCTAATGGCACTTGATTTGAGGGGCATCTCTATGTTGAATATTAAGCTCTAGAATCTTAATCACCTCTTCATCACATCGAGCTATAGCCTCTTCTTCCACTTGCTTGGCAAAAGAGGGTTACTCTTCATAAAGAGCAATATTTGAGAGGCACCTCACTCAGAGGAAGAAATAGGGGAGGACCCACCCCAGTCTTTGAAGGACCAGCCACAATTTGCACTTTGTCCTTACACTTTCACCTTGAATCACCATATACATCAGCCACTCATCTTCCTTGACACTTTTGTCCTCCCCATCGGCTCCTATCACAGTCAATGGCTATAGTTGTGGGAGTTTGATCCACAAAGCCGGATCAAGGCTTTTCCATAATGGTAAAAAGGCACTAACCGATTGCTTTACAAAAGCGTAACTCAAAATCTTACATTAAAAGAACATCTAGAAAACACACTATAGATGCACATTGTTATGCCACATCAAATTACCAAATCGAAATAAAACATACAGCTCATATATTAAAACTGTGAAAACCATTGAATTTCTTTCCAATACAGTAATATTTAACATCATCACAACTGCTATCACAACATGTTCACCACTATTACATCCACCAACAAAATCTAAACCAAAACAAATAATTCCACCACTCGAAATAGAAGAGAACATAGAAGAAACACCCTTGCAACCACCAACAAGACCTGAAACACCGCCACCTACATTTGTATTAGGACCTTCAACATTTCCAAGCTCAAAAGCAACAACACCATCAATCTTTTGTGAATACACCTTCACATCATCCTATAGAACTTTAGAGTAGCTTTTCATCACACCAATTCATCATAAGGATTCGAAAGAATAGACCACACAAAGTATTACTTTTGTCATACTTCCTATTAGAAGAAGCCCTCCTCTGACCAACTACCAACAACTAATTAATATTCCTTAGGAACTTGACAAAGACTCAATCTAGTAATAGTTGAAGATCGAACACTCTTGTTAGTCATCCTTTCTCCCAATCCATAGCTTACAGTACCCTACATAGATTGCACAAGCTTATCAAGGGAATACTCAATTTCACAATGGACATGGAACCATACTTGCAAAGAACACAATCGAAAAAGAACAAGCAAACAAACATTTAAAAAAGCATCGACAAGACAAAAACCCACCTCCGTAACATAGTTGTCAATGCACTACAAGAACAAATACTTTGAATTCGGAGCACCCTCTTGAACAAGAGGAGGATGCCACACCAACTAATCATAACTATGAACCACCTCAACCGAGTCATGCACGTTAACACTAAAATGAAAATTAGACTTATGATACCTTTCATTATAAGACTAATAATGAAGCCTTTCATTATACCTCTACGAAGTATACAACCAAAACAACGAAACATTCCCATAATACTCTCATCAGGATATACAGTTTCCATCGAGCTTCGCAACTTGCAGAAAGAGCTCGTGGTAATTTAAAGCCTCAAGCCTCACACTCACATTGAACCCATTAAATTTCCTCCACATATCAAAATGCCTACGAGCCCACACAACAAGCATGTTAGAACCACGCTCACCCAGAAGTCTCTCCTCTTCCTCGTCAATCGGAAGAAATGGAACATGCACACCCCTGTTCCCACAAGCCTCCAAAGCACCACCATCCAACACAAAAATCGGAGCAATATCCCACATAAGACAAACCACCACCATCTAACCTCACTCGAGACAAATCCACAACATCAATTTTTTTAAAAAACTCAGAGTTTGAACATTCATCTTTACTTTGCCCCGCTAGCCGTCTACGCAAAGCCTAAACACAATTGATTTTTTTTTTTGCGGGGGGAAATTCAAAATTGTATTAAAAGAAAAAAGAATTGTACATGAAAGGAAGCCTTGAGGATAGCAAACACAATTGTTTGGCATACCAAGGTTGCCGTCAAGAGCCTCCAATGCATATGGACTTATATGTCTTTTGGCATAGCAATAATGCGTCGGCAAAGGTATCAAGGCTCTTCGAAAATATCAGACTTCAGTGTGGGAAAGAGGATGACGGAGCTGGGTTCAAGGCACGTGCGTATCTGTGATGTGCTGACGTGCAGACTCCGTTGTTTTAGGCAATCTTGTCTGCCGCCGTGGCGACGGCCACTGGGCTTGTGCAGCGACGTGACCCATGGGCCATGGGTCTACAGGGTCGAGACTCTTGAGCGTTTTGTGCAGGCTTGAGAGAGATTGATACGACCGAGACGGGAGACCGGTCACGGATATACCTCAAAGAATCGCCCCGAGGATATTCCACCCTCACAGCTTTCTAATATGTGCTATACGACAAGTGATAAGTTGCACTGCGGACAATCGCCTCATGGCAATGGGTAAAATTGCGCTGTTGCATTGTTTGTTATAACGTCCGCTCCTGTTGGGTTCTTCGCAGCCAATCATACGCAATAAATTAATTTTGAATTTCGTGCTACTAAGAATCTTGGCTACATAAATTATTGTTGTTCTTTTTCTAACCTCTTAAAATTTAGATTTTAACAAAAAATGCTAAAAAGAAGCGGTGAAACGCTATCGAGATAGCAAACTCTCGCTCTTGACAAGTGATGGCTAATAATGATTCCCTATCAGTGCTCCCCCCAAATTATTATTGTCTTTGCAACCTTTGGATTTGTACCATTGTTGACCTCATACATCACATATAGTAAAAGGTTGGAAGGAACGCACACATCAAGGTATTACCTCAAAAGATCATTAAAAAAGAAAGCTTAAACAACAAACATTACACATGCAAGTGCATCAAACTTTTGCAATGACCCATTAAAAGTGGCTTTCACATGTCAGATGCCCACATTATGCATCTTTTTACAAATTCCTATGCAAGCAATATACCCCACACAATGGATCTTTTACACATTTTTATGCAAACAATATCCCTATCGATGCAAAGGAAATAAATCATAAATATCACACGATCTTGCAATGCCACATAAATTTGAGGAAGATGCAGATACTCAAATAAGATTGTGCAATGATGAAAAATGGCAACAAGAGAAAGGTCACATCTACAAAGGCCAGTTATATTGAAAAACTACAACCAAGACCCTAAAAGGTGAGGTTTTGTTAGACAAGAGGAAGGTCCACATCTACAGACAACGAGGCAGAGGATGGAAACAAGAGGAAGGTCACATCTACAGACAGCAAGGTAGAGGATGGAAACAAGAGGAAGGTCCACAGCTATTATATTGAAACACCACACCAAGACCCAGATAGGTAACTTTTGTTGGTTTTGAGGGAAGTTGATTTGTGAGACAGGGATGGTGGTGAAGAAGAAAAGAATGCAATGAAACTATAGTATGTGATGCACTCTATAATATAAATGGTTGAGAACTATGGATGTAATGAAAAAGCGGTAGCAAAGATTGCAAACTATCAAAGGTTGCTTGAGGAAATCATCCTTGACTACCCTTAGGTCAAGTGGTTAGACAAGATTGCAAATTCAATGCCATGCTCACCAAACAACTGTTGAAAAGATCTTATCCCTTCTCAATTTTACTGTAGCCTTCCTTTAAATAATTCACTCTCTTAATTTTGTGGGTTACACAATTGCCTTGCCTTTCTTACTCATATGAGACGAGAGGTAGTCATGTTCACTTTTAATTGTTAGCATTGATATGTATTATTCCTACACATTTCCATTTTTTCACATTTGCAATTGGAATTGATCACTAAACAATTGGATTTTCCAACCATTTGCCATCAACAAGAAATTGTAAATGTGAGTCCTTTAATTCTTAAATATCTTTATTTTCTTTTTCAACCGTAGCTTGCTCAATTGGACCCTTCAAAGTTGTCATTGTTTCTAAGTCAAGCGCCTCTTTTACACTTAGAAAGTCGAACATTTATTGGTTGGAACTTTTTTCCTTAAAACAATTGCATATAAAGCAACACTTAAAAATAAAGCACAAGAGAAAAGCTTCCTTCCTTCAAGAGAAACATTGCCTTGCTCAACAAATGGATGCCTAGAGTGTTTGAGTGCCAAGCCCCCTAGGTCGAGTGACTTAAATCGTTCCTTGATGCTGGAAAGGGTGGAGTAGTAGGAGTGTGACAAATTGTGCTCTTGGTATCTAGTTAAAATTCAAGGCTCGGACTTGGTTGCAGGAGTGGTAGATGCTTGGAAAGCTTGTGGTCATCTAATGAATTGGAAGGGCCAGACTGGCTTGAGAGGTGATGCTTGCCTACACGAAGGAGTTTAGTGGAGTTGGGTGGTGAATTATCAGGATAAAGCTCTAGCTTGGATGGACCTGCATGCTTCATAGGCTCTTCATTAAAAAGGCATCATGTATTGGATGCAGGTGTGGGATGTTAGGAAATCTGTGTGCAATCAGGGATCACTTTGACTTATCTGACAATGAGATGGTCTTGGTGTTTAAGGTGTTGAACAACCTCCCAGAAGGCTAGCCATCGAACTGTAGTCCTTCCCTAGATTGGCACGTCAACCAGTGGGGATGCTAGAATATACTAGTTGGAGAACACTCGTGGGGTGAGAGCTATGTACAAGAATCTCATGGAAGGCTAGGAGTTGATCGACTCCCTAAATGATAAGTGGAAATTGTGGAGGTCTCCGAAGTAGTGGATACAACGATGTACAAATATATGGGAAGGGTGCTAGGCTGGTGAAGCCAGGCTTTTCCTATGGAAGACCTTGCATAATTGGCTACTTATGAGAAGTAGAATGCCTAAATGGTCAAAGCATAATCCTTTGTGCCCACAAACCAGTTCCATACATTTTGGTGAAGAATCACGACATTAAACAACTTCAAAATGAGGGGGAAAGATAAAAAATAGGTGTGCTTGTTTGCTTATTGTTTGTAGCAAGGAACCGATAAAAATGACCTCGGAATGAGAGAAATTAGTCTTTGAGCACTCTCTTCTTTATCTCCTCTCTCTTCTTTGGCATCTTTATCTTCAAAGAATGTAGAGTAGATAAGAGAATTACTATGCCTCTTTCAGTGTGTGCTTGACATCGTCCAATATACCTTGCAACGCGTAGTCCCATGCACTCACATATGTGCACGTGCACACACACACGCATGCACGCACTCATGTGCGCATTGTCTTAGAGTACGATGCATCTGCTCTGGGCATGAAATGTCTCAAGAAGGGTTTAATAAAAGCTGGCATTTCACTTTTTCTAAGAAAAAAATAATACAGCTATTTGTTTCCTTCATTTCTATTCTACCAAGTCTAGCATGCTAGTGTCCTTTTCTTTTCTGGATGCAAGAAAGAAGGAAAATTACACATGAAAGTTTGCATTAGATAGTGCTAGTACATACTTATTTCTAGATTAGGCAATTTAACATACAATGTTGATTTTAACTCCTTAAACAATAATGATATGAAAACCACTATGTTTACTATAGCAACACGAGTTCTTTCTTTATATTTCAAGGGCATAAGCATAATCCTACATCGTAAACATTGCCAATGAGCTTGTAACATGTTACACTCACAAAAGTTTTGCAATTTTATCCATTTAAGGAGACTCTGCCCCTTGAATTTTGTAGCACTTGGAGCATGAAGTCTTTTTGTGCAAACCAATTTTCCAAACTATTATATATTTGTTGCAACTAGCCTCCTTCTGGGTTCAATCAAGGCACCTTGGCATATCAATAGAACCATTTCTGTTTTGTTCTCACCAAATCAAATAACATAATAGAAAAGCTCAAGGATCAACGTTCTTAAAAGGTTTCTTATTGGAATGAAAAACCTATGTAGCTATTTGTGCATTACTCTTTTCCCCATGACACATAGAAAGCAATTCTTTTCCAACTCATGTTCCATGTGGGTCAATGAACCCCAACATGCCAATGGTGCACCCTGATTAATGCCTAGTAGAGATCTCTTAGCTAGCAAATGGATTGGAGTAGACCAATGAAAGTGCTCCTTTATGTGTGCCAATGCCATATTGAGGTGGCACATCGAACCGAACATTCACACATTAACCATGTTTGGCCCCCCTTTACCCCTACATTAGCTCACAAAGTAGGATACAAAGTTTGAATGGAATGCCGATTGAGCCAAACTATAATGACTTTTACATGAGCAAAGGCCCTTGGACCTCATTTAAAATAAAATCCCTTTGGTTCGTGTTTAAAGAGATGGTTTTATATGCCTTTTTAAAAGTTTGCAAATTAAAAGTTGTAAGATATAAGCTTCTTTAGTGCAACTATAGCTTGTGCAATCTCTACAACTTTTCATGTGACTATACATATCTTTTTTAGGTCCTTATTTTTGCACAATCATAAAGTAGCCTCTGCCTCTTTCTTTGTCATTATAGCCTATGTAATCTTCTGCCTTCTAACATTAAAGTACGAAAAGTTTGTGTGACTATTGGAACTAGTGGTTTTGATATTGACTTAAATATACTACCAAAGATTCAAAAATCATGCATTGTAGAAATACGCTCAATTCCATATGCATTTACAAATACTATGCCATATTTAGTCAAACACTATTAAAAATATAACAAAGCTAATTAATGTGCTTGTATAGAAAACAAGAAGTCTATAAATAGTTGATGGCATCCCCAAATAGGCTGCCTTTTTTTCTCTATGCACTACCCTTGCAGGGTTTATTGTTTCCAACTCCACCACTCTATACCAGGGCCATTTTCTACTATTGTGTAGCCCTTCATGTAGTCACATATGCTACCCACATTGCGATCTGCATAAATTGTGAATGTACTCAAACATGGGTTCCCTATAGTTCTTGTCATGCAAAACTTCAAATGCGGTCTTGAAACTTACTATCTTTGTAGGAAATTTATTTAAGATATCTGTAGTTATCATTACAACTTTTTTCCAAAATTTCTTTGTCACTCTTGAGCATGCATCTAACCATATCTATAAGTGTCTTGTTTTTTTGTTCGATAACTCTGTTTTGTTGAGCTCCATGTGGCAATGTACATTGATGCATTTTACCCTTTGCAAAAATTCAAGAAATTCATTTGACATATATTCACCTCCCATGTTAGAAGGAAGGGTTTAACCTTGATTTTCCACTAACACAAGGAATATTTGAAAATGTTTCGAAAAACTCATTATTTGCTCTCATGGGAAAGGCCCATGCATATCTAGAAATTTCATCAATAAAGGTGAGAAATTATTTACAACATCAACAAGACCAAGTTTCACAATTTTGAGAATTTAAAGACTTGCCCAAGATAGAAAGTTTACAATACACGCACTGCGTACATTCAACTTCTATAAAAAACTCAAAGAAACATACCATAAACTAAAATGTGAATATATTGCAACATCCAAAATAGTGAACCTTGAGCAAACTGCCAATGTATGGTTCTAGCAAGGTAAAGAAGCCTCTGTTGCAACATAACTCATGCTCCACACACCTTAGGGAGAGGGTTAGATTGGTGAAATCAAGTATAAAGGGGTATGTAACATCCAAATAACTCAAAGAACACACCATAAATTGAATAGTGACTATAATGCAACATCCACAAAATAGTGAATCTTGAACAATCAATTGATGTAGGCTTTTAGCAAGGAAAAGGAGCCCTTGTTGCACCGGAACTCAAAATTATGGAGAAACCACAACAAAGGCTAGGACAAGCAATAACAAATATGGAGATGCATAGGGATTGAGGGGAAGCATTCCAAAGAGGCTAGCTGTTAATTCACTCTGTTTATGGCATGCTCATATATGTCCCTCCAAAATCTATCATAACTCCCTAAATGAATAAAGAGCATACAAGGTCCATAGGAGGTGAGTCGTATCATCTCTCTCTCTCTCTCTCTCTCTCTCTCTCTCTCTCTCTCTCTCTCTCTCTCCCCCTCCCTCCCTCCCTACCTCCCTCCCTCCCTCCCTCTCTCTCTCTCTCTCTCTCTCTCTCTCTCTCTCTCTCTCTCTCTTTGTGTGTGTGTGTGTGTGCATGCGCACGTGCATATGTACATACGTACATAGGTATGTATGTATGTATATAGACACACACACACGCACGCACGCATGCACACACGCATGCATTACATGTATGTACGTACGTATGTATGCATGCATGCATGCATATACATTATCTCTCTCTCTCTCTCTCTCTCTCTCTCTCTCTCTCTCTCTCTTTCATGAAATCCATGTCATTATATTACAAAAAACAGCCCCTAAGAAAAGAAGAAGTAGCTATAAGAAATTAGAAGATGTCATTATATGTTAAGAAGGCAGGATAAACAAGATCACGAGCATGCAGACAATCATTAAATGATTGTCGTAGAGATGCTCAGAGGAAATGAACCTAGCCAGTGGGGGACCCAAGTTATGATGATTGTCGTCTTTTCATAGGGTCTAAAGTGCCTAATAATGAACCCAATAAAAAAGAAGATCATAAAACCTGCCTGAGAGGATGGAAACCCAAACCTATAATTCTTGCCAAAGGAAGCACTTAGCAAATGCACCTGAAGTCATAGCTATACAAGAAGTAAGAAATCTCTAGGTAGTGCTAAAATAGATGAGGCATAGATTCTTTGTATAGGCAGACGTCATTGACAACTAGCGAGAGCAATACGATGACAATTTAAAATCTATCCAAAGGGGAGAACCCCAAGCATAACCTATCCTCAATCTATCATCATAAGAACTTTTGCCTAAGGTGGAGTTTGGAAGACCAAATGTGTTGCAATCTTTTTTGCCACCATTGAGAGGTGTGTTATGCAATTGGCATGAACCAAAACCAATGAGGGAGGTAGCAAAACCCACGTACACCCACACTGACACCCTCACCCCCCGCGCATGCGCACGTGTGCACACACACACACGCACGCACACACACATGCACGCACGCACACACACACACATTATATACATACATATAGCTCTGCATTAGCTCAACAAACAACTTTGCTCTAGCACATACAAGTTCATTCATTCAATCTATATAGCTCTGATCTTGCTTGCACAATCTTTCTTCCTTAGACACATACAAGTTCATTCATTCAATCTATATAGCTTTGATCTTGCTTGCACAATCTTTCTTCCTTAGACTATACAATTCTACTCTAGCTCATACACTCCTCTATCCATCCATCATTCACCATACACCCACTAGTTCTAGCCAACTTAGATCTACTCTAGCTTGCCTAGTTGCAAACTTTAGCCCCTAACTAGGCACAAGGGTGGACACCCTTTTTTTGTCACTCACTTTAAGTAGATGGAATTTCCCAAAATGAAGGTTTTTAGCAATGGAGAAGAAAATCCAAGAGATTGAAAGTATGGGAAACAAAGAAGTCTTCAAGAGGTAATATAAAAATATGCAATGTCTCACTTGCATTGTAGTTTGTCTCTACTATCAAGAAATGATCAACACTTAGATGAAGTCAATGAAAGAAGAAATACCAGTAGAATTGGACATTAATGTTAATAAACTTAATCCCGAAGAGCAGATCATGAGACATAAAGCAAGATTCAACATTTCCTTGATCTTGGATATTGGGGGCTAATGGATGGTATAATGAAGATGGTTACACAAAGGATGACTTCAATAGTATCAAAGAGAAAATACCCAATATTGAATGGGAGTCTAATGACATATTTGGAGTTTATCAAAAGTTGTCACACCCCCAAATTGATTTTAAGAAATTGGATAGCAATGATAAAAATTATAAGGCAAACTCACAAATCAAAAGGCACTTGGATTTGGATAGCAAAAGAACTCACTCTCTGCGTCAACTTAAACAAAGAGCAACATAATATGATTTCTACTACTAATACACAAACTTGGTTGCCTTGGGACAAAAAAAAAAACAAATTTACCTTCAAGAAAACAAAGTTGCATGGCACCAGGTAACAATCATTTTGTGTTAATGATGAACTTTGTTCAGATGAGGTTCGATCAAGCTTACCCACCCACCTTTAATTAGTTTTTTGAAGTTGGGAGGATCACTCCCACAAGAGCTCCATGTACATGCTTGTGGGCAGAAATACTTTACCAAGAGTGTTACCACTTTTGACTTTGGTCAAAGTCTCTAAAGAACTCCAGCCTTGTGGGCTCTGGAATACTGTACCATCTGGATTACCACTTTGGTCAAAGTTGAGCTTGATGTGTGAGTGGATCTTTTTCCATTTCAGTGACAACAATAGAGAGCACACATATAGGAAGTCTCGTTATCCTTATTCTAGAGGAAGGAGAGATTGCGTCCTTTTATGAGTGTCAAGCACCTATGGATAAAACGATAAGCGAGGCAATTGTATGAAAAAGAATGATCGATCACACATGTACATGAAAATCTTGGAAAAGGATGATCACACATGTACATTTCATGTGTCAGCATCGTGTTTGCATTATGAAATTGAGAAGTTGAAAAGCATAGAAACTTACACCTTGCAAGTTTTAAACTATAGATGTACATATATTTGCGTAATCAGGAAATATCGATTTGGAGATATTTGTGATACATGTAGAAAAATTGTATCGTTAGAAATGGGAAGTTTGGAATGCATGTGAGATGATGGATGTGGAGAGAGAGAGAGAGAGAGAGAGAGAGAGAGAGGTGTTTCAAGGCATTCTCGAGGCATTTGCCTTTCAAAAGAAGGGCAAGATGTCAAAAATTTCTCATGGCACCCTTTCCACAATGTCAAATTAGTGTCACAAGAAATTCTTGGGTGGTCTTGCAAATTTTGAGGTGGAGTTGGAGTGTGTGTTGTGTTGGGGTGGTGAGGAAAGAGAGGGAGGGTGAGGAGAAGATGTGAAGAGTGAATTCTTTACGCGTGATTTTAGGACTTTTAGGGTATGAATCTTAAAATACCTTAAAATCTCTAGCTCATAATACTAGACCTTAAGAAGATTGAGGGGAGTCAAGGCTAAGAAATAGAATCACAAAGTATAGTATATTCTTGTGGTGGTAAGAGAATGCATGCGGATTGCAAAATGGAGGGTTCCATGGCAAGCTTGATTGAAGGAGTGCATGTCGTGGTGGGAGGGAGGCTTGTTAGACTTGGGGGATGTGGGCTATGAAGATAGTGGCTGTTGTTGAACTAGGGAAGGGGCCGGAGGGGATGGGGGGCATGTGCTGAGGCATTGAGGACCTTACGTCGAAGGCCGCAGTAAACTGGGCGATGTGATGGGTGAGAAAGTGGCATATTTGTAGAGGGTGGAGGGAAGGACAAATCTCAAGAGAGAGGCAATCAAGCAGGGGGGGAACGTATAAAGCAAGGGGAGAGATATGCTGGAGGGGATACCCAGGGGACAGTTAGGATATGCGAGGGTTTGATGCTAGGGATCGGGAGGGGAATCTTCGAAGGGAGTGGGGCCTAAGAGAGGAGAGAGCTGATAGGTCGGCTAGAAACGCGATTCAAGTTATAAATAAAAAGAATAAACACACATATTATATATTATATATATGTGGCGCCAGGCAGCCGTTCTGAGGGCGTTATAGAGGCCATCGTTCCCGTCTGGAATGAACGCAGGGACGCCCTAAATTTCCCTTTACCTTCTTTCTTCTCCTTCTTCTTCTTCTTCTTCCTCTTCTTCTCTGTTTTCATTCAGACAGAGCTCTTCTTCGCCATAGCCAACTTCGCTTTTCCTGCATTTCCGCTCTTCGCCATAGCCACCTCCTGAGCTCGTTTCTCCTTCACAGCTCGTCTCCCCCCCCCCCCCCTTTGCTTCTTCGCCATAGCCTCCTCCTTCCTTCCCCATCCTGCTCCTCCCTCCTTACGCTCTCCCCTCCTCCCTTTTCACCTGCATTCTTCGTTTCGCCATCGCTCCCTTCCTCTACCTTGCGTACCAGACACCTCCAGCTCCTTCGGCCGCGCAGTAGAGATCCAGATCCCTCGTTCCTCCCTCCACAGCTTCATCGAATTTTTTCTTCAGAGTCTCGAGGCAGCTCGCTGCCTCGTCCTCCCTTGCACCATGTGGTACTCTTCCCACACCAGTAAGTCCCTCTTCCTTCTCTCCCTCCCTTTCCCTGCTTGCAGTTCCCCGTCGCTGCTCTGTTCGCAATGTCGCTCGTTCGTACCGATCTTTGGACTGGTTTCGTTACTCTGCCCGCAATGTCGCTTGCGTACGACGCTTCACGCCGCACAGCACCGCGATCTAGTCGACTACTTTTGTTCGAATTCCATGGCATTTCGCACCTCTACCAGTGTGTTTCTTTCGTCCGACAGATTTCTGCACGTCGGCCTCGCTTGTGGCTACTTTGTTCGCTTTCCTTTCTCGGACCGCATCTGTCAAATCTGCGGTCTCTTGATCATGCATTTTCCATGCCTCTTATGCGTAGATTTTCTTGCTGCAGGCGAGAAGCCATGGCCAGGGCCGGAACGGTTGTTTGCTGCCTGCGCAGCCCGCCTGAAACAGGCATCGAACCTCGTTTGGGTGGACTTCGGAGATGGCTCGGAAAAGAATGTGGTCTTCATGTCGAAGTTTATGGATATTTCCCGCTTCAGCAAGATCTACTTAGTGAACGTTTTTAGCAAAGGAACTTCCAAGTCCACCGACCGAACAAGGTGGAGCAATGTGGAGAAACTGGACAGTCATCCAGCGACATTCCAGCCTCGCAGTGCGGCATCCTTGATCACGTTCTCTTACTCTTTGTCCAGTAAGTAAAACGACAAATGGATCTCTGTATCTGAAATCATCTAACAAGGAATGACGTTACCGCTTTGACGTGAAATGACACATCTACAATCCTGTCGTTTGGCCGACCGTAGGAATGAGGGACTTCATGCCTGCAGTCGATACGGCGCTGTCGAGTCTTGCAAACGACGGGCTAGTGGGAGTAATTGACTACTTTACGTCGGCCAAGTATGACCTGACCAACAGGCAGCACACCTACTTGGGACGTTGGCTCTGGCGAGCTGCATTCGATTTTACAGGATATGACGTCGGGCCGGAGAGAAGGCAGTATCTAGAGCACAAACTTGAATCTGGTACGCCGTAATACTCTCTCCCAGAGTGTCAAGTCTGATCTTTCCGAAACTTCTTATTCTGCTACTAAAGCTTTGTGATTTTGCAGCGTTTGAGTACAATGGTACAGAGCACGTTCCATACCTTCCAGTGATAGAGGCACCATTTTATGTGTGGCTCGGTCATTTTCGCAATTGCGACAGTAAGGTCTCTTCAACCTTGATACTGTCCATCCCTTAGAGTAGCATAACGTCATCGCGTGACCTCGATCTGTTCTGTCATTGAAGGGAACGATGCATCACGATTTCCTTCTCGGGCTTCGGATGAATTCGACGCCAAGAGGCCGTCTCAGTTTCCCCCTACGTTTCTCTACTCATTGTCCTGGGAAGATCCTCGTGTCGACGAAGGCGTCTTGGAGATCAAGTCCGATGATACTGTTTTAACACTAACATCGGGAGGCTGTAATGCTCTGGACTTGGTCCATCAGGTTCATCTTATAATCTTTTGACATATGCAGTTAAAATTTGTCCCTTCCCCCGTTTTACTCTCGTGTCTGAATCTTGGCTGTTCGTCTCTTGTAGGGAGCAGGCTTGGTCGTTTCAGTGGATATCAATCCTGCACAAAGCTATCTTCTTGAACTTAAGAGAATAGCTGTAATGCGGTAGATATATGATAAACTACTCTTATTTTCAAGTGTCGTCAATGTTTCTTGACAAAGTGCCTTGTAGTTAAAGGTTTGCATTCGGTGTGTCTGTAGACTTCCATTTTCAGATGTGTGGTCGATGTTTGGCGAAGGATTACACCCGCAGTTTTCTAAGATACTTCAAACAGATCTCGCTCCATTCTTAAGTCAGGGAGCATCTAACTTCTGGTAGATCTCTCTTACAAGAGTTCTTTCTTCGTAGTGGCAGTTATTTCGTTACTCTCTTTACAAATCGACAGGGAGATTCTTCGAAGCTTACGCCTGACATTGCATGTGATGGTTTCACAGGTTCACAAAGTTTTATTACTTCAAAAACGGATTATATTACCACGGTATGGTTATCTTATAATGCGAATACCGTTCTGTAAACAACTCTGCTTGATTTCTCAATGGGTTCCGCTAACTGACTCGCGCTTTTGAAATAGGGGGGATGGGAAGATTGATCCGAGCTGTAAAGTTTCTGGCAAGGTTAATGCATCAGGTAATTGCTCGTCACCATGCATGTACTTGCCTTCAAGAAACTGGTAGTTCAAATCGGGCAATGGCCCCGAATAGTTTTCTTTAAAAAATATCGGTCTCTCTTTTACGAAGTTCTGGTGATCTACATAAAATCTTCATGGGTATTTGTAATCGCAGGAACATTGGATCGATTGCCTTGTCAATGCTCCATCCTTGGAGAAGCAGAAAGAGCTTTGGTACCCTGACGTTCTTCACTATTTCAATAAAGTTCATGTGATATTTGGATTCATTTTTTCTGCAAAGCAATTACCGCATTACCTTTAGCAATCTAATGGGCTGAACATGCATCGTGTTAATGGCTCGCAGGTATGCAACTGTAGGAAGATGTTTGTTACAGGCTAGCATCATCACCAGATTGTTCGCCTTCCTTGTAACCAACAGATTAGTCCTATGGTTTTGCGCTGGTGTTTGCCGGGGCCAGTTGCAGCTTATTCAGAAAGAGGATAATATTTACAAGTCAGTAACGTTCATAAACTTGGCTTTTATTGTGCGCATTGGACGTCTTCCTTTTCTAATTTGTGCAATATATTCTGTGTTTAGTTCAAAGTTGAGCGTCCAGCAACCCCTTAAGGAAGGTTCCATCCATTTAATGGATGAACTTGCTTGAATCTCAATGCTCTGGACAAGTTGTCAGCTACACGAATCTGCTCATGGTTGATATGTTGCCTTGGCAGTTATGTGGTACGTTGCCTGAATTCTACAGCAGAACATTCTTACCTGAGGGACAGGTAGCCCATTCAATTGCGGACCCTCTGTGCCATTGCAGTTAAAGTAATATTGTAGTAGTCCTCCCAGTTGGGGCTCTCACTAACTTAAGGGTGATGGTTGCACAGCAACTACTTCTATCGTTGCTGTTTGACAGGGAAGTTTGCACGTAATTGTTGTCCTCGTTTCTTAGAAGAAGATTGCTTCCATCATTTAAAGGTGAGATGGAACTGTGATGCATGTTCAGTCATTGTACACGGTGTGCAATTATTTCGCGGATGAGTAAGTAGTGCGAGAAATACTAAGCAGACTAGAACATGTAATGCACACGCGAGGTGACTTCTTGGAGGATGGTGCTTGAATTTTCAACCCATTGTTCTGTTGTAGGAAGAGTTGGCAAGAAAGCAGAGATTGTTGATCCGGACTGGTTCTTTCGTCGATGAGCTGAAGAAGCGCAAATATACTAAGGTAATGAGCCCCCTGATGAGTCTGCAAGCAGAGGGGCCTGATCCAGATGGGATTATAGTCCGTTAACATAATTGCCGGATGGTGCAGGTTATTTTGATGGATCATGTCGACTGGTTGGAGCAAGGAGACATCGACATTTTGTGTGGGGCATTGAGAGAGCAAGTGAAGGTAATTTTTGTCCTTGTCTGCTTTTAGTGCTTGTGTGGATGAAGTGGTATTGTGGGTAACGAATTGGAGGATTTACATGGGCTTGAAAACCTGCAGCCCGGTGGTCGTGTGATTTGGAGGAGTGCTTCAAGGAGCCCAGATTACGCCAAATGCATTGAGAAATCGGGTTTTCATGGCAAGTTTTTTAGGGAACTTTGCTCCACAATTGAGTACATTCTTTTGAGACGGGGTTGAATTTGAAAGTAGTCTCTCTGAATTTCTAGTGTTGTCTTGTGCAGTGGTGAGGTTAAGTACAAGCGAGAAGTATATGGACAGAGTAAACATGTATGCCAGTTTTTATGTAGCTGTTCGCCTCGGGTCTCCTTGCCTGGTCAACATTCCTTCACTCTCTTCAGGCTTTGGCTTTACTGAGGATGCTCAGAAGGAATCAGACTCTCCAAACTCCGTTCTACAAATGTTGGAGTAATGCATTGTTTTCTTCTCAAGATTAGCTTATTCTTCTTTTCCTTGGCTTCAGCTCTCCCGAGATGGCAGCAGTCAGCCACAAAGTTTTGTGATTTTTTCATACCTCATTGGTTTGGATTTCTCAGCCCAAGCGGCTATTGGAGTGTTGTAATGTTTCCCTTTAGATTGGTCCTCAAGCGGATGTATGTCAAGGACCGTTTGTTCTGAGGAAAATGTGATCCTCTTGATCGTTGTTGGTGGTGGGAGACGATTTTTTCGTGAGGAAGTAGTAAATTTCACCATCTCATAGATCTAAAACAAGCCATTTTTACTTCATTGAAATTACTGAATTTAAGGAAAAAAAGAAGGTAGCGCTAATAAGCTTAGATGTGATAAGAAAATGTAAAAATCTCAAGAAAACTAAAGGAAATTTCATTCTCAATTACTTAAGCAATATATTATTAAAGGAAATGTAATATGAACAAGCTTGACTATAAAGGAAAGAAGCTTACTTAGAGTCAACGAATGCAAACATTAAACTTAAAAAAAATCATTTTTACTTGTTTTCATATGGTTGTATTTGGATTGTTCTCAAACCCTATTGATGATACCAATTTTTTTGATTATAAAGGTGTGAGTGTGGTGGTGCAAGTGATTCGTGAAGAGTTGCATTGATGGGGTCCATGAGGATAATCTTCCCAAGCTCTCACTTTGGCGAAGCCCCAATGGTCACTGTCTTGTGAGCTGCTTGGTGCTTTGTGGCTTGCTTGTTGCTCAGCTTCATGGGCTGCTTTGTGGAACTTGATTGGTGTATCCTTATTGGAGTGTTTTCAACAAGGTTCCCAGACCGGTGACGATGCAATTGCAACTCCACCTCCCTTGCCTTTTAGGTTATAAGCTTCCTTAGCCTGGGTTTCTTAGGGTGTTTGGTTATGTGAGAAGTCGAAGAATTTCTTTAATTCCATTATTGGTTCATCCCATGAGCACATTGGAGCATTGTTTGAGAGCCATGCATAAATTTCGGTGAGTTTACAAAGACTTAGATACTTGACATGAGCACATTGGTCGGTGAGTTTACTATATATACTTGACATGGGCACATTGACTTGCATTCGTAGTTTGTCATGTGCTTATCCATCCTTTGCTTTACTCTACATGTAATTATAATGCTTGAGATTCTTTAGCTCCTTGTGTAGTGCCTTTGTCTACACGAAGTAGGAGGAAAAATATGTTGTGTTGGTGTCCTTCGATTTGCATCTCTTTGTGTGTCTTGTTCCCCTTGATGGATGTGAATTGTTCGTTGCTACTATCGAACCAACATCCTTTCATTGTGTGGAATGAGGGATTGTAAATGTTGTAATACTTGTTCTATCGACTCTTATTCACCATGTGACTATCCACTTTGTGGTTGTGGCACTAGGCCTCACCTTTTTCATGCCCATCTTGCTCAAAAACTTTTTAGCTGCCTTATTCATGCTGTAAAGTTATGCACCTGAGTCATCTTCTTATTGGTTGAGTTAGTTAAGCTTCACTATTACAACTTCCTTGCTAAATTCGTGGCGAAACCTTTACAAGAAAGAAGCTCAAACCATCATGCGTATAAAGAGCTTATCCTAGTGCCAATCATACTAATTGATGTACTTAGTTGCAAATGTAGTGGAGAAGTAGACTAAGTACTCTTCCTCCATGTTGACTTGCAAAGTTGCAGCCTTTCATTGAAAATTTTACACATGCAAATTTTACATTTGCGGGGATGCTCTACCTTGTTTCCCATGTGGAATGTCATACACATTTTTGGTCCTCTTGCAACCTTGGAGAACCTTGGTAGGCTGGCCATTTTGGCTTGTTCTATTGGCCATTGTGATGGTTGTGAGGATCCACTTCCTTGTTCTTGGAAGAACTTACCCAAATCCAATGGAGGTAAAGTTCCTTCACTCTCTTGGTCGGTCCCTCATTCCTCTTTTCATTTGATAAGTAAATGCAAAAGTCTCATGACATGAAAGGAAATTTCATTCTTAATTACGTAAGCAAGAAATTGTTTACAAGAAAGAAACTGAAATTTAATATGCAAAAAGAAGCTTGACCATAAAGGTAAGAGACTTCATAAGAAACAAATACCCTCTAAATGTGGGGTAATTTTCAATTACAAATGACTAGTTCCTTAACTCTCTTGGTCACTCCCTCTTTCCTCTTTCCATTTGATAAGTAAATGCAAAAGTCTCATGAAATGAAAGGAAATTTCATTCTTAGTTATGTTAGCAAGAAATTGTTTACAAGAAAGGAAAGGAAATTTAATATGCAAAAAGAAGCTTAACTATAAAGGTAAGGGACTTCATAAGAAACAAATACCCTCTAAATGTGGGGTAATTTTCAATTACAAATGACCACCAAACAATGAAATAAGAAGAAATGATTTTTATTATTTTAATGTGGTTGCATTTGTAATATTTTCAATTCTTGATGGCACATGGAATAATATTCAAGCGTATGTGAGTGATTATATAATAGCTGCACATGTGATTTATGGTTGAAACATGACTCCAAGAGGCTAATGTGATGAAGGTCTTACTTCCCACGTAAACTGCAAGAAGGGCAATTGAAATCTATGCTCTTTTAAATTGGATTCAAGCTTAGAAACGGTTTGCAAAGGGAAGCCAAAATCCAAGGACAAAGTCATGTGGCCGCAAAAGAATCCGAAATGTGAGTGAGCAAAAGTTGATTGCTCAGCGGGTATACCTATGCGCACATGCATCCTAACCATTGACATTACTTGAGTTGAAACTAAAGGTTTATAAAATCTGAGTTCCTTTAAAATCCGTTTGTTGTAAGGGATTTATGAGAGGAATAGAAATCTAGGTTGATGGGTATTCTCCTTCTTCAAAGATACCTAACTCTTTCTCTTCAAAGAAGCTTTTTGATCCATTGCTCTTCTCATAGTCACTCGGCCTTGTGAGCTCGCTCTATGCTTTGTGGGCAGAATGCTGTCGACTTTGTAGGCTGCTCACCTTTAGGGTGTCCACCCTTCCTTGGTGTTGGGTGAGTCGTTGTGGAAGTTCTTTAATTTGCTGCTACAGGTTGTCCCTCTATTGCCAAATCTCATAGAACATATTGGAGCTTTTTTTGTGTGCTATGGCTTGGGCTTTGGTGAACTTAGCCTTTGATACTTTACTTTGTCCTAGGCTAGCTCGCTTTGCACTTAAAGATGTCAAATCACGCTTGTAGCTCGATGCTCTCTTTGTCAACCTAGCTACTATGTGCTTGTGCATCCTTTGCTCAACTCTTCTTACACTTATTTTGATGCTAGAGATACTTCCGCTCTTCATACAACACTGTTGGTTCTCATTTCACTTCATCAGCTTCGTGGAAGATGACCTCCTATTGCCTGATGGCCTTTGTTATCTTAGCTTGCCACTATTTTGGGTCCTCCTGGAAGGATACACACGCTCTTGGCTCATAGTGGTGTAAAAACTTCCATTGAATGCCATGTGAGATTGATGCCTACTGAACCCTCAAAGCATAGGTGTTAAGGAGCTTCCCTTGCGTGCACATGACAACCCTGTGGCGACATCAATTCATAGAAGAGGGGTGTTGATAGTACTTTATATGGCATCCAATCCTCCATTGGAAATAGCATCATGGGCTGCACTTTGGCTTGTAGGTCAACTTTTAGAGAGGCTTGCTTAAAATAGGGGGCTTGGATGTTTGGGCTTTGCTGGCCCCTTTCCCTTGTCATCTGGCTTTGTCTGTTGTTGTAGTTCCTCAACGAGCGAGGCTTTGTCCTTGCATCGCTCCTTGCCCCTTTGCTCAGCCAATGGTGTGGTCACTAGTTCTTCTTTGGAGTTTCTTGAAAAAAATCTAGAATGTTCATCGAAATGGGTGGTGGCTAGCTTCTGATCTCATTGGTTTTGCATGCTAACAAACACATATATGAACCCACTTGTCCTGAATTTTGTCTCCCAAATTTGATCTTCACCACTTAGTCTTTGATTTGCAAAGTCATTAACTTTGCCCAGTTGTCTTGCGCTCCTCTTGCAACCTTTAGTGCCCTTTGCATCATGGTTCATGGTATGCAAATGTATGCAACGTCTTTGATCGGGTTCCCTCAGATAGAAACTTGAAGAAGCTATTTTGCGATTGCATCCTTTTCCTTGCTTGTCATATATCCTTGTCCTACAACTATGCATCTTTGGTGATTCGTCTATTGCCACTTCTTCCTCCGGTTGATTTTAGTTGGCAAGTTCTTCTTGGACTTTTCTTTGTCTTTCTTCATCTTCGATGAAGCCTTTCGGGAAGTTCATGTGAAGCTCTTCATCTTCCACCAACCTTTCGATTGCTACTAGCATTGCATCTATCATTGTAATAGGCATAATGTTGAGGGTGAGTAAATTCTCCTGCATCTCCAAAGTGTAGGCCTCGTCTTACTCTAAGCATTTAGGTTTATAGTTTGTGCTTTTTTCTATAGGTATTTGCACATCCATCATGTTTTTGCCCATCAATATTTGCACATTCCTCTTGCCTTAGGTGACCATGAGGGCCTCCCCTCCCCAATTGGCAAGGACCTTGGCAACCTTTGAACACGGTCACCCAATAGCATTCGGTACCATTCTTTGCTCTCCATTTTGACCACACTGAATGTGATCATGAGGTAGGATCCACTAATCTTGACCCATACATTTCTGAGCATTTGTGGGAATCACCAACATCTCATCCGCCATATGAATTTAAAATTGGTGAAGCCTCATTTGCACTTCTCTAAAGATGATGTTCACTCCTGAGTCTCTGTCTCACTGAGTCCACTCCCCTCATCGTGTGATTTCTCACTTTGATGCTGACCATGTGCACTTCTTCATCGCAGATTACCATTTCAATCACAGGTTATCATTTCTCACTTTGATGTTGAGCATGGGCACTTCTTCATCCCAGATTGCCATTTCAATCACCTCTATCCTCATTGCAAGGGGTGCGGTCACAAGTCATTGGTCAATGATTAGACTTTGAAAGAATTTTGCATAGTGGGGAGCAATTCTAGCAGTTGGCTAGTGGAGATCATCGCGTTCAATTTGCAAAAATTCTCCCAGGATGTATTGATCTATTTTTGCTCCACTGGTCTTTCAAATTCAACTTCATTGTTGGATTCATTCCTGTTCTTCATTTGTTCATTTGATCCCAACAATCAATCATTTTTTGGTCGTTTGCTTGATGACTTGCATAATGAGCGAGGTGTTCTTCTTGCTTGAGGTCATGGCTTATTTCCTTACCTATTTTACTTTCTTCTTTCCAGCAATACCCTAGATTTTTTGGCTTCTACTCCTTGTGATCTCATGACCACCTTTGTATCCACCTCTACTAGTACCATGCCCATCATCGGTGTACGTCCATCTTGATTGCATGCCTTTTGGATGTTTCTTCCACAACTGACATTCGTTCCTCTAGTTTGCCTTCCTTGCTGCAAAAGTAGCATGCCGTGTTGGTGCTCTTCAATTTGTCCTCTTCATATGGATTGTTCCACTTGGTGGATGTCTGTTATTCATTTGTGCTTATTGAATCAGCAGTCTTCAATCACGAGGCGCTAAAAACTTGCTGGCCCAACACTCATTCGCCACGTGACCATCCACTTTGTGCTTGTGGCACCAGGCCTCACCTTTTTTTGGGTGTCTTTGATGCCCATTTCTCTTAGAAGCTTCTTCAGCTCCTCCTTTTTTACCTTGGTGTCTTTTTTTATTATCACTTCATCTTCTTCTTCACTATCCACATCTCAAAATAGCACCTTATTACTTTTTTGGGGTTCTAATTAAGCAATACATCGTATGTCCTGTTAAATTACATGGCGCAGTGGAACAAAAATTGAACAAAGAATAGAGAGTACGCAGCAAACTGGAGAGGAATAAAATTTTCCTTCAATACTGATGTAGTACAGATGATGGCTCCATCCACCCGTGCGCTCCCACAATGGAGCTTAGATGGCAATCTAGACAGATACTAGGTGAAGAGCTACTAACTGGAAGATCTCTACTGGAAGATCTGATCTAGTACAATGGACTGGGGAGGTCGCCTCTTTATAGCTATGAGAGTAGTAGTCGGATCAACGTAGTCAGTGGAACCGACCAGTCAACCTAGTCGATGCAGCCGACCAATCAGCCTAGTCAGTGGAACTGACTAGTCATCCATGGAATATTCCCTATATCATCGCCTCGGGGACTCCCAACCCCGAACCCCCACCAGGGGGGCCGCTGGTCCCCAGGCCCTAGCAAGAATAGGGGGCTCCCACACGATCACATTTCTACCATCAACGGTCTCATTGATAGACCTCATCTGACATGCAAGTCAGGATCCATCCAGTGTCCCGAGCTCACACATGGCTTCTCCTCATATGGGGGCCTTACAACTTGAGCACGTTGGACCACTGGTGGTTACCAGGAGGGTGGGGCATTGAGCATATCTAACATGTCCTTGTTGGGTAGATTATCTCCATGTTGCACAACTTGGTGCCATGGGTGAGGTCACCCACCAACTAGAACCACAACACTGTTTTGTCTTGCATGTCATTGAGCGAATTGGTCAACACTCCCATTTGTGCTACAATTATAAACCGATTTTCCTTACTATTGGTTGAGTTAGTTAAGCTTCAACAATACAGCTTCCTTTATGAATTTATGATGAAAACCTTGTCATGAGTATAGCTTTCAACTCATCCCATCATCCATGTGGCAAAATGCTCACTGGGATCCACACAATGACTCTTCTCTGTGAATGTAATGGGGAAGTAGATCAAGGACTCTTTATCATTGTGACACGAAAAATTATAGCTGGTCACAAAAAATTTTGTAGGTGAGATTGGGGTTCTCTCGCTTGTGTCCCATGTTTTTCTGCAATTCATTCTTACTCTTACTGCCTCACTCATGTCCCATGTATTTTTGGTACTCTTACTACCTTGCCAAACCTTGGAGGACGCAGTGGTGAATTGGCCATGTCCACTTGTTTGGCTTGATTCCGTCTTCGCCCTTGTGACAGTTGGGAGAATTCACTTCCTTATTCTTGTCAGATACCGCCCAAATTCTTTGGAGGTGAGGTCCCTTGAATCTCTTGGTTGTTTGCTCCTTTCTCTCTTCGGTTGTGGCAAACTATTCGGCCTACTCACTTAAGTTAGGACTTCGTCTTCTTCAAAAAATCTTTTCATGATTTTTGATTTTGACAATTACTCTTCTCTTTGTTGGTATCTTAGCTGGTGTTGTGTCCTTGTATCAATTGTTTCCAAGATTTACTAGAAGTTAGGTTGCTTTGCATTCATCACTGGCTTCCCCAGTGCAATTCATGTCATTAGAAACAATTTTGACTCAAAAGGGGGACCTAAAGAGAATTATTAAAATATTAGAGTGTTGAATGATGAAATATGGAATCCATAAAGGAAATTATGCCATGTGGAATTTCTATAAGAGGATACCCAATTCTAAGGGAAAATCCATTTATTCACAATAAAAAATTACTTGGTAGGCCTGGCCTGAACATGTCATGCCTCCTCATTTTTCTCCGATCCAAACTATCCCCTAACCAGAACTGTGCCCACATTTTTAGCCATTTGGTCTGAAAATTTGACTTTCAAACCTAATCTCTTAGTTTCTCTCTCTTCTAGAACATTTCAACGTTTCCACATACTCAAAAAATGCATGCCCACCCTCCATCTAGAAGCTCATTCCAAACTATCTTCATGCCACTTTCATTCATAAATTTTCCTCCTCTCTACTCACGTTTCTCTTTGACCTACAAAAGTTTCTTAGAGAAAAATTTCATCCAAGCACTATTCCTTCCTCCTCACTTATTTTGCTATCAACTCCATTCTCTCTCTCTCTCTCTCTCTCTCTCTCTCTCTCTCTCTCTCTCTCTCTCTCTGTGTGTGTGTGTGTGTGTGTGTGTGTGTGAGACCAAGGGCGTGACCTATATCTACTTGAAAGAAGGGAGAAGAACAAATAGAATTTGCCACATAAGTGCGTGTCATCATTTTTATCAATTCGCTATCCTATTGGAGTATATAGAATCAAACTGATAAGAGGGGACACATACTTTCTTGGTAATGAATTGATTTTGATTTGAAAGTTGTCTCTTTGTTAATTAGATAAGTTCTTGATCTCAATTCATTAGGTAGTTCTATCAATATGTTTGTTTTAAAAGGCAAGGAGTAGGGGGAGAAAACGATAGATGATATTAATATGATGTATGATAACTTGTTGTTTGTTTCTTCTCTAGGTTTAGGAAGGCATAGGAGGGAGAGAGAAAGGGATAAAGATATAGAGATAGAGATCAATAGATAGAATGATAAACACACACACACACACACACACACACACAGAGGGGGGGAGAGAGAGAGAGAGAGAGAGAGAGAGAGAGAGAGAGAGAGAGAGAGAGAGAGAGAGAGAGAGAGAGCATATTGTGAAGTAGAGGGATATCTTGGATGACTGTTGTGCTTGTTTGTGGGTGAGGGGAGAGAGGCAGAGAGCTATTGTTAGTCTTATGGTCCTAGAATAGGGACTATGCAGATGGAAAATGAGAGATATCGAGCTAGCTTACAATCTATTTTATTTAAGAACATCAAGAATGGCCATGGGGAATGGTTTATAGGAAATATTATTGGATCACTACCGTGTTTGTTTGGGCTAAGGGGAGAGAGGGAGAGAGCTATTGTTGTCAATTGTATGGTAGTGGAATAGGGACTAAGGAGACAGAAAATGAGAGATATCGAGGTAGCTTTTAGTCTATTCTATTGAAGAACATCAAGAAAGTCTATTCTATTGAAGAACATCAAGAATGACCATGGGGAATGGATTTAAAAGAATATTCTTGGATCACAATGCAACCAATGAAATGTGGGTGTATAAAGTGAAAGGAAGGATGTAGGGGACTTCAAACATTACCAGGGGGAATCATGGATTTCAAAATGACTTCCAACAATAAGACAATCAATTATATCTATATACAACATGTTTTCATGCATCCGGATATATGTGTGCATTCAAGAGAGAGAGAGAGAGAGAGAGAGAGAGAGAGAGAGAGAGAGAGAGAGAGAGAGAGAGAGAGAGAGAGAGAGAGAGAGAGAGAGAGAGAGAGAGAGAATAAGATATATATAGTTGTGTTCATAAACAAACAATGGCAAAAGAAACAAGTTGTCATAGGAGAAAATTATGGGATTCGACATGCACGGCATGTTGCAGTATTGCCAGACAGAGAACAATGTTGAAAAAACAAGATTTTAGACACATGGAGCCAATTGTAGAGGTTGTTCATTGCAGACAACATAATCAAATGCAGGGACATAATGATGTATAATGGAATGTAGATAATTTAACTTCTCTTAATAAGAGAAGTTTATTGCGTTTAACACGTAAGGCACGTCACAATGTTGCTAGGCAGAGAACAATGCTCAAAAGGCAAGGTACGGGTACAACTATGGAATGTATGAGTATGGAGTTTGCTAATAGTCTTAGAGAAGGGAATGTTTTTTGTACTACAATTAGAAGTGTGAGAGTGTAGCCACGTGCAAGCATGGATTCTCACTTTCTAGAGCCAGCAAAATCTACTTTTTGCCCCGATGGTGCACCGACTGTGCAGCATTGTGTTGTTGGGGGAAGAAATACAACAGATGCTCCAGTAGTAGGTACAACAATTCAAATGGATGCAGTTAGAGATTATGGGTAGTCAAGGGCACGAGAGCATGTTGTTGGCAGCAATAGGAATGCATGTTTAGGGTCTAGGGGGATCCTATCTATCCTGCATCAATTTCCATTAAGGGATGACATAGGGCACCCATCTTTGTATCCATTAGTTTCCAATAGTCCTGTTGTTCATTCACTTGGAGGTATGGATTGCATATGCAGTTTTTGTCATGCTCAATTGTGGAAGCAAGAGACCAGAAGTATGCATCGAGCTGTGGGAAAGTATTGTTGTAAAGTTGGCCGTGTGTCATTGTTGCCATTGGAAGATCCACCAGAGATTTTAAAAGTTCTACTTCATGGAAGTGACGCTAGAAGCAGATCATTTAAGGATAATATAAGAGCCTATAATAGTGTCATGGCGTTTGCCTCATTGGGAGCCCAAGTTGATCAAATGTTTTCTGGGAATAGGCATAATTTTTGGACTCACGGCACAGTGTACCATCATGTCAAGAGTTTGCTACCTGATGAGTCTAGACAGGAGCTTCCACGGTTTGCACAATTATATGTCCATGATACAGATCATGAGTTGCAAAACCATTTGGATGGGATGCCTGGTTTGAATCTTGGCATTTTGGAATTGTTGCAAAGGATGATGCATGAATGCAATCCATATGCCAATGCATTGGTTGCTGTGGGGGAAGTATTGAGAAGAAATCCACATGCAAACTTGAAGATGGTAATTTGTGAGAGCCGGTCAACCTCAAGACAGTACTTGGTCCCAATAGCTAGCGAGGTTGCCGCTATCATGCCAGGGCAAGGGGATGATTCTGATGTTGGGAATCGAGACATCCAGTTTTTAGGATGCAATGGATTGATAACCAGAATATCAAATTTGCATCGATCATACATGTCTCTCATGTATGTTCGTCTATTTCCCCGAGGGGAGGATGGATGGCATTTATATATTCCTTATAGAGATGTTCCTATTCACGTATCATTACATGATGTACAAAGGAAAAATTGTGTGACACAGAGACAGTATTATGCATACCGTCTGCAAGTAAGGCCTGATACAAGTGCGTGCCTTCTACAAGGGGGGAGATTATTGCAACAATATATTGTTGATGCATATAGTAGTATGGAAGAGTCCAGATTGGTGTGGATACGCAACAATCAATCTTCTTTACGTGCAAAAGTTTATCAAGGATTGATGGACATGCTAAACGTAGTTGATGCGGTCCATAATGTACTGGGCAATGCTATCGGGCATAGAGTTGTGTTGCCATCCTCTTTTACAGGAGGACCACGGTATATGTGCTAGTTATACCAGGATGCAATGGCAATTGTGAGAAAAAAGGGTAAACCAAATTTGTTTATTACCTTCACCTGCAACCCAAAATGGTCAGAAATATCTGAAGGATTATTGCCAGGTCAAAGAGCACAAGATTGCCCGGATTTGACAACCCGTGTATTTTATCAAAAACACAAGGATCTGATGCAGTCGATTATAAAGCATGATTTTTTTGGAAAAGTTGTTGGGTATGTATGTGTGATTGAGTTTCAAAAGAGAGGTCTTTCGCACTCACACATACCATTGATTTTGGAAGGTGCATTCAAACCTACTCAGGTTGGTCACTATGATCAATTGGTATGTGTAGAAGTTCCAGATAAAACCCTTTTCCCTGAGTTGCATGAGATTATTGCACAATGCAATGTTCATGGCCCATGTGGTGTACTTAATGTCTTTGCTCCTTGCATGTTTGATGGCAAATGTAGTCGTCACTATCCGCATCCCTTCTCTCAGTCTACTGTGGTGGGTAACAATGGTTACCCTATCTACATGCATCGAGATGATGGTAGAAAGATACGGGTGAAAGAGGGTATAGTGGATAATCGTTGGATTGTGCCATTCAATCCTTTCCTCTCTATGAAGTACAAGGCACATATCAACGTTGAAATTTGTTCCACAATTACTGCAGTCAAGTATTTATATAAATACGTGTATAAGGGACATGACAGAGCAACTGTCAGGATGTAGATAAATCGTGTGGAAGGAAAAGGACAACTACACAACCCAGTTGATTGTGGAATTGATGAGATAAACTATTACCTAGATTCACATTATGTATCAGCATCAGAAGCATGCTAGCACATTTATGAGTATGATATGCATGATGAAAATCCAGATGTACAAAGGTTGCAAGTCCATCTTCCGATGTTGAATAATGTGATATTCAGAGATGATAATGATTTGCACAATGTGGTGGATAGGGAACAAAACAGAAAGACCAGCCTCACGGAATGGTTCACTTACAACCGATTGCAACATGATGCAGATAATTTGCTTTACAGTGACTTTCCATGCGAGATGGTTTGGAACAAATCCAATAAAAAGTGGTCTAGAAGAAGGCAGGGCAATAGCATTGGTCGGATGTATAACATTTCTCAATCCGCTGGTGAATTATATTTCATGCGTATGCTACTTAACGTTTGCAAGGGTTGTAAGTGTTTTGATGACTTGCGCACTTTTGATGGGCAAGTTTACCCTACTTTCAAGGCAGCATGTATAACTAGAGGGTTATTGGAAAGTGATGAGGAATGGTTTATCTGCATGCAAGAGGCCGTTTTACATCAAAATAGCACACAGTTGAGGCACCTTTTTGTTGCAATTTTGAATTTTTGTGAGCCAACATCTCCAGGAATTTTGTGGGAAAGATTCTCAAACGATCTATCGGATGATTTCTTCCATGCATTCGAATCAAGTATGGTTGACTGTCGTGGATTGGCACAGAAGGAGGCTCTATGGCACTTGGAGCATATTCTCCAACAACATGGGAGAAGGTTGGTAGAGTTTGATGGATTGCCTACCTTGGATAGCTCATGTGTATTGGCAGCTACAAATGCTCTATTGCAAGAAGAAAGAATGTTTGATTTTGAGAGTGAGGCACGACTTGGTCAACAGATGGAAAGTACCTTAAATCATTGTCAACAGACTGCCTTCGATCAGATTTTGACAACGGTCTATGCAAATGTTGGTGCGATGTTTTTTCTTGATGGTCCAAGAGGATCTGGAAAGACTTTCCTATACAATTGTTTGCTTTCTAGGTTGCGTGGGAGGGGCATGTTGCTTTAGCATGTGCTTCTTTTGGGATTACAGCGTTGTTACTAAGTAATGGATGCACAACACACTCGTGGTTCAAGATACCACTGGATTTGGATGCCACTAGCAATTGCAATATAAAGGTTAACAGTCATCTTGCAGATGTTCTAAAGATAGCAAAGTTGATAATATGGGATGAGGCACCTATGACTCATCGATTCGCATTTGAGGCACTGGCTAGGACACTGCAAGATATCATGTCAAATGACCAATTGTTTGGTGGAAAGGTGGTGTTGTTAGGGGGGGATTTTAGGTAGGTCTTGCCAGTTATTCCCAAGGCAAGACGAGAAGATATTGTCAATTCAACATTGTGCCACTCAAGGATTTGGAGATGCATCAAGGTATTGAAGCTGGTATAGAATATGCAGGTTATTCAGGAAGGTGATAATTCAATAGAGTAGGAATTCATACAATGGGTGTTAGATATTGGAAATGGAACTAGCAAGCGTATAAGAGAAGACACTGTTGCAATCCCATCAAAGATGCTTTTAAGGACAAACTCTATGGAAGGTCTGATTGAGTGGGTGTATATAGGACTTGCAAGTGTTGTGGATTATGCATCGTATTTTCGAGACCATGCTATTCTCGCACCTCGAAACCTTGAAGTTGATGCACTCAATGCTACTACAGTAAAGGCAATGCCCGGCGAGGAAAAGGAGTATCTAAGTGCAGACTCAGTAGAGAGCTCATGTGGAGATTCTTTTTTGTATGCAATAGAGTATCTTAACACGCTCGATCTTGGTGGTGGATACCCACCTCATCGGCTGAATGCTCCCCTCATTTTGTTGCGAAATCTAAATCCTCAATAGGGATTATGCAATGGGACTCGGCTGGTATGCAAAGAGTTCCACATGAAGGTATTGGAAGTTGAGATTATCATTGGTACCAATGCTAGAGATAGGATGTTCGTTCCAAGAGTAACTTTCATTCCCAATAACTTGAAACTTCCATTCGATATGAGAAGAAGGCGATTTCCTGTTTGGCTAGCATTTGGCATGATGATAAACAAGGCATAGGGCCAAACAATGTCTATCCTAGGCTTATACTTGGCGACATCGGTGTTTAGTCACGGGCAATTATACGTGGCTTTCTCGCATGTCCGATCATCAAATGCAGTCAAAGTATTCCTTCTAGAGAGTGCGGATCGGGTTAGTGATGAGGATGCTAAAATGAGTTGTACCACAAATGTTGTATACAAAGAGGTTTTACAATTGGCATCAAGAAGAACCTAGCAGTATGCCAATGCTCTTTGGTGGGTGACAAATTTTCACAGTCTTTTTTGTATCATTGTGTTCTTTTAGGTGATCAAAGGTCTATCAATTGTAAGCCTTTGAAGTGTGGATTAAAAATTGGTGATGACTATTTTTGTATAATTTTCATGAGCTCATTCCATATTCCATTCAAACAATGTCGTCTCTAGAATTTTGACAATGTATGATTTTTGTGAGTTTTATGGGTTCACACATTGCTATTTTTTCTTCAAATTATGGATTATCAAATGTACTATAACTAATCTTCTTTTTAATTTGTGGCTTGGGGAAGCCTTTTAATTTCTTCTCTATATATACGTTGACACATCTATTGTTACTGTAATATGATATGTATTGTTATTGTAATATGATATGATAGGATGGCAGCGTCATTTACATTCACCACCGAGACAATTGTACATGTAGCAGGTACATAGCAGGTACATAATTGTGTAGTAGTCAGTTGCTAAGTTGACTTATTTAATAGTATAGTCATTTACCTTTAGTAATATACAGATCCTGATGGTTGGAGAGCTAGGGTGCATGCCCAGCTATTGGTTGACATCTTGGAGTTGGAGAGCTTTATTGGGTAGATAACTTATATATTTTTTTATTTTGTTTTTTTCATATAGGTGAAAGCTACTTAGGTTACATATATAAGTGAATAAACATGATATCATTTTCCTTTAGGGCAGTTCCCGACTCAAGTTTTGCAATGAATCTCCTCGGTCCAGCGTATGATGGGGTGGAACGTCTCAATCTTGGATATTTTGCCGTGAGTTCTCAGCGTCTTGCTGGGAATAATAGTCCCTAGACCATCTATGTGCGCTTCATTGGGTACCTAGAGCCGATGGGAGCAGATGTATTTTATCGAGGGGTGAACGGAGACTTTGTATATGTAGTTATGTACCACATACACACTCCTGTGCGCCAGCGTAAGCATTCTAATTAATGTGTTGAGTATTATTAAGACACAATTCTAACATTTCCTTGATTTAATGATTATAATTCTTAAATGATCTTTTTGCCTTACATAGGTTGACGCCGTGTGCGTGTGTTGGTGTGTGGGGTGGGACATAGACATATTCTGTTTTCTTAGGGGAGCTGATATAGACACTCTGTATGTAGATATATGAATTCGTAAGATTTTGTAGTACTCTTTTATAGAGCGTATATTTTGTTAGGTATGCTAATTTTAAGTAAATCTTCTTTTGTTGTGTTTATTGAAGCATGCACATATATGTTTATACTCAAACAAATTCATAAATTCTATTTATTTATACTCAAACACGTTTATTTCAAAAAAATTCATGAATTCTATTTATTTATACTCAAACTAATGTATCCCCATAGACCAAGATTGATTGTGTTACAATCTAGCACTACATTGGCATACAATGCATTACACATGTAATCTTACAAAATTTTATATATGAAAGCAAAGAGGGGATATGCATACAAACATGTTTAATTCAAACAAATTCATGAATTTTATTTATTTATACTTAAACTAATGTATCCCATAAACCAAGATTGATTGTGTTGCCTAGGCATGACCCTAGACCCAAACCCTCTAGGCCTCATAGTATGTAAGCATCGTCAAGCCCTCTGGTTTCTCGCCTAACCACAATCACAATACATGGTTCCGGCATTATGGCTCACGTAACATTCACTTCCCCTTAAGAATGGTTTACGTCCTCAAAAAAAAAAAAGGGAAACCTCCTTTGGAGACTACTTACCCTTTCCCATGTTGAACTCTCTTCAGATCTATCTTTCCACTTAACAAGACATTCTTGCCATATAGTATGTCGCGTTCTTTTTTCTTATCTATCTAAAATTCATGTTGTAAAGATGCGGGTCAATGAGTTTAACTAGGACTTCATTTCCATTGAGATTATTATCATCTCCTTATTTTCTTTTTAGCTTACTAACATGAAAAATTGAATGTACTCTACATCCCTTAGGTAAGGCTATTTTGTAAGCAATTTCTCCAATCCTCTTAAGTAGTGTGAATGGTCCACAATACCTAGGAGACAACTTCGAACATTTACCTATCTTTAGAGATTTTGAAGATTCAGGTACCTTAAGGTAGACTTTCTCATTTACTTCAAACTCCAATTTTCCACGGTGGGGATTTGCATAGCTTCGTGCTCTATCTTGAGCTCTTCTTATGCTATCTTTAGCTAGCTTAAGCGTTTGATTCATATCCTCAAGAAAGTATTTGGCCACTTGAACCTTCTCTTTTTCGAGTCCCACTGTCATTGGGGCTCTTGGTTGAAATCCATACATCATCATGAATGGACTAAAACCTGTAGCTGAATGTCTGGCACTATTATATACAAATACTAATATGGGCGAATACTGTTCCCAATTAGTTTGCCGTTTACTTACATATGCTCGAAGCATATATTCAATAATCTAATTGACCCTTTCAGTTTGACCATCACTCTGTGGATGATCCGCGGTGCTCATATTCAATGAGGTTTCCAACCTCTTAAACACAGCCATCCAAAAATGGCTGTTAAATTTGCTATCCTAGTTGCTAACAATACCGGCTGGTAGCCCATACATTCTTTAGATATGCTCCACAAATAGCCTGGCTAATTTTAGAGTTTTAACATCTTCACTGACAGGAATAAAATGAGCCATCTTGGTCAACCGATCCATAATTACCCACACAGAGTTGTGCCCCCTCTATGTCCTAGGTAATCCTACTATGAAGTCCATGGAGATGCTTTCCCATTTGCTAGATGGAATCTCCAATGGGTGTAGGAGACCTACCATAAGGCATTCAGCCTTACTGACCTAGCATTTTTGGCATTTCAATACATAATCTTGGACGTCCTAACCTATTCCAGGCCAAAAGAATTGTCTTTTCAGAAGCACATATGTCATCTGAATTCCTAGGTGTCCAGCACTCGGACTATCATCACATTAAAAAAGAATTTGGTGCCTAATGTCATTATCATCCGGGACACATACTCTACCCTTGTAGAGTAGGTAGCAATCTTCAATAGTATATTTTTTCCACTTGAGCCCTTTATCAATGAAAGACTCTCGATTAGTTGGATCCCTATTTTTAATTGCTTTCCATATTTCAGAGAAGTGAGGATCAAACTTACATTTCCCCTTTAAGGACTCTAGGAAATCATTCTGAAATTGAGTAAAACTCAATTCATTAACAATTGGCATTTGGCTAAGAGAGTATGCTACCACATTGAACTTCCCTTTCCTATGTTGAGATATCGAGCTCCACCACTCGCGATATGCCAGGGTGACCGTTGTGCATTTATGTCACCGACTTGTTAGCTACAGATGCGGTTGGTACACTGCCCACGAATAATAGCTGGATGACAGCTATCCTTATCTACACTAGTTCGTGGCTTAGTTAGTATGCCACCTTAGTTAGTTGAGTTTGGTTTGAGACCCACATATAGGGTTCTTCTATTTCTTTGTACTAGAGTTCTTTTGGCTTTCACAACTAAGAAGAGGAAAACTGTTTTCAGCCTCCACCTTTGTGTGTATTCCCCCATTGTGCTTGTGAGAAAGCCCCAAGTGAGACTCCTTCCCTCTCTCCCACTATCTTCACATGGTATCAGAGCCTTGTTCATGGTAAGGAGCTCAAGAAAGCAAACCAAGGTCACAGTGTCCTGGTAAGAGGACCAATGTTGCTTTCCTTTTTCGAGTTTGGGAGCAAATCTCTGCAGGTAGCACAGCTGGGAGTGCAAGAGTGCACTGTCTCAGATTGAGACGCCCTTCGCGGTGTGGCGAGAAGGCATTATATGCTGCGGTGACTATATTTTTCCGATTCAAGGTCATTTCGGGGCCCGTTTTGGAGGCGGAAGTTCTCCGCAGGCACTCAGAAAAAGTCCCTGTTTGGGCTGTGCGACCACTGTTCTGCAGGTCAGTGAAAAGTTGCCGCAGAAATTGCATCGTATGCCTGTGCGCAGAGACATTGGGATTTGCAGAATTATCCTTATTGCCTGTTGATGCAAAATCGTCACTAGGAAGTGACTGTGTGGTCAAAAACCACTTTCGTCAGGTTTGTAGATTTGCCCTTGTGAGGCAGAAGCTGTGTTTTTTGCAGTGACATAATATTTTGCAGTGTTTTGTAATGGCGTCTGATTCTCTTTCATAGATTGTCACTGAAAAGCTTGACAAGAACAACTTCCAAGCATGGAAGTTTAGAATGACGAATTTCCTTATGGGAAAAGGCTACTAGGAGTTCATTACAGGAAATGAAGAAGAACCAGTTCTTCCTAATGTTCCCAATCAACAGGAAATGTAGGCATTTAAAGGATGGCATGAGAGAGCCAAAAAAGTTATGTACTGGCTGTCTATCAGTATTTCAGATTCAATGATTGTGCATATTCAGGATGCAAGTACGCCAAAGGTGGCATGGGATACTTTGGCTAAAATGTACAGCACAAATACGCAGGCCAGGAAAATGCAGCCCAAGTAGGAGCTGCACAATGTGCAGAGAGAAAATATGAGCATCAATGACTACCACATGAAGGTGAAGAAAATTGCGGATGCACTTGCTTCCATTGGGTCGCCAGTGGATGATGACGATTTAGTTTCTGTGACCTTGAATGGTCTAGGAAAGGATTATGCACATTTCCGGACATCCATTGCCATCCGTGAAAAATTTCCTTACACAAATTAATATGCATAAGGGAGTTTTTAAAATAAATTTGGAAAAAATTTATAGATTTCTGTAGAAAAAGGGTACATTTTATTAGTGAAAATTTTATAGATAAGGGAATTTACAAATAGTCCTTGTACACATGTGATATAGAGGGTTTATACATAGTGAACCCCCCGAGCGATTTGTGAAGTGATCTTTGATCCCTTTGATACTGATAACTTTCTCAAATTTGCACCATATGACCTCTAAAAGACCACATAAATTTAGAGATGTCAAAATCGACAAGAGAAAATAAGCGATGAGATACTGAAATATCTATGTAATGAAATCAACAAGTATTACTTCCTATTTTTCGTTGTTAGAGTGAGCGTATCACACACACACACACACACACACACACACACACACACACACACACAGACAAAAAACACACACACACACACATGGTAGAAGAACACCCAACACATTTTTTTAACACCCATGCATGATGCATGGTATGTAAGAAATGTGAATACATGCCCTACCACGAAAATGATATCTGATCCACCTCAAACACTGTGAGTACATGCTATGTTATACAAAATTTAAGAGGTAGCCTAACTTTTGTTTGAGCAATACAACAAGGTTACATTATATTACAATTTTGGTGACATTTTTCTAAATGGAAATATGGATGCTATTTATTTTTCTAAATGGAAATATTGATGCTATTTATTTTTCCACAGAGCTTATTGACATAATTATCAATTAAAAAGAGCAACACTACTAACTTTTATTCTTTTGATTCATCTAGTGCACTTTTTACTATAGGACTAGCACTTTGTGACATAATGTAGTAGGTCCAATGTTGTTTTTGTAAATGTCTTCAAGCTCATTGGCATCCAAAAAATTCATCACCAAAGGGAAAATTTTTCAATGGGTCTTGTGTTCAATTGGTCTTGTGTGACTGCGCATGGTGCAAAGGTGTTATAACGAGAATATGCACCATGTCAATGACACACATTCAAAAATATGATTGCTTCCAACCTTTACTTGATGTTGAGTAAAATATTGTTGAGTAAACTTAGCAAAATATTTTTGCTAAGTTTTCAATTTGATAAAGGTGCTTACCCTTTGGATTCCAATTCAATAAAATCTTTCATGCAAGGATATGAACTTGTTTGAAGATAAGGGAAGGAAACAAAATAAAAATGAGTGTCTCTGTGGCAACACAAAGTTGACACCTTTTATCTTTATAATTGTGAAGAAGTGGATCAAACAAAATGAAAAAGAAAGAGCTAAAAGAGAGGAGGATGGGAAGGCAGTGTCAAAGGACTATCAGAGTAGGCCTTATTCTTGGGAGTTATCAGCAATGCCTTCTAAATGCACCATTGATTGGTTGGAAGATGCCAGTCTAAGAGTGGAGATTGTGACACAGAGGGAGGAGGAATTTGCACACTGTTGTACTTTATAGGTATAATTATATTGCTTTTATTTATATTAATTTATAACATTTATGTATATGCTAAAGAAAATTCCATTGTTTGATTTGTAGTGCCATTTGTGCAATGCAATGTGGGGATACAATAGTCACTTTTGAGTAAAGAAAATCGGTGTAAAGTGTAACAAATTTGATTAAGGAGTCATGTCCAATTAACTTTTTACAAGACAGTAGAGATAGAGAAAGGGATACAAATCTCATTTGAAAAATGAATCACTTTAGAACATACAAGAAATTTAGCAAATGAATTTTAAACTCTTTAGCAAAGGTGCTTCAAGCTGCAATCAGGAAGGATCTAATAGGGTTTTTTGGAATTTACTCAAAAAAAAAAAGGGATCGTGTTACTAAATATATTCATTCTACTATTGCATTGTGACTAAGATTTTTTCTTATATTGGTGTCTTGCCCTTGGATTTCATATCATGAACTTTTTCTCAAATATATCTCAACACAACTGAGTGGACAACCCAGTGGTGGTTTGTGATTCAAGTTGTGCCTAGAAAGCTACATATATTTTAGAATGCAAAATTGGAGCATGAAATAGATCTACAAATAATGTGTTGTAAGCCATCACTTCCAATGTACCTTCTACTACAAGAGTTTTGGAATGTGAATATAGTTTGACTTGCTTTGAGGGTTTCTTAGACAATGATTTAGTAGAACTCAACCTAGATGCTAAAGATGTAGGAGACTTGGCCACGGAAGCTCAAGAGGATGAGAATCAATCTCATGAGGGAAACTTGGAAGATTTAAAAGAGGGCTTGATTAATTGGAGAAATATGAAGGACAACATTGATAAAAATATTTTTGTTTGTAAAAATAGTTGCATTTAATTTGATTCTTGCAAGGTGCTGGGTGAGACCCCACACTTATCCAAAATTTTCAATGGTAAACTTTGGAGATTTTGACAAGTTTTTGTTGATGGTGTGTTTTATTTCAAAGCATTATCGACAGAAAATTGGATGCTAGTATCGATACTTCCTATAGTTTTATCAATATTAATTTAAAGATGGTAATATCAATGAAGGTATCTCTTGTACTAACATTCATGGTATGGCCTTGAAATGAAAAACTAATGGACAAGAGTTGATGATAAGCCATTTGCATTTAATTTGATTCCTACAAGGTGCAGGGTGAAACTCCACGCCTATCCAATTTTTTCAATGGTAAACTTTGGAGATTTTGGTGACAAGTTTTGTTGATGGCGTGTTTAATTTCAGAGCATTATCAACAAAAATTTGGATGCTAATATCGATGCTTCCTACAATTTTATCAATATTAATTTAGAGACGGTAATATCAGTTCTAATATCAATGAAGGTATCTCTTGTACTAACATTGATGGTACGGTCTTGAAATAAACACTAAAGAAAAAGTGTTGAGAATAAGCATTGATATTGTTGTGAATGGTGGTAGTGGAAGTTTGGCAATAATCGGATACCTTGCAGTGCTTGAATGGTCGATTGTTGTGTATTTTTACCACACATAAGCATTTTGTATTGCATTTTGTACTGCCATTTATTTGTAAGAAATGGTAGTCTAGAAATGGTTGCAATTTTGTGCTACCATTTCTTCGTAAGAAATGGTAGTCAAGAAATGGCTCCCATATTGTGCTGCCATTTCTTTGTAAGAAATGGCAATAAAGAAGTGGCTACCATTTTGTGCTACCAATTCTTCATAAGAAATGGCAATGCAAAGGTTGTTGCCATTTTTTGCTAAAATTTCTTCTTAAGAAATGGCAGTCAAGAAATGGATGCCATTTTGTGCTGCCATTTCTTCATAAGAAATGGCAGTGAAGAAATACTTGCAATTTTTTGTTGCCATTTATCCTTAAGAAATGGCAGACAAAAAAAGGTTACCCTTTAGAAATTGTAGTTTAAGATTTGGTTGCCATTTTCAACTACCATTTCTCCAAATATATAGCAGTAACTGTTTGAGAAATCGTTGCAATTTCACACCTAAGAAATGGCAAAATTGAAGATTCCATTCGGGTGCCATTTCCCATTGCCATTTCTACCTAGTTTTCTTGTAGTGATCACATATAAGTTTGTCAGCATAGAGATATAGTACACAAATTGGAGTATTATGCCTAAAGAGTGCTTGATAAAGGAAACAAGCTACAGATTCTGATATGCAAATATGAAGGATTTTGATGTGTCCAAAGAGTATTGCTAACTATAGATTCTTTTATGTGTTTTGCCCCATTGATGTGACACAGATATTACTCATCTCATTTTATGCCACGTTGGATGTGATGCTGATATTCCAAATAATTGTATGTGCCAATTATGTTGAAAAGCTTGACATGAAACATTATGATGTAGCAAGCTTTGTAGTGCTATTTTTGCTAGAGATGGCTGCATGTCAAAGTGATGAACTAGCCCACTTGGCACTTGGTGCTGATGTACATTGACATGTTGCATGATTACCTCTGTAAATGTCAATGCACTGCTACTACGGCCCAAGATCTTATAATGAATGAATATTGGTAGTGTGTAAACATGATGACATAATGATCTCTTTCGATAGAGCTTCAATGTTGTTTATGTTTTGCCTTTGTGAATCATTGTTGGTGCTAGATTATGAAAAACCTTCCATATGTTGTCCATTAAGTGAAAAATATTTGGAGCATTGAATAATCAATTCAGTGATCCATCAATTCTTTTTTATTGCACAAACCTTTATGGCTATTTACCTATAAAATGATAGATTGAATTTTGCCAATAGCTGCTCAATAGAAAGCATGGCTAATGATAGCCTTATGTTGACAATGATGCTCATGATCTTGATTGCTTTTGCTAAGATCACCAATTAGATTGTCAATATGACTTTAAGTGTACATGGACTTCCATATGTTGTCCATCAATTGAAAAATCTTTGGAGCATTGAATCATCAATCCTTTTGGATTACAGATAAACCTTTATGGCTAATTACCTATATAATGATAGATTGAATTTCGCCAATAGCTACTCAATAGAAAGCATGACTAATGATAGCCTTATGCTTACAACGATCCTCATGATCTTGATTGCATTTGCTAAGATTACCAATTAGATTGTCAATCTGACTTCAAATGTACACGGACTTGCGTAAGTTATTGAAATTCACGTTATTTGCCAAAAATGTCATTCATTTGGACTTAAAATAAGTTTTTGATACTTGTTGATGAAGCTCATGTGCTCTTGAACAACTTGATGTAAAATTGCCTCAATTATGATATCCATGTCCATTTTGTTGATGAGACTTTTCCCAATTAAAATTAGCTCTACAAAATTCGACATAAATGAGAAAACACATTGCGTTTGATGTTCTGAACATTTTGGAAAAGACTACATTCAATTCTGATCATATGATATGATCAAATTTCCAACATCTTACTGCATGACGTGGCTTTATTATATGGCTTGAAATGAAGCCCAAAAATGTATTCAATAAGCTTTAAATTTATAACAATTATTACTTTCAATATGTGAATGCTGCCTGTGAAGACACAACTGAAATCTGATCCAAATTGATCAGATTATTACTTTCAATATGTGAATGCTGCCCGTGAAGACAGACCTGAAATTTGATCCAAATTGATCAGGATATTCCCAAAACTGCCAAAAATGGTGTCCAAAATTGTTATATGAGTTGTACTTTTGTAAAGGATGCCAGACATAGCCAAAATGGCTTCACAATGGTGGCATTTTTGTTTCCTGAACATATCATGAGACGGCCAGGATGTGGCAGTAGTATTTCAGGTAGAACAGACCCAAAGGTTCTTGTAAGCAGAATAAATGTTCCTGGGAGATGGACATGGGCCCAAGTGCAACAGCGACGCACAACATCGTTGTGAATTTGCGGCACGCACAGCCTGCTCAACATCATTGTGATGAATTCTGCAAGATGAAATCAAGCTCAACCAAGATGAAGTATTAATATGTTCAAGTGACATACTGAGGAGCAGGTCCTGTGCCTGTTCCAGTAGTCCTCTTTGGAAAACTATCGGCTACCATCAGAAACCAGACCTGCATGACAGCAAGCAGTGAGAACACAGATGAACAGATGAAGGTGACGTAGCTATCATGGCCGCGTTGTGGTTTCTCTGCAAGTATATACTGCCTTCTGCATCATCGCATCATGTAGTGTTACAATTGAATTTGTAGCTCGACTGATCAGAAAACACAGAGCTGTGGAGGTCGAGCTGCGAGCTGCCCGGCCCGGCCATGAAAGCGCCGTCGACGAGGAGCTCCCTTGCAGGCCCGACGTTTGGGAGCTGGAGGGAGGGTGGCAGCAGTGGGGCTGGGGCAGACGCTGGCGCCATCACTGTTTGCTGGATTAGTAGCAGCTGCTGCTACAATCCAAGGGTGTGCAAGCACCTGGGCTGGCGTGAGCCTGGCTCGGACATCCCGGCACAGCATTCCCTGGATGAGGTCGATGGCAGCAGGAGAGACGTTGCTCCAAGGAGCGCCCGTGAAGCGCAGCTGATGATGCTGGATTGCATGAAAGACACCCTGCGTGGTCTCGGCCCAGAAGGGGGGCTCTCCGCTGAGGAGGACGTAGAGGACTACTCCGGCACTCCAAATATCGATCTCTTGGGAGTAGCAGCCGTCCAGCACCTCAGGTGCGACGTAAAACGGACTCCCAGCAACGCCGGACAGCTGATCACCGGGCGAGAAGGCGACGGAGAGTCCGAAATCGGCGACCTTAATGCGTGAGTAGTCGTCGTGATCGTCATCGTCGGCGAGGAGGATGTTTTCGGGTTTGAGGTCCCGGTGGATGACGCCGTTTGCGTGGCAGTAAGCGAGCGCTTCCGTCAAGCTTTTGAGGACCAGGGCGGCGTCACGTTCGGAGAAGCGCTTGTTGCGGACGATGCGATCGAAGAGCTCGCCGCCCGGGCAAAGCTCCATGACCAAGTGAATGGAGTCGGGGTCCTCCAAGACGCGGTGGAGGCGGACGATGTTGGGATGGCCGGAGAGGTGGTGCATGATGGAGATTTCGGTGGCGACGTCGGCTGCGTCTTGGGGGTTGAAGAGGGAGGACTTGTCGATGGATTTGCAGGCGAAGGGGAGGCCCGAGGATTTCTCGAGGCAGCGAAAGGTGGTGGCGAAGGAGCCACGGCCGAGCTCGGGGCCGAGGGAGAAGAGGAGGGAGATGTCGGGGGTGTAGAAGTGGGGGGGAAGGAGGAGGTTGGAGGGGAGGGAGCGGGGGCGCTTGCGAGTTAGGCTCTGGCTTTGGGTCGGGGAGGCCAGCGTCGCCATAGCCAGCTGCACTGCAGGGAGGCAGGGAGCGAGACGAGGCTGATGAAGAAAGGTGGTGAGCCGCAGCAGCGAGAAAGCGAGCGAGACGAGGCTAATGAAGAAATTAGGTGATGAAGAAAGCCGGTGGAATGCGAAATGCGCTGCTTTATAGTTGTTCCGCCGCCATGGCTTTTTGGCGGCGCCGCACGCCACGCGTCTCAGCTGCATTTTGCCAGCAAACAACCTCTTCCTTACAGCCTAAGCTTCCTTTGATTTTGCTCGTAATTCCTGCTTTTTAATAATTATTATAAATTTCACAAACTCACAAAATCCCCACACCTCTCTCAAGTTTGTACTTCCCGGCTTCTCTCTCTTCCATGCACTTTTCTTTGGAGCACGAAGTACCTCTCACACCTCTCTGTGTGTGTGTGTGTGTGTCTTTGTCTCACTTCCTCTGCCCCTAATCTCTCCGCTCCACACCCTCTCTCGACAGACGTGCCCCTAATCTCCACCCGCTCCACACCCTCTGTCGAGAGAGGGTGTGGAGCGGAGAGATTAGGGGCAGAGGAAGTGAGACAAAGACACACACACACACACACAGAGAGGTGTGAGAGGTACTTCGTGCTCCAAAGAAAAGTGCATGGAAGAGAGAGAAGCCGGGAAGTACAAACTTGAGAGAGGTGTGGGGATTTTGTGAGTTTGTGAAATTTATAATAATTATTAAAAAGCAGGAATTACGAGCAAAATCAAAGGAAGCTTAGGCTGTAAGGAAGAGGTTGTTTGCTGGCAAAATGCAGCTGAGACGCGTGGCGTGCGGCGCCGCCAAAAAGCCATGGCGGCGGAACAACTATAAAGCAGCGCATTTCGCATTCCACCGGCTTTCTTCATCACCTAATTTCTTCATTAGCCTCGTCTCGCTCGCTTTCTTGCTGCTGCGGCTCACCACCTTTCTTCATCAGCCTCGTCTCGCTCCCTGCCTCCCTGGAGTGCAGCTGGCTATGGCGACGCTGGCCTCCCCGACCCAAAGCCAGAGCCTAACTCGCAAGCGCCCCCGCTCCCTCCCCTCCAACCTCCTCCTTCCCCCCCACTTCTACACCCCCGACATCTCCCTCCTCTTCTCCCTCGGCCCCGAGCTCGGCCGTGGCTCCTTCGCCACCACCTTTCGCTGCCTCGAGAAATCCTCGGGCCTCCCCTTCGCCTGCAAATCCATCGACAAGTCCTCCCTCTTCAACCCCCAAGACGCAGCCGACGTCGCCACCGAAATCTCCATCATGCACCACCTCTCCGGCCATCCCAACATCGTCCGCCTCCACCGCGTCTTGGAGGACCCCGACTCCATTCACTTGGTCATGGAGCTTTGCCCGGGCGGCGAGCTCTTCGATCGCATCGTCCGCAACAAGCGCTTCTCCGAACGTGACGCCGCCCTGGTCCTCAAAAGCTTGACGGAAGCGCTCGCTTACTGCCACGCAAACGGCGTCATCCACCGGGACCTCAAACCCGAAAACATCCTCCTCGCCGACGATGACGATCACGACGACTACTCACGCATTAAGGTCGCCGATTTCGGACTCTCCGTCGCCTTCTCGCCCGGTGATCAGCTGTCCGGCGTTGCTGGGAGTCCGTTTTACGTCGCACCTGAGGTGCTGGACGGCTGCTACTCCCAAGAGATCGATATTTGGAGTGCCGGAGTAGTCCTCTACGTCCTCCTCAGCGGAGAGCCCCCCTTCTGGGCCGAGACCACGCAGGGTGTCTTTCATGCAATCCAGCATCATCAGCTGCGCTTCACGGGCGCTCCTTGGAGCAACGTCTCTCCTGCTGCCATCGACCTCATCCAGGGAATGCTGTGCCGGGATGTCCGAGCCAGGCTCACGCCAGCCCAGGTGCTTGCACACCCTTGGATTGTAGCAGCAGCTGCTACTAATCCAGCAAACAGTGATGGCGCCAGCGTCTGCCCCAGCCCCACTGCTGCCACCCTCCCTCCAGCTCCCAAACGTCGGGCCTGCAAGGGAGCTCCTCGTCGACGGCGCTTTCATGGCCGGGCCGGGCAGCTCGCAGCTCGTCCTCCACAGCTCTGTGTTTTCTGATCAGTCGAGCTACAAATTCAATTGTAACACTACATGATGCGATGATGCAGAAGGCAGTATATACTTGCAGAGAAACCACAACGCGGCCATGATAGCTACGTCACCTTCATCTGTTCATCTGTGTTCTCACTGCTTGCTGTCATGCAGGTCTGGTTTCTGATGGTAGCCGATAGTTTTCCAAAGAGGACTACTGGAACAGGCACAGGACCTGCTCCTCAGTATGTCACTTGAACATATTAATACTTCATCTTGGTTGAGCTTGATTTGATCTTGCAGAATTCATCACAATGATGTTGAGCAGGCTGTGCGTGCCGCAAATTCACAACGATGTTGTGCGTCGCCGTTGCACTTGGGCCCATGTCCATCTCCCAGGAACATTTATTCTGCTTACAAGAACCTTTGGGTCTGTTCTACCTGAAATACTACTGCCACATCCTGGCCGTCTCATGATATGTTCAGGAAACAAAAATGCCACCATTGTGAAGCCATTTTGGCTATGTCTGGCATCCTTTACAAAAGTACAACTCATATAACAATTTTGGACACCATTTTTCGCAGTTTTGGGAATATCCTGATCAATTTGGATCAAATTTCAGGTCTGTCTTCACGGGCAGCATTCACATATTGAAAGTAATAATCTGATCAATTTGGATCAGATTTCAGTTGTGTCTTCACAGGCAGCATTCACATATTGAAAGTAATAATTGTTATAAATTTACAGCTTATTTAATACATTTTTGGGCTTCATTTCAAGCCATATAATAAAGGCACGTCATGCAGTAAGATGTTGGAAATTTGATCATATCATATGATCAGAATTGAATGTAGTCTTTTCCAAAATGTTCAGAACATCAAACGCAATGTGTTTTCTCATTTATGTCGAATTTTGTAGAGCTAATTTTAATTGGGAAAAGTCTCATCAACAAAATGGACATGGATATCATAATTGAGGCAATTTTACATCAAGCTGTTCAAGAGCACATGAGCTTCATCAACAAGTATCAAAAACTTATTTTAAGTCCAAATGAATGATATTTTTGGCAAATAACATGAATTTCAATAACTTACACAAGTCCATGTACATTTGAAGTCATATTGACAATCTAATTGGTAGTGTTAGCAAATGCAATCAAGATCATGAGGATCGTTGTAAGCATAAGGCTATCATTAGTCATGCTTTCTATTGAGCAGCTATTAGCAAAATTCAATCTATCATTTTATAGGTAATTAGCCATAAAGGTTTATGTGCAATCGAAAAGAATTGATGATTCAATGCTCCAAAGATTTTTCAATTGATGGACAACATATGGAAGTCCGTGTACATTTGAAGTCATCTTGACAATCTAATTGGTAATCTTAGCAAAAGCAATCAAGATCATGAGCATCATTGTCAACATAAGGCTATCATTAGCCATGCTTTCTATTGAGCAGCTATTGGCAAAATTCAATCTATCATTTTATAGGTAAATAGACATAAAGGTTTGTGCAATAAAAAAGAATTGATGGATCACTGAATTGATTATTCAATGCTCCAAATATTTTTCACTTAATGGACAACATATGGAAGGTTTTTCATAATCTAGCACCAACAATGATTCACAAAGGCAAAACATAAACAACATTGAAGCTCTATCGAAAGAGATCATTATGTCATCATGTTTACACACTACCAATATTCATTCATTATATGATCTTGGACCATAGTAGCACTGCATTGACATTTACGGAGGTTATCATGCAACATGTCAATGTACATCAGCACCAAGTGCCAAGTGGGTTAGTTCATCACTTTGACATGTAGCCATCTCCAGCAAAAATAGCACTACAAAGCTTGCTACATCATAATGTTTCACGTTAAGCTTTTCAACATAATTGGCACATACAATTATTTGCAATATCAGCATCACATCCAACGTGGCATAAAATTAGACGAGTAATATCTGTGTCACATCAATGGGGCGAAACACATAAAAGAATCTATAGTTAGCAATACTCTTTGGACACATCAAAATGCTTCATATTTGCATATCAGAATCTGTAGCTTGTTTCCTTTATCAAGCACTCTTTAGGGATAATATTCCAATTTGTGTACTATATCTCTATGTTGACACACTTATATGTGATCACTACAATAAAACTAGGTAGAAATGGCACCCAAATTGAATCTTCAATTTTGCCATTTCTTAGGTATGAAATTGCAACCATTTCTCAAATAGTTACTGCCATATATTTGGAGAAATGGTAGTTGAAAATGGCAACCAAATCTTAAACTGAAATTTCTAAAGGGTAACCTTTTTTTGTCTGCCATTTCTTAAGGATAAATGGCAACAAAAAATTGCAAGTATTTCTTCACTGCCATTTCTTATGAAGAAATGGCAGCACAAAATGGCATCCATTTCTTGACTGCCATTTCCTAAGAAGAAATGTCAGCAAAAAATGGCAACAATCTTTGCATTGCCATTTCTTATGAAGAATTGGTAGCACAAAATGGTAGCCACTTCTTTATTGCCATTTCTTACAAAGAAATGGCAGCACAATATGGGAGACATTTCTTGACTACCATTACGAAGAAATGGAAGCACAAAATGGCAACCATTTCTAGACTACCATTTCTTACAAATAAATGGCAGTACAAAATGCAATAAAAAATGCTTATGTGTGGTAAAAATACACAACAATCGACCATTCAAGCATTGCAAGGTATCCGATTGTTGCCAAACTTCCACTACCACCATTCACACCAATATCAATGCTTATCCTCAACACTTTTTCTTTAGTTTTTATTTCAAGACCATACCATCAATGTTAGTACAAGAGATACCTTCATTGATATTAGAATTGATATTCCTGTCCCTAAATTAATATTGATAAAATTTTAGGAAGCATCGATTTTAGCATCCAATTTTTTGTCGATAATGCTCTGAAATTAAACATGCCATCAACAAAACTTGTCACCAAAATCTCCAAAATCTACCATTGAAAAAATTGGATAGGCGTGGAGTTTCACCCTGCACCTGGTAGGAATCAAATTAAATGCAAATGGCTTATCATCAACTCTTGTCCATTAGTTTTTCATTTCAAGGTCATACCATGAATGTTAGTACAAGAGCTACCTTCATTGATACTACATTCTCTAAATTAATATTGATAAATCTATAGGAAGTATCGATACTAGCATCCAATTTTCTGTCGATAATGCTTTGAAATAAAACACACCATCAACAAAAACTTGTCAAAATCTCCAAAGTTTATCATTGAAAATTTTGGATAGGTGTGGGGTCTCACCCAACACCTTGCAAGAATCAAATTAAATGCAACTATTTTTACAAACAAAAATATTTTTATCAATGTTGTCCTCCATATTTCTCCAATTAATTATCAAGCCCTCTTTTAAATCTTCCAAATTTCCCTCACGAGATTGATTCTCATCCTCTTGAGCTTTCATGGCCAAGTCTCCTACATCTTTGGCATATAGGTTAGGTTCTACTAAATCACTGTCTGAGAAACCCTCAAAGGCAGTCAAACTATATTCACATTCCAAAACTCTTATAGTAGAAGGTACATTGGAAGTGATAGCTTACAACACATTATTTGTAGATCTTCTATTTCATGCTCCAATTTTGCATCCTAAAATATATGTAGCTTTCTAGGCACAACTTGAATCACAAACCACCACTGGGTTGTCCACTCAGTTGTGTTGAGATATATTTGAGAAAAAGTTCATGATACGAAATCCAAGGGCAAGACACAAATATAAGAAAAAATCTTACTTACTCACAATGCAAGAATGAATATCTTTAGTAACACGATCCGAATTTTTTTTTGAGTAAATTCCAAAAAACCCTATTAGATCCTTCCTGATTGCAGCTTGAAGCACCTTTGATAAAGAGTTTAATTTTCATTTGCTAAATTTCTTGTGTGTTCTAAAGTGATTCATTTTTCAAATGAGATTTGTATCCCTTTCTTTATCTCTACTGTCTTGTAAAAAGTTAATTGGACATGACTCCTTAATCAAATTTGTTACACTTTACACTGATTTTCTTTACTCAAACGTGACTACCGTATCCCCACATTGCATTGCACAAATGGTACTACAAATCAAACAATGGAATTTTCTTTAGCATATACATAAATGTTATAAATTAATATAAATAAAAGCAATATAATTATACCTATAAAGTACAACAGTGTGCAGATTCCTCCTCCCTCTATGTCACAATTTCCACTCTTAGACTGGCATCTTCCAACTAGTCAATGGTGCATTTAGAAGGCATTGCTGATAACTCCCAAGAATAACCTACCTACTTTGATAGTCCTTTGCCACTGCCTTCCTGTCCTCCTCTCTTTTAGCTCTTTCTTTTTCATATTGTTTGATCCACTTCTTCACAATTATAAAGATAAAAGGTGTCAGCTTTATTTTGCCACAGAGACACTCATTTTTCTTTTGTTTCCTTCCCTTATCTTCAAACAAGTTCATCTCCTTGCATGAAAGATTTTATTGAATTGGAATGGAAAAGTCATATTCCAAAGGGTAAGCACCTTTATCAAATTGAAAACTTAGCAAAAATATTTTGTTAAGTTTACTCAACAATATTTTACTCAACATCAAGTAAAGGTTGGAAGCAATCATATTTTTGAATGTGTGTCATTGATGTGGTGCATATTCTCGTTATAACACCTTTGCACCATGCACAGTCACACAAGATCAATTGAACACAAGAACCATTGAAAAATTTTCCCTTTGGTGATGAATTTTTTAGATGCCAATGAGCTTGAAGACATTTACAAAAACAACATTGGACCTACTACATTATGTCACAAAGTGCTAGTCCTATAGTAAAAAGTGCATTAGATGAATCAAAAGAATAAAAGTTAGTAGTGTTGCTCTTTTTAATTGATGATTATGTCAATAAGCTCTGTGGAAAAATAAATAGCATCAATATTTCCATTTAGAAAAATAAATAGCATCCATATTTCCATCTAGAAAAATGTCACCAAAATTGTAATACAATGCAACCTTGTTGTATTGCTCAAACAAAATTTAGACTACCTCTTAATTGTTTTATAACATAGCATGTACTCATAGTGTTTAAGGTGAATCATATATCATTTTCGTGGTAGGGCATGCATATTTTCACATTTCTTACTCTATTGGAAGGTGATTAAGCAAGTAGTTTGCAGTGGCCATTGCTTCTACCCAATATTGATTTGGAAGATGCTTCTCACTGAGTATTGCTCCGGTATTTTCTGCTAAAGTTCCATTATCCCTTTCTGCTATTGCATTTTGGTGAGGAGTATCTACACAAGCAAACTATCTTCGAATGCCATTACTTCTGCAAAAGTTCGTTAATGTTGAAGACATATATTCATCTCCTCTGTCTGATCTCATGACTTTGATCTTTGTATGTCTGGTTGTCAACCTTGGCTTTGAATTCTTGAAATCTAGAAAATACTCTCAAAAAACACTTAAGATTTCTCTTTCAAAAAGTAGACCCAACAATATGCGCTGTAGCCGTCATCGATGAAAGTCAAGTAATAATGTGAACCATTGGCATTGTGGGTTTGTGCATAACTCCATACATCTGTATGAATCAAATCAAGAATGCCTCTTGCTCGAAAGGCGTTTCTACCAAAATTGGTTCTCTTTCTTTGCCAGAGCAACATGCTTCACAATTATTTCCAAGTAATTGAAGTTTAGGACTTTCAATTGCCAGATTCTAATTTCTTAGCTGCATCAAGGTTTTGAAATGGACATGTCCATATCTTTTATGCCATACTATGATTCCCCATTTAATAAATCCCTTTGCATAAACTAGATGCCCTTCTAGTAGCCATCTTGCTCCTTGCCCCTAAATTTGAGCAATCTTTAGCCAAGAAATCGTGCATATTAAGTACTAAATAGTAGAGATGAAGATAGGGATGTCATCACTTGCACATATTGTTACATCAGCAATAATCCCAAAACCATGTATTGTGATTATGGTTGGGCGGGAAACCAGTCTCCAAGGTACGTTGGAGGTACCAAGGTGGGAAGCTAATAAGAAAGCTACTTTTACTTAATACTAGGGGACAGCGCGAGTGGTTGGCAAAGCAAGACATAAATGAAAGGCAGTGAGGCACAAGTCATATAGGCCGTGAGGGAAGAGGAAACGATGCTTTTAATGCTATCCATTCTCAAAGATAGCACACCCCGCAAAAATCCTCCAAGCCTGTCGTTTATTGGATGTCCAAAGATCAGCGTTCTTGGGACAATCCATGCTCAGGGTGGCCCCACGCTTTGCAAAGTTTTATAAAGGTGCTACAATCAACATTGGACTCTACAGTAGCTTGTGGGAATTTGTAGGAGTCATATGGGACGTGTGTGGGTGTTAGGTTGCAACAGCACAGCCTTTGATTACTTTCAAAGCCACTGTACTATAGTCAGGAGTACCTTATACGTGCGCAGTGGCTTCATGAGATTTAAAAGCTTTCGACTCCCATTTGCATTGATTTGTGTACATTGGTGATAGAGAAACACTCAGGGGGGTCACTATGTATAAACCCTCTATATCATGTGCGTTCAAGGCCTATTTCTAAAATCCCTTATCCGTAAATTTTTCATTAATAAAATGTACCCCTTTTCTATACAAATCTATAAATTTTTTCCAAATCTATTTTAAATAGCCCCTTATGTATATTTATTTCTATTAATTTTAGAAATAAAAAATATCCTTCTGTGGAACTCACGTGATAGGGTTACATATGTTGAGTGACCCCTCCGAGTAGAGAAACACAAACTGTTTGAGGCCATCGCCGCATCATAAAAGGTTTAAAAAACCTTTATTTTATAAAAAAAGTAACCACGTTATCCAAAGATTGATAAACCTTTGAAAAAAAAAGCCACCTCATTAGAGCATATCTACCCCCTCTTTAGTCATAAGCTCCCCCCTCTCTTATCAAAGTCTTTTCACCCCATTCTTCTTTCCAAACCCCTTAGCCTCGCCAAATTGAAAGAAGAAGAAGGTGTCGAGGAGTTCGAAGTTCTACATCAAGGGAAATAGAAGAAGCATGATCGAAGGATTGTGAATTGAAAGAAAGTGAGAAGGTGCGAATCAAAGAAAGCAAGATGACTTTCAAGACGAATCCAATGCCTTGAACAAATACCAAGGAAGTGGGTATCACATTTCTCTCTCTAACATAAAGCCATTTCCTTTATAAGTTTTGGAAAATATACATCTTTATAATGACCACGGGATGGTGTGATTAGGGAGGCTAAGGAAAGGGCTAGAAAGGGAAAAGCAATAGTTGGAGAGGAAATACATGAGGAGGTACAAACTGAAATCCAAGAGGATAATGTGGAAATGGAGGATATTGATTATGGTGATTATGGAATTCCATATACGGAATTCACTAACTTGAAACTTGAACGCAAAATATAGAAACACGATTACAGGTTATCAGTGAAACATTAAAAACCCTATCTGAAGCTATAACTAAGATAGTCGATTCTCAATCAGTATCTATTACTGAAAAGTCATCAAATCCTCCTAATCAAGTTGAGAGGTCCACCTCTCGACTTAGAGGAACCTCGAACATCCTTAAGGACTTAAAATCACCAATTTTCAATGGGGAAGAAAAGGAGTGTAATAAAGATGCGATTAATATGTTCTTGCAAAAATGGCAAGACTTCCACTGACTCAGGAATACAACTCTTGAAAATCAAGTCGTGGAAGCAAGTCTTTCCCTTAGAAATAAAGCCTATAAATGGTGGATGAGCCTCAAGGAGAGTGATAGAATTCCTAGGTATTGGATTGAGTTGAACAAGCCTTCCTAAAAGAGTTTTTACTAGAAAACGAATTAGAAAGAGTGTGGGAGGCTTGGGACAATTGCACTATGGGTAAAAACACTCTAGTACAATACATAGCAAACTATGGGGAGACAGTCCTTAAGCTGAAGGTAATTGATGAATTCCAAAAGATAAGGGGTTTTGTGAGAGGTCTCAATGACACATAAGGTTGAGGTGAAAAGAAATTCTCCAAAAACCTTTGAGGAAGCCATTAAGTATGCCCAAATATATGATTATATGATGAGGAAATCCAGAGTTGGAACTTCAGAGCAAACAGGTTTTGTTCCAAAGTTCAATAAATTTCCCAATTTGAAAAGGAAGGGGCACTTTAAGAAGGAGGTTCCTCAGGCACCACCTAAAAAACCTCAAACACAAAATTATCCTCTCTTGAAGAAAGAGGATTATGAAAGGGCCAGGCAAGGAAATCTTTGCTTCAAATGTTTGGGCAAAGACCATGCTTCTTGGAACTACCCTAAAAATAAACCAGTGGGAGCTGACCCAAGAATGTGATGCCATCGGAGACCAACAACAAATACAAGAGTGGATCGCTAGAATTTAATCTTAAGCAAGTGTTCCCGCTTAATGGTACTGAAAAGTACACTGAGGTAGAGGTCTATCATGAGGATAGCACCCACATGTGTTGTCTATCATCGGCAATGTGGCAGCCCACCTTTGGTCCTCATGATTTAATGAGGATGCATGGAAAAATTAAGGGGCAAAGAGTAAGAGTGATGGTCGATGATATTGCAACACATAATTTCTTGAACTACTCATTAGTTAAGAAATTAAAATTGCCTGAGAGTCCTAGTACCCATAAATATGTGGTCTCTTTAGCGAAGGGCAGTGATAAAAACGTTTGGGACACCATGATATATGGTGTAGAGGTGGATATTCAAGGCTATCACGATGCCTTGGATTTCCAAATCATGCATTTCGGCCGAACAGATGTAGTGCTTGGTTGAGAAAGGCTATATAGTCTTGTGCATAGCTTACAAAGGAGTTATCTTAATAACTCCATTATGTTTGAAAAAGAGGATAGAGTCTTACAGATTCAAGGAGAACATGATGTGCCTAACTCTCCTCTTATTTGTTGGATGGAATTGGAATGACTACTACACCAAGAAGAATGCGAGGTATATCTTTGTGAACTTACTTTTATTGGTGATTTTATGTCTTCTGCATCAGAAAGAAGTAATGTTGTTTTTGATAATGTTAAAAAGTATAAATCTTCTTTCAATGATTTAATGTTTCAATGATTAACAAATACTCTAGCAAATTTCATGACACTTATGAATAGTGTCTTAAGGCCATATCTAGGGAAATTTGCCATAGTATTTTTAGACAATTCCTTATTTATAGTAAAACAAAAAAAAAGCATTTGGAACATTTGTGGAAGGTGTCCCAGCTACTTAGGGATAATTCACTCTTTGCTAAAGAATCCAAATGTGAATTCTTTGCAAAAGAAAGTGAATTACTTGGGACATATAATATCCCAAGAAGGGGTTCGTATCGACCTTGATAAAGTAAGGGCAATATTGGAATGGCCACATCCTACAAATCTAAAAGAATTACAGATATTATTAGGTTTGTCAGGATTTTATAGGAGATTCATCTAAGATTACGCTAGGATTACTGTTTCGATGATGACTAGCTTAAGGGGAAGGGAAGCACCTTCATATGGGATGAACCTCAAAAGAGAAGTTTTGAAAAATAGTGGATCCCAATGAACCATTCGTGGTTGAGACAGATGCTAGTGATTTTGTTGTTGGGGCAGTATTTATACAAAAAGGTTGACCAATGGCTTTTGAAAGCAAAAAGTTAGATCGTGCCAAACAAAATTACTCGGCATATGAGAAGGAGCTATATGCTATAGTCTATGCTTTAAAAAAGTGGAGGCACTATTTATATGGTGCAAAATTTGAGATCATCTTTGATCAGGAGAGCATTAAGTGGATTTGTAATCAGCTAGAGCTTAAAGGTAGAAAAGCTATATGGGCTGAGTTCATGCAAGAGTTTGATATACAATTGACATATAGGAAAGGGAAGTTCAATGTGGTAGCAGACTCTCTTAGCTAAATGCCAATTGTTAATGAATTGAGTTTTACTCAATTTCAGAATGATTTCCTAGAGTCCTCAAAGGGAAAATGTGAGTTTGATCCTCACTTCTCTAAAATATGGAAAGCAATTAAAAATAGGGATCCAACTAATCGAGAGTCTTTCACTGATAAAGGACTCAAGTGGAAAAAATATACTATTAAAGATGGCTACCTGCTCTACAAGGGTAGAGTATGTGTCCCGGATAATAATGACATTAGGCACCAAATCCTTTTCGAATGTCATGATAGTCCGAGTGCTGGACACTAGGGAATTCAAAAGACATATGTGCTTCTGAAAAGACAATTCTTTTGGCCTGGAATAGGTAAGGAAATCCAAGATTATGTATTGAAGTGCCAAAAATGCCAGGTCAATAAGGCTGAATGCCTTAAGGTAGGTCTCCTACACCCATTGGAGATTCCATCTGGCAAATGGGAAAGCATCTCCATGGATTTCATAGTAGGATTACCTAGGACACAGTGGGGGCACAACCGAGGGCACAACTCTGTGTGGGTAATTGTGGATCGGTTGACCAAGATGGCTCATTTTATTCCTTTTAGTGAAGATGTTAAAACTCCAGAATTAGCCAGGCTATTTGTGGAGCATATCTAAAGAATGTATGGGCTACTAGCCGGTATTGTTAGCGACTGAAATAGCAAAATTAACAATCATTTTTGGAGGGTTGTGTTTAAGAGGTTGGAAACTTCATTGAATATGAGCACCGCGGATCATCCACAGAGTGATGGTAAAATTGAGAGGGTCAATCAGATCATTGAATATATGCTTCGAGCATATGTAAGTAAATGACAAACTAATTGGGAATAGTATTTGCCCATATTAAAATTTGTATATAATAGTGTCGAACATTCAGCTACAGGTTTTAGTCCATTCATGATGATGTATGGAATTCAACCAAGAGCCCCAATGATAGTGGGACTCAAAAAAGAGAAGGTTCAAGTGGCCAAATACTTTCTTGAGGATATGAATCAAATGCTTAAGCTAGCTTAAGACAGCATAAGAAGAGCTCAAGATAGAGCACAAAGCTATGCAAATCCCCACCGTAGAAAGTTGGAGTTTGAAGTAAATGAGAAAGTCTACCTTAAGGTACCTGAATCTTCAAAATCTCTAAAGAAAAGTAAATGTCCGAAGTTGTCTCCTAGGTATTGTGGACCATTCACACTACTTAAGAGGATTGAAGAAATTTCTTACAAAATAGCCTTACCTAAGGGATGTAGAGTACATTCAGTTTTTCATGTTAGTAAGCTAAAAAGAAAATTAGGAGATGATAATTATCTCAATGGAAATGAAGTCCTAGTTGAACTCGTTGAACCCGCATTTTTACAACATGAATTTTAGATAGCCAAGAAAAAAGAACGCGACATACTATATGGCAAGAATGTCTGGTTAAGTGGAAAGATAGATTTGAAGAGAGTTCAACATGGGAAAGGGTAAGTAGTCTCCAGAGGAGGTTTCCCAAAATTTTTTTGAGGACGTAAACCATTCTTAAGGGGAAGGGAATGTTACGTCAGCCATAATGCTGGAACCATGTATTGTGATTATGGTTAGGCGAGAAACCAGAGGGCTTGATGATGCTTGCATACTATGAGGCCTAGAGGGTTTGGGTCTAGGGTCATGCCTAGGCCTAGACATTATTTAAGAGGTGCAAAGGAGAGCCCATGAGGGGGCTAGAAGGGTAAGGTTTCTTGTGGGACACATGGCACCAAAAGAGGAGGCCAATTTGCAAGCATTGGGCTTGGGGGAGGTTTCTAGAGAGCGATCTTCAGCATGATGAAAAAAGAAAGACGACTTATGAAAGGGGGATCACTACAAAACCGAGGCAAGGAGGAAATGAGTAGAAGGCCTCCGAATCAGGGAATGTTTCACATATGAACTAGTTGCCTACCCACCTGACATCATGAAAAATTTGAGTCTCCACAACAAGATGATCCATGACCGTGATCTTCACACCAAGGAGAAGGAAATAAATTTCTTCGTGCATCTAAACCTCATTTTTGTAGACAGATAGTGGAGAATTGAATCAAAATCCATGTAGTACAAGTTTTTCCACTTGGGCACCATAGATGCATAGGTGGTGCATGCCATTGAGAGATGGAAAAAGAGTGGAGGATCTATCTAGATTGAGTCTTGGTGGGAATCTATACAATATGCTCTAGCCACCCAATGTGACATCCATGGCTTAGAACTGATTGCTCCCTATAGCCTCCATGGCCCTAACATGGTGATTGGAGGATCTGTAACTCAACCACACCACTAAGGTACAACACCAACAACCATCCTCACCAAATGAGAGTAATAGCTAGAGAGTTTCCTTTCTTATGAGCCTTAGCATGGAAAGGTGACAAGAGAAGCATAGTTTAGGAAAACATGGTTTTAGCAATTATTCCTAGCACAAAAGAAATGAAATTTTAATGTTTAAATATTAACATTATTTTGAAAGGTAGTTACAAGATTGTATGAATCCTTCCTTTCTAGCCACCTTCACCTTTGCAAGCTACCAAGGTGGCAAGGCATTGATCAAAGACTTTCAAGAAAAATCAATAGACCCTTAGTCCATAATGGATGTATGATCTTCATTCCCTTTTGAGAAAGTGAGGGATTAAGGAGGATAAAAGCACGACGAGAGAGACATAGGGTAGCAAACACTCAATCTATTGCAATGTATATGATCACCAATACATGGTAGGCTTCTTATATAAAGAGAAGCCCTTTAGAATATTCAACACCTGTGGGATTCTCTGATCCACACCTCTCCTTGTGGATGTCCTGGATCCACATCCTCACATCATGTAGTCCACATCCTCGGGTGGATACTTTAATACATTACTATACCATACCTTAGCCTTTAATATGTGCACATTGCATCATATCTCAACACCTCCCCTTGGTGCCATGATCTATTGGCTATTGCAAGGTGGTTAGATGTGAGTTACAAGATCAAATCCTCACCTGGGTGCTTTCATAGCTACTCTCAGATGGTCAGGCTTGATTTACAAACATGTGGGCTAAAGGTGGCAAGGTCTTTGATTCTCAATACATATTGTTCTTGTCATTCTTCTCATGGCTTGATGATGACTCCACATAGTTGACATGCTGGTTCTTCAATTTGCAATCTTCATCCTTGTGTCCCAGATTCTTGTAATGGAGACAGTTTGGTTTGTTCTTTTGTAGTTTGCAGTCACTTTGATAGTGACCCATCCTTCTGCAATGGTAACACTTCGTTGATGTCTTATTGAACAATGCTTGTTCTTCATTATTGCTGCTGCGTGTTGATGTAGATGTCGATGTGGATGCGCTCAACTCCCTTTCTTTCTCAAGAAGAGAGGATACACATTCCTCAAACTTTAGATCTGGGAGATTCTTCAAAGTGGTCATCAGTGCATTGTACTCTATAGGCATGCTTTTAAGGAGGATTGCAAGTGCATTTTTTTCCTCTACTTTTGCATTTATGCCTTCTAGTTCAGTCATAATGCTTTTGATTTTGTTGAGACAAATTGTGCCATGGATTCGTTGAAGCTCATGTGCAAACCATAGAATTAAATCTCAAGATGAATTTCTTGGTTTTTGGATTTTGTACCAAACACTGTGTTCAACTATGCATCTTTGACATGATCCTTGGAGTCTATATGATGAATTATGTTCAGACACAAGTGGAAACCAATGAGTGATAGTGTTGGTTCATCTTTTTCCTTCCATGCATGATTTTGTGCAGTGGGGGTATGTCTTCTTTTACAGTCTTCCAAAGCTTTTGATGCATCAGGAGATACCTCATTTGTGTAGACTAGGTGTGAAACCCTTCCCCAGTGATCTTCTCAATAGTTGGAGTGTGTATGGCCATTGCAAAGGTCTTACTAGTTGAAGAAACTTTCAAATCTAGTAGTATCTAATTGCTAACAATGATTATGACTTGATAGGTGTGTAGAGATAAAAAAGACAATCACTTTTATTTTCTGGAGCATGTGCAAATTCTTCCTAGATTGGAAGTTACAGCTTGTCGAAGTTTTGATAAAAAAAAGGCCATTGTGACATGGCATATGGATTCACATGCTACTTGCAAAATGTGCTTGGCAAGGGGTTACTGTGCTGAAATGGCCCTATGCCACATGGAAATTTTTTAACTCAACTGAGTTAAACCCAAGGCTGAGCAGACTTAACCATGGTCCAAGCAAGTGAACCTAACCCCACTAACTTAACCACCCCGATTAATCTTAACCACATACTCTACCAAGGTTCAAGACATTAACCATGGTTAATTTTTATCTTTGCAACGTGTCTTGTCAAGGGGAACCTTAGTAGAAAAACTTTGAAGATACAGAGATGTTGCAACGATCACGACAGCTTGTTTCGTGGGCTTGTTGATGTCTTGTGGAGGCCGGTGTTTGTAGTGGAGCTTTGCTACGGGAGTCACTTGTTGGGAGAAGGCACTAAGAGCCTTGATTGTTTCATTGATGGTTTGTAGTAGTGTCAATTGCATTGGAGGTAACCATAGCAGAGAAGAAGAAGGTCGATTCTAGAGTAGTCACTTGGAGTGTCACAAGACGAGTAGGGTATCTTTGTGGAGATGGTCAAAATAGCCCATCACTCCTAGAATGCCAAACAAACTAGCCCATGATGATGTGCTACTAGTGCAAATCAACTAGACATAGAGGTGAGAAGATGACAATTTACTAGAGTGAATTTCTTGGGTGCAATTCACCATAAGCACCTAGTAGCGCAATCAATTGAGAGCTCAACACAAAGGAAGGTTTACAAGCGCGAATCTCATTGCTGAAATTCTTCCACAAGCTACACCTATTAGTTCGATGAATCGAGAGCTGAACAAAGGGGAAGTAGACAATCGAATGGATAGTGGAGGAGTTCAAAGTGGTGCTGATGCATTATCAAAACATCAAATCAAAACATCAAGGAGGAGATGGTGCAAATGCAAATAGCTATGGTGTGGGAGCTAGACAAGGAGGTGCCGAATGCTGAGTTGGTGCTATAGAGGCTGTAGTAGGTAGACAACACTAAGGATCTGTTGATGAAGGGTCGATGGTGGAGGCACATGGGATCTCATAAGCTTGTTGTAGAAGCTATAACTAGATTCTCACACCTCTCATCTCTCAAAAGTTATAGAGAATCTATTTCTTAGTGTAAAGCAAAGAACTTCTCTAAGATTTTCTCTAGGAGGGGAGGGAACTGTGAAAGAAATCTCAATCTCTCTCTCAAGGAGGATGGAGGATGGCACCTTAGTGAAAGGCAGAACCATGCTCTGTTACCATGAGAAAGCGAGGGATCAAGGAGGATCAAAGCACCACAAGAGAGACATAGGGTAGCAAACACTCAATCTATTGCAATGTATATGATCAACAATACATGGTAGGAGCCTTCTTATGTAGAGAGAGCCCTTCAGAATAGTCAATATTTGTGGGATCCTCTGATCCACATCTGTCCTTGTGGATGTCCTTAATCCACATCCTCACATCATGTAGTCCACATCCTAGGGTGGCTACTTTAATACATTCCTATACCATACCTTAGCCTCTAATATGTGCACATGGCACCAGATCTCAACACCTTTCTCTTTTTCTTGTTTGGTTTCTCAAATGTACCGTTGGAGCCTATTGTAATTGGAATTTCATGTGATTATCTGTCTCTTGAAAAATAATATTTAAAAACTTTTTTTTGTTGAGAAAAAATATATATTCTACCACAGAAGTTACACAATCTAGGGAGCTAATACTTTGTGGCTATTGGGTGTCTTGCCAACATTTGCAACCATCTCAATCCAAATACTATTGTAGTTCTTATTTTCTTAAACCCCCCACTAAATAGCTTTACTCTAGAAAAGTTCTTGTGCCTCTCCTAGATCTTATTTCTCTTCTTCTTGAAGCCAAGTAGGAAAGAAATACAATAGTGTTAGTAAAGCTACATCATAGCATAAAGGGAATGCAGCCTAGTAGAAGATCGTTTGAGATATCAGGGTGACCGTTGTGCATTTATGTCACCGACTTGTTAGCTGTAGATGTGGTTGATACACCACCCATGAATAATAGCTGGATGACAGCTATCTTGATGTACTCTAGTTAGTGGCTCAGTTAGTATGCCACCTTAGTTAGCTGAGTTTGTTTTGAGACCCACATATAGGGTTCACCTATTCTTTTGTACTTAGAGTTCTTTTGGCTTTCACAACTAAGAAGAAGAAAACTGTTTTCAGCCTCCACCTTTGTGTATATTCCCCCATTGTGGATGTGAGAAAGCTGCAAGTGAGACTCCTTCCTTCTCTCCCACTCTCTTCACAAGATCAACATGAAGATATTAATAGAATGTTTGCAAGTAGTAGCAAAAGAAAATAAAAATAAATTGACTTGTACAAAGGCAAGTGCAAGTAGTGAATAAAATGGAAAGGCAAAAAAAAAGGGCCTTAACAAATAATTCGATAGTAGTAGCAAAGGGATGTTTCTCTTTTGCTTGAAGTTTTCTCAAACTTTTTGCTCCAAGTTTGCTTCAGGTGACTCCCTTCCACACCATTGGGTGAGATGATATGAAGAGGGGTGCTTGATATAGGATGACATGAAGAACCAGATTTGTGAGTGGGTGAGTGGAAAGGAGAGCTTTAGAGCTATGGTTGTGCAAAATCAAGGTGCCTAATAGAGACCAAGAAGTAAAACATATTAAAGAAGACCTATCTTGTAGTTTCTATGAGTTGGTTCACATCTATTGGCATTGGTTTAGGCACCATTTCCCATTTGTATTGTAGACTACATTGGACCATGGGTTTGAGCTTGTATTCACACCAAATGCTATTGATGAAATACCATAAACCTGAATGAGTCTTGGTGCAGTGGATTTGCAAAACTAATTCAATCTAAGATTATTTCTCTTTAGAATCATGAGAAATCCTAGAATAAGGCACATGTAACATCTTTCATCTCCCTAGAAAAGAAGACTATAAGGGCTTGAGAAGCAGCAAGAAAGTGGTTGCTTCATGACCCATGCATCACAAGATAAACAATGGTGCAAAATGCAAGCACAACACTTATTTTAGCTCTAAAAGAATCAACTACAAATCCTAAAGAATCCCAAATCTACCATAAATCGACACAAATTTGCACCATGGTGGGTTTAGGGCCTCTTGGGCTCCTTGCGACATCCAGACATGTTTGCCTTCTGCACCATGGTGAAATTCCTTCAGGATTTGATATAATTCAAAAGTAGCATTGAAATGAATAGTAAATTCCATCATAAACATGGAGAATTCACACAAAAATGCGATAGTGTACAAAATGTAGATATGTTTTATTACTAAGGAGGATCGCCCCTTGGGCCTCAAATACAAGAATGTGCTTTCAAGGGTAGGGGATAGTCTAAGTCCGCCGAAGGGTGGGCTCCAGAAGATTCTAGGGCTTCAACCTTGGGTCCACCATCTATAGCCACTTTGCCAAATCCATGTCCTTGTCCATGACTATGATGCACTTTGTGTGGATGGCACACAAGTTGGCATCCTCAAACAAAGAGAAGGTGACTTGCTCCATAGCTCCAGTGCTCAAGCGCACATTGTCCTTGTACCCTTTTGCTATCTCTCGTACCACATTGGAAGGGAGCATGCAAGATTAGGTTGTCAGTTCTCTTTTGTAGTTTTCTAATCTCCCTTAGGGCCCTTGCTCTTGGATTTGCTCTATATGTCTTCCTGACTCTTGGTGGAGGTTGTACAGATACTCGAACATGGCTCCATGGCATCTTGTCTACTTTGAACTTCTTGCGCTGCTCTTCTCTACACTGATCCTCCTTAGAATATTCTTCTTGTGGATGACTTGAGCTTTCATCTTTTTTGGAGTCCTTGTGATGGCCTTCCTAGGTGTCTGCTTTACATTGTGTGCAGGCATAGGAATTATGTCCAGGATGGATAGAGATGACCGTACTCTTTCTTATGGTTTGTTGAATCTTCTCTAGAAGCCTCTCAATATCAGGGAGGTTCTCAAAAACGTTTTGCTCATTTAGGGGAGTACTCTCACGATAGCCCTCCTGGGAGTTGGGGGTTAATTGATGGGATTTTGGGGAAGGCTCATGGGAGTTGGGGGAGGAAACATGATCTTGGGACTTGAGGGAGGGCTCATGGCAAGGGGAAGGCTCATTGAGAGGAGAAGGGTCACAAGACTTGAGAGTGGGCTCTTGGGACTTAGAAGAGGGCTCACAAGACTTGGGGGAGGGGTCAAGGGACTTGGCAGAGGGCTCACAGGAGTCGAAAATTTTCCCAATGTCATGATGCTGCACTGGCATAATAGTGAGACGCAACCTATTTATATTATGAACACTGTAGAGCTTGACACATGGTAGCTCTCCACTACATCATGCATCTCTGCACTGCTTCGCACAGCCTGACCACCTATCATCGCGCAACACAGAGTCTTTGGCCTAACCACCTATCATTGTGAAGCACAGTCTTTGGCCCGCTTCGTTAGCCTGACCACCTATCATCGCATAGCACAGTCTTTGGCATGACCAACTATCATCGCGTAGCATAGTCTTTGGCCTGACCAACTATCATGGCACAATCTTTTTCCATAGCTTTGCCATCTATCATCACTGGGAAGCACGCCTATGAAAATCATTAAAATTCAAGGTTGTCTTAGAGAGTTCAGTGTGCTAGTTCTTGGCATAATAATGAGATGCAATCCATCATTTGGAACACTGCCATAGTGCAGTTTCTTGTCTAACCATTGTCAACCTTTTGCCACAGCTTTGCCACCACTGGGTAGCGTGCCCATGTAGATCATAGGTTGGCTAGGAGAGACCACTGCGCTACTTTTGGGCATAACAATGAGATGCAATCTATCATTCAGAACATCACCTTAGTGCAGGATGATGTGCCATCACCCAAAATTTTAGGTTGTCTTGGAGCGACCACCGCACTGGTTCTTCGAGTTATAGCCTATTACCTATTTTTACATATTACAGGAGTTTTATGACAACCACTGCACTGGCACAAACAGAAGGAGATATATGACAGCCACCACAGTGGTTCTTGGAGTTATATATTGTGTACCAAGGAAAATGTATTTCCCTGTGCAACCAAGCAAAATGCCATTAGGGGAGAATTGGGGTCTCAAAAGGGCCTCATAAGGAATGGATTAGGGAATGCTTAGTGGGCTGATGCAAGGGGCTTGGAGGGTCCCAAAAAGGCCTAACCGGCCCAACCTAGGTGGGTTAAGCCCACATTTGAGCCCACCTCTCCCCCCATCAATGAGGGGAGGGGGTCTCTTTTTGAAATTTGAATTTCAAATTTCAAATCTCCCTCCCTCCCTCTCTCTCTCTCTCCCTCCCTCCCTCCCTCTCCCTCCCTCCCTCCCTCCCTCCCTCCCTCCTCCTCTCCCTCTCCCTCCCTCCCCCTCCCTCCTCTCCCCTCCTCCGTCTTGCTCCTCCTCCTCCCTCCTCCCTCTCCCCTCCTCCTTGTCCTTCTGGATCCTCCTCCTCCCTCCTTCTCCAGCTCCCCAGGATCCCTCTCCTCTACTCCTCCCTCCTGCAAAATCTCTCTCCTCCTCCTCCCTCTTGTAGCATCTCTCCCCTCCTCCTCCCTTCTACAGTAGCTCCTTCCCTCCCTTCTACACCTGTCGCCTTACTCTTCTCCTCCTCTTCCTCTTGCCCTCATCTGCTTCTCCTCCTCCCTCTTCCTTGCTTTTCTCTCCCTCTCACTGCTCCATCTTTGCTTGCTCTCCCCTACATTTTAGCCTGCATCACTGATACCTCTCTTTGAGTACTCATGGCACCATTCGAGGACATATCCAATAAGTACCATGTGAACCTACAACTAGAGGCAGAATATGCAAGCACACGCTCTTTGGGATATAGTGGAAGACAAAATATGAAGAGGGGAGAGGAGAAGAGTGGAGATGAGGAGAGAGGGAACAGCTAGAGAGCACACCACAAATGACTAACTGTACACTAGATTTAGTTGAAAAAATAGAATATATACAAACCCTTTTAGGGTTAGGTTTAGGGGATCTAACCCTTTCCTTTATAGCACTCTATAAGGTTAGTGCTATGCACATATGATCACTTGATGGTGCTATGCACACATGATCACATGATGTTGAGCGTGAACTCTCAACACCTTCCCTCAAGATCAACATCATGAAGTAGGCCTTCCCTCAAGATGATGATTCTGGGGAATCGAAGAAGGACTGAGCATTACATTCCATCACACCCCTTTAATGGTAATGTCCTTCCTCTACGTCAAACCAAGAGCTAGTCGGTGTTTCTCGAATAGCTCTTTATCGAGTGGTTTGGTAAAGATGTCTGCAACATTTTCTTTGCTATCACAATGCTGTAGAGTGATGTTACCAAGTAACACTCTTTCTCTGATAAAGTGCTCTCTGACATCAATGTGCTTTGTCCTAGAGTGATATACTAGATTTTTGGCCAATGCTTGAGCCGATTGATTATCACAGTATATTGTTGTTGGCTTTGACTCATCAAAGTAATCTGTTTTTGACAATAGTCTTCTGAGCCATATAGCCTCACATGCAGCTGTAGTGAGTGCTCTATATTCTGCTTCAGTCGAAGACAAAGAAACAGTTGGTTGTTTATTTGACAACCATGATATAGCACCTTGACCAAGGAAAAATGCATATCCCTGTGTCAATCTCCTGGTCACATGATCTCCAGCATAGTCACTATCACAGTATCCATGCAACCATGGATGACTTCCTCTATATTCTATCCCAAATTGTCTTGTTCCTATGATGTATCTCAAGACTTTTTTGGCTGCATTCCAGTGAGACTGTTTTGGATTTGCCATAAACTGTGCTAGTGAGCTTACTGCATAACAAATATCTGGTCGTGTGATTGTCAGATATATAAGAGATCCGATGAGTTGCCTGTAGTATCTATCATTGACTGTAGGCTTTTCTGAATCTTTAGTAAGTTTCAAACTTTTTTCCATGGGAGTGGCTGCAATCTTGCAATCTGCCATATGAAACTTCTTCAGGAGACTGTCAACATACTTGAGCTGACTCATGAATGTGCCATCTGAATCTCTCCAGAACTCAATTCCAAGACAATAGTGCATAAGTCCAAGATCTTTCATGTTGAACTCTGCAGATAAGTCTTGTTTCGATTTTTTGATGAAGCTATCCTTGCTTCCTGTCACAATCAGATTATCTACGTACAAAAGTTCAATAGTAATGTCTTCCCCTTGAACTTTGTAGTAGACAGAATGATCTGCATTGGACTTCATGTATCCCAGATCAGCAAAATACTTGTCAATTCTGCTGTACCAACTTCTGGGTGCATGCTTTAAGCCGTAGAGACTTTTCTTGAGATGGCAAACCTTTTTCTCCTTTCCTGGTTCAACATAACCTGCTAGTTGTTGCATGTAGACTTCCTTGTCTAGATAACCATTGAGAAATGCATTCTTGACATCGAGTTGATACACATTCCATTTGCTGAGTGGAACTGTATGGAATCCATCTTTGCTACTAGAGCATAAGTCTCATCATAGTCTTGACCATATTGTTGTGCAAATCCTTTTGCAATTAATCTGGCTTTGTATCTCTGAATACTGCCATCCAAATTGTACTTCACTTTGTATACCCATTTGTTGGCTATGGCCTTCTTTCTTGGTGGAAGGTCGCATAATTCCCAAGTGTTATTTTTATACAAAGCATCCATTTCTTCATTCATAGCAGTTTGCCATTCTGGCTTGTCTACTAGTACCAGTGAAATTGTTCATAGGGATAACACCTGTTCCTTGAACTAGATTTGGTGTATTATCTACTGTATAGATGACATTTTTCTATCCTTCCAATGGTTTCATTTCTGTGAACCATTCTTGATGATTTGTCATATGAGATGATGCACCACTGTCGATGTACCAAGGATCCTGTTCCACTTGGTCTCGACTTGATAGCTAAAATCCTCTTTGGGATTGAAATCAGTGTCTAGATGCATTGTATCAGTCTGATGCAATTTCTCATTTGCAAGAAACATATTTCCATGTTCATTTGCAAAATGACTGTGACTAGAATGTCCACCACGATGATTTCCTCTTCCTCGAGAATTCCCTCGATTACTGCTGGATTGACCACTATTGCTTCTTGCGGCAATCTCTTTCATAGTGTCCAAACTTGTGATAGTAGTTGCACTGAATGTTTGACACATTGGTGGATGCATTCCCTCATCCTTGAAATCTTCCTCGGTTGGAATGATTTCCTCTTTGCTGATTTTGATTTTGTTGAGGATGATGCTGATGCTGACTTTGATTTTGTTGATGATGACCACTTTTCTGGTATGATCTACCTCTATTTCTGCCTTTGCCTGTGCTTCTATCTGAAGCTGTGAAAGCCTGATCATTAGAATGACCTTTACGTGCTTGAATGGCCTGAGTCCTGAGTTCTTCACCAAGTAGGACTGATTGAAGTTCTTCTAGTGTTGGAATTTGCCGTTGGATGGCAATACTCTGGACTAGATTCTCGTACCCCTCTCCTAGTCCATTCAGAATGACTTGAACCATTTCTGCGGGGTTCATAGTCTCTCTTGCTATTGCAACTTGATTGTTGTAGTCTTTGATGCAGAGTACATAAGCATGACCGGTTTCACTACTGTTGCAGAAACTCTGGTTGATTTGGTTTCTCAGGGTGAGAATCCTGGATGTGTTCTTGGACTCATAGAGAGCTACGAACATATCCCATGCTTCTTTTGATGTCTTGAATGTGTTGAGTTGTCCTAGCATGACATTTTGCACATTCTGCTTGATCAGGTGATAGGCATACTTGTCTTTCTTGTCCCATTCGGCTTGAGCTCGGGCAATGGCAGGATCTGCTACTGGTGCGAAAACTGTTTGTGTAGATGTAGATCCTGATGTTGGTGCTGTGACAACAGATGGAGTAGAGCTACTGGTGGCTGGATCGGCGAATGGTCTAGGTGTAGACCCATCGACATACTCTCATTTATCCTAAAGCACAAGAATGGTCTCCATTTGGTATTTCCATGTACCATAATTGGAGTTGTCAAAGTTAGCAAATGCCTCCAGATTGAGGTTGCTAGTCGACATGGTGCAAGAAATGTACTCAAAAAGTGTCCTGAGAATCTCTGTATGAATCAACTGCAAATACACTGAAGATGCCAAGTGAAATCTCTGTATAGTCGGTGAAGATAGAACTGCAGTATATAAAATATGATCTGTGTTACAAGGCTTGTGGCAATGATGCCGGGAATAGCCAAGAGGCTTTATAAGGCTGAAAATGACGTGCACGATGCCGTGAGATAGCCGAATAGGCTTTACAATGGTGGCATGTGTGTGTGATATCAAATGCTATCTGCCCATTGAATCAATCTACAATGCCTTTGAACTTTGAAGTCTGCTCACTGAACTGATGAACGTAAGGTTTCAGGTAATGTAATGATGTGAAATTGGATGTGAGCGTATGGACTGACTCCCAGTAGGTACTATTCGGGAATTTCGGGCATGGCTTAGATTAGCAACTTGGGGAATTCAAAGCATCCCCTCTATGGCGATCTAGTCTACTCTAATCTAGATCTAAACAAACCATCGATCGATGAAAGAACAGCAAATAATTCCTTTTCTTTTGTTCTTTTTAAGTGCTGGGTCAGATGCATCGATGTAGAGACAAATGTGCATGAAGGAAGTGGTTTTGTCAGTGAGGCTCAAATATGAGTGTAACTTGCATCAAAATGTGTGCATGATGTAACGAGTGCGTAGAGCATGAAAAAACAAGCGACTTTCCTTTTTGGAGCACCCTCAAATTCTTCTTGGATCAAGAGATATGACTTGATCTAGGTGGAGGGGCAAAAGGAGTGCAAATGGTGCTCAATGATGATGTGTCACTGTGAGTCACATGCAGTGATGATGTGGCACTGTGCTTAGCAAGAGGTGTGCCTGTGAAGCTCTATGATGAGGTGGCAACTATGTGCAGATGCAGTGTGTGCACAGTGTGCTTGATAAGGGACTGTGCCTGTAGGAGGTCAGTGCTGAGGTGGCACAGATGATGTCAGCAAGGGGACGTGGCAATGCTGATGTGGCACTGATGACATGGCATTGATGATGTCTCCCTGATGATGTGGCATAGGTGACGTGGTTGATGATGTGGTAGTCGGTGATGATGTGGCTAATGATGTGGCAGTCGATGATGATGTGTCATTGATGACATGGCCTACTTACGTGGCACTGATGACGTGTCAACTGAGCTGGGCTGTTGATGTGGCAGTTGATTGCCACGTGTCAATCGGATGATGTGGCAGTTAAGCTGGTAGGGTAACGTGGCAGTCTCACGGGGCTGCTGACATGTCAGCTAAGGATTGCCACGTGGCAAAATTTGAGACGCTTATCTGCCACGTGGTGCACGGGCCACGTGTCACTTTCTGGGAAGCCAAAATCTACCAAGATTTTGATGGTCTTCTCCGTTGATGGAGCTCTGCGATGGGACATTGATGGTGCTGGTTGTCGATGGAGCGGCCCGTTCGTTGTTCTCGGTGTTGGAGCAGCCCGTGGCAGGGCTATTGGCTGGAGAGCTGTGTAGGAGCCACTGGCATGTGGGCTGATGGAGCCACGATGGAGTAGTCGGTGAAGGAGTCAGCTCTTGGAGCTAGCTGTGTACGAGCTTGGTAGCCCGTCTGAGATGTCATCGTCCGTTCGGATTTGCAAATGAGCTACCCAAGATATAGGAGCCGCGCTTTGTTGCAGAGATGGAGGCGGCTGGCTTGTGCAGTCGTTTGCTGAATGATGGCTAAGAAGTTTAATAAAGCCAAGTGATGTCATGGAAGTGTTGAAGGACCCTAGATAAAAAGGGCTACGTAAACAAGTTGCTAGAGACATAATGAAGGATTTCAAGGGCCTCATCCAAGCAAAGGAGGTGCTTGGAGCTTGTGATGCTGCTGGTGTAAGTCGTGAAGCTTACAACTCTATTTTTAAAATTTTCAAGTCTGCTATAGAGGAAAAGTATAAGATATCTACAATGCCATTGCCAACACCATGGCTTGTAAGGCTTGCATGTCAAGAAACAAACCAATGTGCTAGAGTAAAAAGAAATCTGGCATCCAAACATTTGAGATGAATGCTTTTAATAATGTTTACGTGGATGTAGAGAATTTGCAAAGAGCCATGGTCAAATTCTATGGGATGAGAGAAGAGGGTAAGAGAAATTTCCTCTACAACAAGTATCTGCACAATGCATTGCAAAAGCTGCAGAACTACTCTCACTAATGGGACTTCACAGAGGCAATGTGAAGCTTAAGTAGGACAAGAAACAATTAGGAAAGACACAAAATCTTCCTGCTAAAGTGCCCATGGGTGGAGAAAAACCAAGGAGTTTCTTGTCCAACCATAATGCTGATAAAGAAAAACATACATTGGCTCAAAGCACCCTAGGTTGGGAGGACTGGAAAGATTTGTATGAGTGCACCACAAATCAAGCTTCACATCCACGAATTGCTACTTTGAGAACAAAACTATGGACAAAGCTTGATGCATTTATAAAGTTGCTTGGACAAGGTCAAACAGATGAGCTTTATTATGAGAGATTCAGGACAACATTGGGAGAATTCATATCGTTGATGGTAGAAACATGGGGGGAGTCACATATTACGCGATAAGGTAGAGGCCTCAAGCGCGATAAGCTAGAGGTCTCAAGTCTCACAAAAGCGGTTCAACATGTCAAGAATACAAGGAGATGTGCTACTTGGAAGTCCTCAATAGGGAGCCAAGGGGTTGCGCTTTGGTTACAATAATGTAGAGTCAGATAGGGGAGGCATTGGGTCCTAAGAGAGCCCCAAATGTAAAATGTATGGTGAATAAAGTTAACACTATTTTGAGTCAATTATAGATTCCAAAATTCACAAATTTGTCTGGAAATTTTAGAATTGCTTGCTCTTATATAGCCACCAGTCATAGTCAGTTAGACGCAATTGGGAGACTGACCCAATCGGCCCAAAACAGCTGACTGGTCCCAAAATAGGCCACCGACCAAACATTAGAACTGTGGCCCAGAGCCATCTGGGATCATATGGGCTCCAAACAAGCCCCGCAACCCAAAAGTGGAATGCCTTGAGAAATGCTCCATCTACCCTCAGTGCGGTCAGTCATGGGATGCCTTCCCGCACTTGCATGTGGCCTAGTTGGCAGTGTGCCAACTCTATCGGAAGCCATCCAGCCATCAGGCCACACATGGCCCCCATCTGGTGTCCATACCAGATAAGCAAGCTACTCAAATGCCTTCTCCTCATATGGGGGGATTACAAGTAGAGTTAGCTGGTTCTTGCATAGTTACATGAGAGTGGAGTAGTGATATCTAACACCCCCCCTCAATGTCCACCCACAAGTGAACTTACTTTTTCGGCCCAACGCCAAGTCCATGAAGATGCCTCTTTAGCAAGTCTCTTCCAAGATCCTTCGTGAAGATGTCTTCGTCATTCTCTGTAGTTGAACAATACACCAAGTCGACCTCTCCATCCATGATGAGCTCACGTACAACAGTGATATTGAATCTCAATGTGCTTTGTGTGAGTGTGGAACATAGGGTTCTTTGCAATTGCCATGCAACTCTGATTGTCACATGATAATTGTGCAGGCTTGCTCTGCACTGCACCCATGTCCCCTAAAATCCTACTCAACCACACTACCTCACAAGAGGCAAAACATGCTAATTTATACTCAGCCTCAGTTGAAGATTGAGCAACTATAGGTTGCTTCTTGCTGACCCATGACACAACTCCAGATCCAAGTGAGAAATAGCAACCTGTCACTAATCTCCTGGTGTCCACGTCTCCTGCCCAATTCGAGTCACATAATCTGATCAAGATGTTGCCCTTGGTATAGGTGATGCCATAATCAAGTGTGCCTTTGATGTATTTCAGCACCCGCATTCTTGCCCTCCAATGGTTCTCCTGAGGCTTATTGGAAAACCTGCTTAGTACACTAGTCGCAAAGCTGATGTCCGGCCGTGTGTTGCACAAGTAAATCAAACTGCCCACAAGACTTTTGTACTTTGCTTCGTCCACCAGTGGTGATGAATCCTCGTTTGAGAGCTTCACAACAATCTCCATAGGGGTGCCAACTGTCTTGCACTCAGCCATGCCAAATGCCTTCAGTATCTCTCCAGCATACTTCAGAGATGAAGATCTATTTTGGCTCTTGCCAAACTTCAATCCCCAAATAGAAATGCATCAGGTCATTTCAAACTCTCTTCCTAGCAACTACTTTGTCTGCGAGATCTTTTCTTCATGGTTTCCTGTTATGACAAGGTCATCCACATAAAGGACCACGATCATACACCTGCCTCCTTCTCTATAGATATACAAATTTGCATCAAATGGGCTCCTCCTGAACCCGTTTTGTAGAAAGTAGGCATCAATCTGCTGGTACCATGCTCGTGGGGCCTGTTTTAGCCTGTAAAGTGCCTTCTTTGGTTTATAGACTTTACCTTCTACACTAGGGATGAACCGGGGATCACAAAACCTAGTTGTTGTTCCACGTATACCTCCTCCTTGAGATCTCCATTCAGAAAGGTGGATTTTACATCCATCTGAAACACGAGCGAACTTTCCTGTGCTGCTAAAGCCAAAAACACTGCGAATTATGGTTAGTCGACCTGTGGGAGTAAAATTATCCTGATAATCAAAACCATATATCTATGCGAATCCTTTTGCCATGAGCTAAACCTTGTACTTATCCAACGTGTCATCGGACTTCTTGGTCTTGTACACCCACTTGGTGCCGATTACCTTGCATTTTGGTGGTCGATCCACAAGGTCCCAAGTGTTATTCTTCATTATGGAGCCATACTCTGAGTGCATAGCCTCCATCCACCTATCATCACCCTATGCCTCTTCAAGACACTTGGGTTCTTCAACACAGATCACCTCTGTCATCAAAGCATAGTTGACCAAGTATTTCTATGCCCTTCTTTGCTCCTCTAATCTCTTGGACTGGCGGTGTTCGGATGGTTCTTCCTCAATGGCTGGAGGTTCTCTATCATCCAAAAGCTGCTTTACCCACTTCGGGAATGGTCGTTGCCATTGTGGTTCTGTAGGCTCTTCTTTCTCTTCTTTATCTTGAATCCTCCCAAGCACCATTAGGGGAGTTCGGTCTGCTATTGGTGGTTGTACTGGATGGATATCCTGGTCCTGGTTGTCTGGTAAGGAAGCATCCTCCTCCAATTGATGCAGCCGTTTTGAGAAGACCACATCGCAACTTACTATTACCTTCTTGGTAACAAGATTATAGAGACGGTAACCCTTCGCCTCTTCACTGTAGCCCAAGAAAGTACACTTCTGGCTCTTCGGTTCCCATTTGATCCTGTTAGCATCAGGGACATGCACAAAACCTTCGTGTAGCTATGATTCATAATGTAAACTGTCGTGTTACATGCTTCAGCCCAGAAAGTCTTTGGCAAATCTTTCCCTTTCATCATACTCCTGCCCATTTCACAGATGATGCGCATCTTGCGCTCTACTACTCCATTTTGCTATGATGTATGTGGCGGGGATTTCTGCCTCTTCATCCCGTGACTTTTACAGTAACTTTTGAATTCACTTGATGTGAACTCTCCACCTCTGTCTGATCTCAACTTCTTCATCTTCCTCCCCGTTTCTTTCTTGACCATTACATGCCATTCTTTGAACTTACTAAAAGCCTCATCTTTAGTCTTCAAGAAGTATATCCATATCCTTCTACTATAGTCGTCGATCAGCATCATGAAGTAGTAGGAACCACCCAAAGCTTCCATCTCCATCTTTCCGCAGAGGTCCATGTGAACGAGCTCTAGAGGAGTTTTTGCCCTACTAGCCTCTTTAAGAAAGGGATGCCGATGCTGCTTGCCCATCATGCAAGCTTCACATACATCGGGCAGATCTATAATTTCTGGTAGGTCTGCAATCATTCCACTTTTACGCATTTCCTTTATAAAGAACTAAGGTTTAGATGACCAAACCTCTCATGCCACAGCTTAGTGTTGCTCACATCGGCTCGAGCAGTGAAAGCTGAGAGTTCATAGATGTTGTTGCACCGTGTACCTTTACCAATCACCTTCCCTTGAAGATCCAAAATCTATGCACCATTCTTATCGAAGTGAAGGTCCCAATCCATGATCACAGAAATGGACAACAAGTTCCTCTTGCTATTTGGCACATAAAGAACATCGAACAATTGTTTTACAACTCCATCTGACTTGAGAGCAATCGTACCTTTTCCTTTTGCTGGACATTTTGCATCATTGCTGACTGCTACTAGGATGTCATTCCCTACCAGATGTAGAGAGGTATACCAGTCCTTCCAACTGGTCATGTGGGACGATGCACTACTGTCAATAATCCAAGGTTCATCTGTAGGTACATGAACTGCCTCCGTGCAAATCTCCTCAATTGCTACGAACAGCTCTATTGGTACTGCTTGTGCGCTGTTGCTGGACTCTTTCTTTACTCTGTTTTTCTCATGTGCAATCTTCTTTTGGCACTCCTGCTTGTGCCCTGCCTTGTTGTAATAGAAGCACTTGATCTTCTTCTTTCTCTTTTTATCATCAGAAGAAGATGGGTTACCAGAGTCCTTACACTTACCTTTCTTTGATCCAGTCGAGAAAGTGAATCTTCTCCAGTCCTCGTCTTTTGATGCATCTCCTCATCTAGAAGCATTGCGCTAAAATCCTCAAAGTTGAGGGGAAAATTTTTATTCTACGTATTCAGCACCATAAAAAGACCATCGTACTTTGGTGGGAGAATTCGTATGCACCTTTGTTCTAAATTCTCGCTGGTGATGGTGATGCCAATCACAATCATTTGATCGTGCAAATTCTTTGCCTTGGTGATGAACTTCTCTGTTATTTCAGACTCAGTTTCTCGTTCATGAGTTGAGTCTCCAGATTCTGAATCCACGTCTGATTCGTGGTCTTGTACTGATTTTTCAAGACCGTCCATGCCTCCCCCACTATGGTGACATGTTGAATTAACACCATGATAGAATCACTTACACTGCATACAATAGAACACAGCGCATCTGCATTTCTTCTTGAGAAGCTTTGATGGCATGTTGGAAACAGTAGAGGACGGAGGCTGGATGCTAAGGAATCAGGGTTGTTGAAGCTAGTGATGATATGGGCTTCACAGGCTTCCTCTTATATAGCCACCAGTTGTAGCTGGTTAGACCCAATTAGGAGATCGACCTAGTCAGCCCAAAATGGCCGACTGGAGGTTGGCCACCGACCACACATTAGAACCCTGGTGCAAAATAGAGCAACTGACCTATGTTTGACGTTCTCTCATCCGATATCATATGGGGCTCCAAACGTGCCCCGTAACCCAAGAGTGGGATACCCTGGGAAATGCTCCATCTACCCTCAGTGCGGTCAGTCATGGGATGCCTTCCCACACTTGCATGTAGCCTAGTTGGCAGTGTGCCAACTCTATCTGAAGTCGTCCAGCCATCAGGCCACACATGGACCCCATCTGGTGTCCTACTAGATAACTGAGTTACTCAAATGCCTTCTCCTCATATGAAGGGCTTACAAGTAGAGTTAGCTGGTTCCCGCGTAGTTACACGAGAGTGGAGCATTGATATCTAACAGAGGAAGCTCTCCAAGCCATAAAGGATACAAAGAGAATCTACGGTGGCGCAAGTTGCAACAACCACAATGGGTTTTTTTTTTTTTTGAAACACTATTTGGAAGTTTAAAGAGTAAGCTACAAGATCCTGCAATAAGATTACAATAGGGTTGTGCACGAGCTTGCCGTGGCTTTCGACAGTTTTGAAAAGTATTCTGTCATCGTGAGAGATTTCCAAACTAGAGTTGAAGTCCCGGAAATGGCTCATGTTGATGTTTTTGAGAAATTTAAGAAGCTTCAATAGATTTTGAGGGATTCATATGTTGTTGCATAGAGTGAACAAAGAGTGGAGGAGATGAAGGAAAACATCCGCAACCTTAGGATGAGAGAGGAAGGAATCAAGAAGCAACTTCATCGTGTACAAGGCAAGACTATGGTATTGACGGACACAATAGTTAAATCAGATGCCTATCCTGCTATGCAACAAGGTCCAAAATGCATGGTCTGCCATACCCCCATCATAGATGATTGCATGATCTGATGGCCTACGTGCTACCATCGTATGAACGTTTTTTGTTTTGGGGTGTTTGTGCATGCAAGATCACTATGTAGAGAATGCCATTTTCCATTTCCCAGGTCATGGAAAGATCAAATGTGCATGCCTGCTACTACAACTATCTACAACAAGAAAGTAGATGTTGCAGCTCAATTTGCCATTTGGGTAGAAAATGCAAAAGACAAGGAGCTCAAATTGAAGAAGGCCAATTCCTGACTACGAGCAAAAGGAGCCTGAAGGGAGGAACCATCTTCCTTTAAGAAAGGAGCAAGAAGGGCCAAGCCTACAACCAGGAAGCTTAAATCAAGGAAAGAGGAAGCGACATGAAGGGAGAGGCCGGGCCCATGAAGGAAGGAACCAACCCCCTTTGGGAAAGGAGTAAGGAGGGCCGCGAGCCTGCAATCAAGGAGCTCCAAAAGGTGACCTACTCAAAGAAATGTGGAATCATCCCCTTGAAGGAAAGGAGTCCTTGAGAGGTAATTTAAAGGAAAGGAGTCTTTAAATGTGATCTACGTGTAATCTTTTAAAGTAGTAATCATCTCCAAAGTTTACTTGGGAAATGTTTTCTCATCTATGTGACTAGACAATGTCCTTTGACAGAGGCCAAGGACCATAACATGAGACAAAAGATTTTGATTAGACAACTAATGTGAAACAAAAGAATGTGATTAGACAACTAATGTGAGACAAAAGATTTTGATTAGACAACTAATGTGAGATGAAATATTTTGATTAGACAACTAATGTGAGACTGAAAGATTTTGATTAGTCGGTCGTATGAAAGAACAATGAGAAGGTTGGGCTCAATGAAATCTCTCCCTATTTAATTGCAGTAGTGCAAACACAACTAAGAGCCTATTATGAAATCTAGCCCCAAAACTCTGTCCAACAATCCACCTACTGCAAATCTATGGCATACCCAAAAGACTTTGGAATTTTTTGTTTTCTATCTGAGAACAATGTTGGATGACCTCCTCACAGAAACAAACCCAGAGAAGAGGGAGGAAAATAGCTACAAGGAGGATATGCTTCACAATTGGGTGTATGACTTGGAATCGGAAAAGATGAAGAATATTAATTTCCCTGGCTATCCTTTTTCATGCTCCCTTAAGGTACTTGTGAAGCTCATGATGTAGGTTTCTTTTGGAAAGACATGGTGGAGGTGCGAAGTTGTATAGAGTGCAAATACCAGGATGAAGAGGACCCTGAGTGAAAGGAGGAGTTACTATGGGCATATAAGTCAGTAGAGGCAAGCAACCAGTTGGTGGTCCAAGTGTGTAATGAGGTCTATGATAGTTCATCAAATTGGCCTAAAGAGCTGGGAGATGGTTGTTATAGAGAGGTTGATAAGATAGTTGGGAGTTTGGAATTTCCTTGAGCTACAAAATGTCATTGTATTTTTGAGAATATAAAAATCTTGTAGACATTTCTTGGACTTGTGGACTTTCATGGACTGCCATCATCCATAAACTATGGTGCTTGTAATACTTGATTTTGTGTCGACCTGCTTCCATGTTAGAACTTACATGTTTTAAATAGCCCGATGGTTGAAATTTGACAATTAAAGATAACCAATTTAAAGGAGACTATTTTAGTATTTGCTGGATAAATGTACTGGGTGAGCCAGTGTTTTAACTAGTGCATAAATAGCCAATGTCAATGCAATACAATATATGATCCTTTTTTATATGTTATCTTTTATGGTATTTTTTGCTCAACCATATAGTACCAATTTTGGTTCTAGATAAAATAATATAGTTTGTTAGTCAGGTCTAAGCTAAGGAATCATGTGTCATGTCTGTTATCGTGCTCATACAGTTGGTTATTTTTGTAATAGAGTTGTACACTCTTTGCTCTAGAGCTATAGGATGGAATTGCAAAAAGGGCTTATAGCATCTTCAGAGACCTTATAGATGCAGGGTACAACCCAGAAGAAATAGCAACTTCGGATGTCCAAGACAATAGTCCCTCAAGCCGGCTACTAACGAGGATGCACACTTGTGGAGAGATTGGCTACTATAAGGAAGGCGTGTTACACCCTTATGGGCATCATTGAGTTTTTCTTGAGGACATGTTTAAACAAAGCTTGCTTAATAATAGCACCACATCCATCATATTCACCCTTGCCATGGCTAGACCCAAAGAGATTCCACTCATGGCTAGACCCGGTCAGGGATTTGAACGTTGAGACAAAGTAGAATCCACGGGTTGAATTAAATTGAGAGGAATCATCATCTGACCACAACCAATGTTGTTTTATATTTTCTACATGGGGATTTTACTTTTTCAATGCAGTAGAAAAGCATGCTGCACAAATAAGGTGTCATGTTTCCTATCATCTAAAATGTAGAAATGGTATGTGTGTTGCACTAACCTGGACTCCTATGAGTCAGCAAGCAAATCAACATCAGGCGTATAAGAATCAAGAAAATGACTCTACTATGTGATATGCACAAGAATTTCTATTTGCTTGTTGGATCAGTTTGCACTTTGTATCTCATCTTGTTCTTAAAATGAATAATTTTCTACAAAATCTATGATAGAGACAATAGTCTTATGGGGAAAATCACCAATTACAATAGTGTTATGCGAAAAATTGGCAAGGCACGTCTTGAACTGCTTATCTACCAGCTTGCGGTGAAATTGTGAAGCACATATTTTGGGATGGATTAAACCACGTGACCTATAAGCTTCCTTAGCTGAGTGCTCTTATATGATAGTAGCCATTTCTTTTTATCAGATCCTTCAACATTGAAATTTTTAAGTCTCCTCCATTTTAGAGCAACATGGTTGTATTCCCTCATTTCATTTTGATAGACATGAAATGTCCTCTTCTTTAGCTTCATACTTTAATGCTTGCATGTGCCACAAATGCATTCAATGTGGTGCCATTCACGATCTCCCTTTGGACAAACCACTAGCTCCCACATAGACCTTAGGCTACAAAACCTGCTCTCCCTTGCAACACATGATGAGGATCCAGTTGGCCTACAAACTACACCTTCATTGGGGACCCCACGGAGCAAAGCTCCAACACAACCAGATCTTAAGTCATTCACAACTTGTCGGGCAAGGTCAAAGTCTATGTGTGTGCAACAACAAACATTCCTATCTTTGAGTTTCCTAGTGTAACATGGCTTACAATGCTCAAAGCTCCTATACCCAATTGAAATGTCTAGATTTTGATCCATAAACTTGAGATACAACTGTGTCTACTGACCCAACATGCGGGAACAATAGAGCAGTGATCCCTCTTTTAAATGGAACAACAATAAAATGAGCCCCCTTTTTGCACTACTAAAACAAGACAAACCACAATCTAATTAAAGTATAAAACAATTTTCAACCACCGTGCTAGTTTAGGACAATCATAGTTTCAACTACAGGGCTGGTTTAGGATAGTTACAATTTCAATCACACCGGCTTGGTTTAGGACACGTTTAGGACAGTCAACCACCCAACTGGTTTAGGACAAATTTAGGACAGTCATCATTTCAACCACCATCAGGATGGTTTAGGGCACTCTCACAATTTCAACCACTGGGCTGATTTCACCTGACGGTCTCAACTTCACATATTAGATGATAACAACAAGTATATTGCTTTTCATTTTTGAATTTCGCAACTAGCTGTCCGACAATAAAATTTTAAGGTTTGGCTGAGGATATGGGCATTCTAAAAGATGTGAATTGGTAGAACATACTCCTTGGCAATGTAGCTAAAGTAAATCACAAAAAATGGTCTACAATGAGGGAGCATGCTCTCTAGTTCATTTGGCTACCCAAGAGCAATTTTACATTTAATAACTTAGTTTCTAAACTTGTTCTAAGAGTTATGAAACGGTTCAAAAGGAACCCATATACTTTCTTTATGTTGATTTTGGTATTGATTCTGTGCTTATGGTTGTCTTTCTTTCTTCCCTCCATCATATTTCTCTCTCCTTGACTCTTTCTAGCTTCTACTTGGCCACTCCACTTCACTAATTGCATATATTGTACTCACTAGTATTGGTCATGGCTACATTCTTGAAGTTTCTACTCCAAGTCCCACCAAAGATAGAGGTTGCTAGAGTCTCATAGCCAACTCATAGCCTCATTCTTTTAGTGTGTAAAGCCACCTCAGCCTTAAGCTCCTTTTCCCTATGTATGGCCTGGAGGGTCTATAGGTTGACCATAGTAAACACCTATTTCATTAATTTTGGACTAGTGCACTGTCCAAATTTGTTTTGTGAGATAATTTTGGATAAAGCATTTCAAAAAAAGAGGCTCTTATAAAACAAAACTTTGAGTCAAAAAGTAAGATTTTAAAAAAGCAAATTAGAAAAAATGACGTGACATGTTATTAAAACTAGAGTACATTAAAAAAAGAGAACTTCATGTTGTTAAAAGAGACAAAAAGTAAGATTTTAAAAAATCAAATTAGAAAAAAAACTAGAGTGCATTTAAAAAAAAGCATGACACATTTGTACAAGAAGTAGATCATATAACTCAAAGCCATATGGTGTTAAAAAACACCTTCCATTAGCTCAGCCTAGAAGATGTCAGCTTTGTCTCTCTTGTCGAAGATGTCATCTTTGTCTCTCTTGTCTATTACAACTTTACATTAGAGAACTAAAAAGTCTGTATGGGACTGTAGTTTCATTTCTTGTCTATTACAGTTGCTTTAGAAAACACAAGACGAATTTTAAGAATTACAAGACGAATTTTAAGGAATAGAACTCAAAAACTTTAACAAGAAACTAATTCAAAAAGAATTGTAAGTAAAGAAAAAGAATTATAAGACGAATGAAAAAGAATGCAAGTACCTGGAAAAAGTGAAAAAAGTAAGGCTCTGCTTATCCTTTCTCTTCAGCTCTTGGTTGCTTCAATGAAATGAGGAGAGAGTGAGAATAAATGAATGGAAAGAAGAGTATATATAAGAAAAACTAGCCCACTTCTCCTACGCATAAATTTGAATTTTCAAAAAAGAGAGGGAAATTTGAATTCATTATAAATTTGAATTCAAATTTGTGTTCAACATTCTTCTCATACTTTCTTCTCGTACGTCCCTTTTGAATTCAAGTTTGTGTTCAACATTCTTCTTGATACTTTCTTCTCGTAAGTCCCTTTCATTCTTCTCGTAAGTCAAATCTTATTTGTCAAGTCCCTTTCATTCTTCTCGTAATTCAAATCTTATTTGTCGCTCTTGCTCGTGATAGTAAGTCAAATCTTATTTGTCGCTCTTGCTTGTGATAGTAATCTTATTTGAGCAAGAATCTTATTTGTCGCTCTTGCTCGTGATAGTAAGTCAAATCTTATTCGAGCAAGAATCTTATGTGTCACTCTTGCTCGTGATAGTTCTACTCTTAGTTGTAAGAATTCAAATTTGTGTTCAACATTCTTCTTGATACTTTCTTCTAGTAAGTCCCTTTCATTCTCTTCCTAAGTCAAATCTTATTTGTTGCTCTTGTAAGAATTTTACCTCTCTCCCTCTACTCCCTTGTTTCTCTCTCCCTCACTCTCTCTTTCTCTCTCTCCCATACCTTCCCCCCTCACTCTCTCTCTCTCTTTCTCTCTCCCTCCCCTCACTCTCTCTCTCACTCCCCTCCCTCCTCTCCCCTCTCTCTCCTTCGGCTCCCTCCTCTCCTCTCCCTCTCTCTCTCTCCCTCTCTCTCTCCTCTCTCTCCTTCTGCTCCCCTCCCCCCCTCCCTCCCTCCCTCCCTCCCTCGACCCCGCCCTCCCCTCCTCCCCTCCCTCCCTCCCTCCCTCGACCCCACCCTCCCCTCCTCCCCTCCCCTTCCCTCCCTCCACCGCCAGAACCCCTCCCCCCCTCTGCCCCCCTCGATCTCCCTCCTGCCCCCCCCTTCCCTCTAGCCCCCCTTCCCCCTCGACCCCCCCTTCCCCCCTACCCCCCTTCCCCCCCTTCGCCCCTCCCCCCTCCCCCCTCCCCCCCCCTCCAGCCCCCGCCCCCCTTCCCCCCCGCCAGCCCCTCGCCCCCCCTCCCCCCTTCCCCCCTTCCTCCCCCCCCTTCCCCCTGCTAGTAGCCGTGGCCGCCAGCCCCCCCTTCACCCCCGCCCCCCTTCCCCCCCACCCCCCCTCCCTCGTGCTGGCGGCCGCGGCCGCCAGCCCCCCCTCCCCCCCCCCCCTTCCCCCCTTCCCCCCCCCCTTCCCCCCCTTCCCCCTGCTAGTGGCCGCGGCCGGCAACCCCCCCCTTCCCCCTGCTGGCGGCCGTGGCCACCAACCCCCCCTTCCCCCTGCTGGCGGCCGTGGCCGCTAGCCCCCCCTTCTCCCTCTTCCCCCCCGCCCCCCTTCCCCCCCACCCCCCCTTTCCCCTGTTGGCGGTCGCGGCCACCTGCCCCCCCCGGTTCTCCCCCACCCCCTTCCCCCTACTGGCGGCCACGGCCGCCAGCCCCCCCTTCCCCCCTGCCCCCCCTTTCCCCTGCTGGTGGCCGTGGCCGCCAGCCCCCCCCCCCCTTCCCTCTCGCCCCCATTCCCCCCCACCCCCCCTTCTCCCTGCTGGTGGCCGCGGCCGCCAGCCCCCCCCTTCCCCCCCACCCCCCTTCCCCCCGCCAGCCCCCCGCCCCCCCTCCCCCCTTCCCCTTGCTGGCTGGAGGCCGTGGCCGCTAGCCCCCTCTTCCCCCCCTTCCCCCCCCCCTTCCCCTTGTTGGCGGCCGCGGCTGCCAGTTCCCCCCCCTCCCCCCCCCCTTTCCCCCCCACCCCCCTTTCCCCCCCCTTCCCCCCACCAGCCCCCCTTCCCCCCTCCCCCCTTCCCCCTGCTGGCGGCCGTGGCCGCCAGCCCCCCCTTCCCCCCCTCGTTGGTTGTTGTCCATGACACTAAGGCAAAAACGCTGATTTATGCTTAATCGACAATGCAATGCATATGCGATCATCACAATACTTTGCACACATCTCAACCTAGATATTATTGACTTACATGCAAAGTGGCATGCCCATCCCATAAGTACTTAGTCGAATAACACATCTAGGACCGCCTTTTTTTACGGTTGTGCATGATACTAAGGCCAAAATAGTGTTTAATGCTTGTTCGACAATGCAAAGCATATCCGATGGGCACAATACTTTGGACACACCTTCAAATAGGTAGAATTGACTTACATGCAAAGTGGCACGCCCATCCCATAAGTGCTTGATCAGATAACATACCTAGCAGTGTGTTTTTTACGGATGTGCATGACACTAGAGCGAAAATAGTATATTTAATGTTCGATCGACCATGCAAAGGATATCCGATGGGCACAAAAATTTTCATACGCCTCAACCTAGGTGGTATTGAAATGTTCTCAATGAGGCACACCCATCCAAGTACTTGGTCAGATAACACACCTAAGGGCGTGTTTTTTTATAGATGTCCATATCACTAGGGAAAAAATGGTGTATAATGCGTGATCGACCATGCAAAGCATATCTGATGGTGACAATACTTTGCATGCACCTCAATGTAGTTGAAATAGACTTGCTTGCAAAGTGGAGCCCCCATCCGATAAGTACTTATTTGAATAACACGCCTACGGTGGTGTTTTTATATGGTTGTGCATGACACAAAGGTAAAAACGGTGTTTTATGCTTGATCGACAATGCAAAGCATATTCGATGGGCACAATACTTTGCACACACCTTCAACTAGGTGGAATTGACTTACGTGCAAAGTGGCATTCCCATCGCATAAGTACTTGATCAGATAACACACCTAACAGCGTGTTTTTTTATGGATGTGCATGACACTAAGGAAAAAATGGTACTTAATGCTCGATTGACCATGCAAAGCATATCCGATGGGCACAATACTTTTCCTCTACCTTAACCTAGGTGGTATTTAAATGTTCTCAAAGAGGCACACCCATCCGATATGTACTTGGTTAGATAACATACCTAAGGGCATGTTTTTTTGTGGATGTGCATATCACTTTTCAATGATAAAGACAAGGTATACTACAATATCAAAGGACCTAAAAAGCATGCCCATGTGCCAGGCTCTATCACTTCAAATGTGGATGATTTCAATATACTCAATTATAGAAGTGACATCTTATCTAGAGTGGATGAGTTCATTGGTTCCGAGAAACAAAATGATTTTAGAAGCGAAGCCTTATCTGGGGTGGATGAATTCTTGCATAGTGAGAAGGGCAAAGGTTTCAATAGCGATTTCTTGTCAAGTGTGGATGAGTTCATGCATATTAACAAACTTGGTGTCAATCAAGCTTGTGGATTTGTGAAAGCCATGCAAGATGTCCCAATGAGTGATGTTCTCTCAGGAGTGGAAGAGTTTCAAGGTTCTCAATACTCTCATAGAATATTGAATTCATTGAATGGTCCTAAGAGTATGTTAAAAACGAGGATGAGATCAACAGAGGATTATTCAATATTTAACGAGGATGAGATCAATAGAGGATTATTCAATATTCAATGACCAATCATGGATGCTTGGTTACAAACAAATGTGAGGAGAAGAAGTGCATAAATACAGATGACAACATGCACGAGGAACGAAAATGGTCATACATATGCATGAAGAGAAAGCAAATCCAGGCAGATCCACAAAAGCAACCAAAGAGGAAGAGAGTAATGAAGGAGGAGAACATGTTAAATGCCTTGTGATATCTATGTTGCAAGCGAAGATGTATGCGCTTCATTGATCTTGTAGACATCAGGGAATGTAGAGGACATGTGTGGCAAAGAAGAGGAAGCAAAAGAAATGAATACCTTCTCACAAGTCTCTCTTGCTTTCTTCAGAATGGCAATAAAAGGCTAAGTTCAAGACAAAAGGTAAAACCTCTCATAAATGGAAAAAGGATTTGCAATAAGGCATATCGCAATATTACTGGATTATCCCATGATACATATTGGGATTTAGTCACCAAGGCAAAGGGCGGCAACAAATTTAGCATTCACGGTAATAGAGGAAGGTCCAAATCAAGAATCTCAACTGTCAGGGCAGCAGCTATTTTGCAAGACTTCATACATGAAAATGCTTTACCTCAACCCCATATATCTACCAAACTCCCTAACGGTGACGCGATCACTGAAATGCACCTTCCAATGGGCTTGACAAAGCTCGAAGTATTTGACTCTATTGCAAAAAAGCAAAGGCAAAGAGGGGATGCCGTAGCTTCTTCTCATACTTTGTATACTCTTTGGAAGAAGAACTTTGGATATGTTAAAATCCCAAGGAGGCAAAAAATGTCAAAGTGCAATGTCTGTGATGATTTAAAGCGAGCGATTGAGAGTGCAACATGTCCAAATCAAAGGGAATTATACAAAAAAAACCGAAAATCTCATCATGACCTTATTCGACATTCCAGACAAAAATATGCATTTTGGAAGGAGCAAGCTGTTTTGCATCTTGATGTCTACATGTGCCTTATTGTAGATGGCATGGATCAGAATACAACAACATTGCCTCGTTTTGTTGCCACTCCACCTAGATTACAAGGAAAGCACTTTCTAAAGACACATCTATGTGGAGTGTTAGTGCATGGAATTAAGTTCTTTGCAGATATATGGATTGATTCCTTGCATCTACATGATAGCAATCAAGTTGTAACATCTATTATGAAGGCAATTTGCAATATGCATGTAGAAAAAGGTCGCCTACCACCGACTTTGAGAATACAAGCTGATAATTGCTAGCGAGAAAATAAGAATGTACTCATGTTTGCATTTTGCTCCATGCTAGTTGCTCATCGAATCTTCAATGAGGTCGAATGTGGATTTTTGTATGTTGAGCATACACATGAGGATATCGATCAAGTTTTTAGCACAGTCTCAAGGGAGCTTAAATGCAAGGATGTGGAGACAATAGATGACTTGGTAAGAAGATGTGGTAGGCAAGTTGGTGGTCATAAGTAAAGTATGTGAGAGGCTTGAAAAAATGTATGATTGGAAGAGCTTCATTCTACCTTTCATACAAATGGGTGGTGATGCATTGACAGGTCATACCAATCCACACTACTTTTGTTTTTTTTTTAAAGATGAAAAACCTGTAATGCAATGGCAACAGTATTCTCATGATACAAAATGGGAACCTGAAGAACCTTACAGTCTCTTAATTTCAATGCTTCGGAGATATCCTGATTCGAAGTCTACTTGGAGAGAACACACTACCATTGTAATTAACAAGACACAAAATTTAATAAAGGACCTTGAGAGAATGCAGGCTCAAAGGATGTCAAGGAAGAATGCAATATGTTTTGGCCAAATGTTCATAACGATTTGCGCCCAGCTCCAGTCTTTGAAAATGAATTTGTATCATTACTCCCACATCCATATTGTGGACCGAAGAAGAGAGAGTTTATGCCACAAGTAGATATAGAGGTCGATTGTTTTGTTGTGGTTCGGCCATCGGATGATGAATATGAGAATGTGAAGTTTTGGGTTGCAAAAGTAGTTGATGTGCAAAGAGATGACCAAGGGAGAGCTACAACATTTACAGCGGTATGGTATGAGCCAAAGGACAGGAAGGAGAATATGGATAACAACACATTGTATACCAATTGTATAATGAAGGAGTGGGTCCCAAATGATGAAGCGGTCTCTCAAGTTTCGATGGAGACAATCATAGTGTCTTGGCATTCAAGGGAAAAGAAATCAAAGACGCGCATGGGATATGAGGTAGAAGGAAAAATAAAAATACCACAGCAAACTATTTTTCATATACACAAATTTTTAAGGATGCTCGCCATGGAGGAAGTAGAAGGAGATAGCGCAAATGAAGAATGTCCATGATTAAAGCTTTGTATTGAAGTCCATTGAAGGATTTTATTTGGGTACTAGGCAAGAAGCCAATCCAAGACAATTATAATCAGAGTCATCACATCCTATGTCAAATGAGAGTCAAAATATGCACTGGATGTCACCAAGATGTCACCCAAGGTGGCAAGGCTTGCTAAGACAATAGGGAGTTAATGCAGATGGCACCTGGCAAGGGACTATCACATTGAGCAATAAGACAATGGGGAGTCAATGCACCCAAGGGGCAAGGCTTGGCAAGACAACTTGTGGGAGTTAATGCAGATGGCACCTATATTTTGCACTAGATGTCACCCAAGGGTCAAGGCTTGGCAAGACAATAGGGAGTTAATGCAGATGGCACCTGGCAAGGGACTATCACATTGAGCAATAAGACAATGGGGAGTCAATGCACCCAAGGGGCAAGGCTTGGCAAGACAAGTGGGAGTCAAATTATGCAGATGGCACCTGGCAAGGGACTGTCATGACATTGAGCAATAAGACAATGGGGAGTCAAATTATGCAGATGGCATGAATTGAGGCTCTTTACGAGCAACAATTTAAATTGTAAACATATGTTCAATCTATATCATTTTGGATATAAAGACTCTAGCTGAGAGCAACGTCTCTCAATGTAATCATATAATAATAGCTATAATTGCTATTATACCTCTTTGGTTCAATACAAAATTTGGGTCTTATGGCATCATGTCTTTTTTCTATTTATTAAAAGTTTTAAAAATTTTGTGCATATTGCGAGTGACAATGTTATTTTCATGAAATATTTAAGTCTCGTTTCATGGATTTATAAATTTATCACGTTAAGGAAAAACGTTAAGGAAAAATATAAAAAATAATTAAATTAACAAATAACTTAGATATAGCTAGAATTTCTAATATAGGATTATTTCAAATTCTTGCATGTTGGTGCAAAAGTATAGATTGAAAAAATAATATTTTTATGTGAATATGATAGTGCCACAAAGTGAACTTTTGATTTGGGAAGAATATTTTCAGAAAGTAAAATTTTGATTTGGGAAGGATATTTTCACAAAGTAAAGTTTTCATTTGGGAAGGATTTTTGGGCTTCATCCAAAAACAACAGAAAAAGTCCAAAATTAATGAAATAGGTGTTAGTATCTTTTCAATTTACTCCCGTTAAGGTAACCATCCATTTCCATTCCGTCCAGGGTAACTATTTAGCATGCGCCTTGTGGAGTAATGTCCACTACATGGTAGGAACCCATGCCCCTATATTTAAGGCTAATTTTGGTGTTGCATACACTATAGAGGAGTGTGAGGTCTCCTTCCTTGAGGTCCTTTTTTAGGTTGTGGTCAAACCATTTTTTATGTCATGCCTTCTCCACTCGGAGGCAGTAGGCTCCACGCAATCTTGTTTCATCTAGCTGTTAATTCGATTAAGTGCTCCACCAATGCATTTTCGATGAGCCTTTCATTTATCATGATGCGGAGGCTAGGAACTACATATTCCAATAGCATAAGTATTTCCACCCCAAAGGCTAGGTTGAAGGGGGTGCAATCCGTGGCCACTTTGTAAGATGTTTGGTAAGCCCACAATGCAGCGATGAGCTTATGTTCCCAATCTCGGTATGAGTGGCTTCCACTATGCAAGGTATAATCTTGCAGGATGTCTGGTTCGATCTGTCGACTAGGCCATTTGCCCTAGGGTTAGTATGGCATCGACTTCCAATGTATGATCATGAATTCACAAGTTAGGATCGCTATATTTTCATTGAGGAAATGAGTTCCTTGGTCACTGATCAATTCCAAGGGGCACCCAAACCATATGGTGACTTGCGCATCATGTTTTCTTGTGGCTCGCCCCTCCACCCATTTGGTGAAATAATCTATGGCCAGGATAATGTATATGGACTCTATTCCTATAGCGACTAGGCCTATTGGGCCAATAAATTCTATGCCCCATTTCTCAAAGGTTAATATTCCTATTAGGGACATCGTGTTCGCTTTCTGTGGATTTTGTAATCTTTGGCAAGCATCACAACGCTTGATAAACTTAGTTGCATCTCCAAAGAAAGTTGGCCATCATAGGCCTTCTTGCAACACTTTATGTGCCGTAACGAGGCCGTAATGTCAACAGGGGCAAAGAAGTGATTGCCTATTAGATGTATTCATGCATGCACACACATCTGCTCATGATGTCATCCTTGCCCATGTGGTATAGTTGGCTTGTAATTAGTTGATATGGTGCTACATCCTTGATGAGTTTGTGGCCTCTATCCCTCTTGATGACTTTGTCTAGAGGCAACCCATTTGCCAGGTAGTGGCCTTTTTCGGCGGCCAACTCTGGAATTATGTCAATGAGGAATAACAGAGCATCTGGGAGGTCATCTCATCAACTCCCGTTGTGGAGCCTCCCCATTGGGAACCTTTGAGAGGTGGTCGGCTAGGACATTCGGCTAGGACATGGTTCTTCCCTTTACGTACCGCAATTGTGAAGTCAAACTCCAACAGGATTAGATCCACCTTGTGATGTGTCCCATCATGTAGGGCTTGTTAACCAAATATAGTAAGGTTTGATGATCTACAAAAAGGAAGAACTTGTTGGCTAGCAAATTCTTGAACTTGTTATTTGTGTAGACCATGACCAGTCTATTGTTGTGTAATTAACCTCACCATCATTTAATTGTCGACTAGCAAAGTACACTAGGTAGTCTAGGTTATACTCCCTTGGTTGTGCTAACACACATCCAATGGCACTGTTTGAGGCATCTAAGTGGACATGGAATATTAGATTCTATGCAATACTGGTGTTGTGTCCAAAGCTAGCTTGAGGGTCTCAAAGGATTTATGACATTCCTCGATCCATTCAAAGACTAATAACAACTTATACAATCGCCGGGCTATGTCTGCATAAAACGAGATGAACCTTTGATAGTAGCCCATATGGCCCATAAACCACCACACTCCCTTGGCATTGGTGGGGGGAGGTGAATGAGTTTGATCTTGTTGTAATCTGTGGAGATGCCATTCTTCAACACCATAATCACCTTGTGTTTGACCCAAATTTGGCAATTGAGGGGATTCAAGGACATCTGATACAACCTGTGCCTTTCCAAGACTAGTTTCAAGTATCTTAGGTTATCATCCCATCTTGAGTTCACAAACACGTCATCAAGGAAGACTTCTATGAAGTCCCTTAGGTACTCCTTGAAGAGAATGATCACCAACCACTGCTAGGATGTTGTGGATGCATAGGTAAGCCCAAATATCATTATTTTGGCCACATACACACCCCACTTGGCTGTGAATCCAGTTTTATGTTGATCCTGCTGGGAGAGATATACCTGATTGTATCCCGAGAATCCATCTAGGGAGTTGTAAGATTCCTGTCTTGTGCTACTCTTTCTATAACATGTTTCGTGAAAAGCAAGGGATAGTGGTCGCAACTTGTGGCAGCATTGAATTTATTTATATCCATGCATACTCGAACCTTTCCATTCTTTTTCAAGACTATCATGATGGGTGACACCCAATCTGAATGCTCTATCTCATAGATGAATCCCACATCTATGAGGTTTTGGGTCTCCTCCCTCACTATAAGAACGTATTTGGTATTCATAGGGTAGGGACGTTGGCACACTGGCGTGGCATCTTCTAGCATGGGTATCATGTGATGCATAACTTTAGCAGGCACACCCTTCATATTTGTGTACTTCTAGGCCATGCAGTCATTCTACTCTCTCAGAGGGAAATTAAATCACTCTCCTCGTTGGGGGTGAGGTCATTTGCTATGAATACTGGTGGTGGGTTTTCCCCTTCTGACGCCAGTTTTACCTCCTTAACCTTAACTGGTCCATTGTATCCTTGGAAGCACCCTTCTTCCTAGGTTCTCTTGGCTTGCGGGTATAAGATCTTGTGATCCTCAATTGTGTAGGCCTTGCTAATGGGAAGGTGCCTATTGTAGGTCCTCCTTTTCTTCGTCGTCCTCCTCCACTCCCCTTGGGTTACTATTCCTCTTTCCAATCGTGGGTGCCTTCAGGCTTTTGGTACTTGGGAGCTTTGAACCTGAGGGGAGCCCTTCATGGCACTTAAGCAGCCGATTCGAGAGGTATCCTTGCTCAACCGGGATCCCCAATTGGTGGAGAACTCATGATGACCTACATATGTTAGCTAGTGGAGGTCTGATTTGACCCGTACTAATCCTGTGCTCATGTCATGGGGTTTGAGCATATTAAGCATTCTGAGGGGAACCACATTGCTCATCTCTTTGTGCTCAGGGGTTGTTATTTGAAACCCTATTCTTTCTAGGACATTGATGTTTGCCAGAATGTGCATCCAGTTCTGAGAAAATTCTGGCTCCGAAAGAGGGGAATATCAAAATTCATCTTTCTCCTTTCATCTTCTCTCTCACAAGTTTGGAACAGTTTCAGAGATGCAGTTCTATTGGTTGTGTTAGACTCTCAGGCAAATAGTTGTCTAGATAGAGGATGGTCCAGGTTGTATGTATGCAAGTCCACTTGCACTATTTTCTCCTCATGCTATAAATAGATGTTGTCGATATGCCAATAATGTATGGGTCCAGATATTTGCAAGAAGGTCCTACCTAGGATCGCTTTGTATCTAGGCTACTGGGTAAAGTCGATGACTACAAATCTAATGGGGTAGATGAAGCCGAATACCTTAATGTTAATACTTGTGAGGACTCCTAGGGGCTCAGCAGTTCCACCATCAGCTAGCCTCACTACCAGTTGAGTTTGCTCAAGGGAAGGATTTACCCACCTCTTCCAGCATTCCTTGGTGCCGACACTCACACCCACTCCCCCATCTAGGATGGCGTCAACCTTCTGGTTCTGGTAGATTATGGGGATAGCTACATTAGTATCATCACCTACAAAGTATCGGCCTAACATATTGATGGGGACCTTGGGTACGTTCCAGTTCTCCCCCTGCAGTTGGTCAGCTTTGGAGCTAGTAGGATCTTGGGGCAAGAATTTCCCATTCCTCCAATTTGAGAGGTCTCACCAGAGGGTAGGATTCCCTCTTAATAGGGATGCGATTGGTATCTTAACCTTTGTGGAGAGGAAGGTCTATAACCAAGCACTATTGCATGGTTCTTGAGAGGTCTCTTGGCCTATTGACAGATCCTCAAAACTATAGATGTCTCCTTCCTCTTGTAGGTTCTATAGCATTGAGTCCTCTTGGAATATTTTGCTGCATCAAGTTTGGAGCCTCTAATTTACTGGAGCTCGATAGTTCCTCTTCTTCCACCCTCTCTGGCACCCTAAGCTCCTTTGCCCATTTATGGGTGGTCAGGTGGTCTGAGTGGATGGTATCCGACCCTCTGTTAGCCTTGAGCCTATGCTCAAATTTATCTTGGCATTCCCATACCAAGTTTTGAGCATCTATTAAGTGTTGTTTCTCCCAGCCTGGGTCTGGATATGTTTCTTTATATGAAGGTGGGGAGGTGAGACCTTGGGATCACACCTCGATCACACTGGCCTGTTTACATCTGGGTGTGGGGGCATACTCAAGTCATCCTAGAAGAGGGATGATCCCGAGGTAGAGGAGGTGGCAAGGGTGGTTATCTCCTCATTTTAACCATCTTGGATGAGCACTGGCTCATTCCTTCACCCGCCCTGGTGGTGACATTGTTGGACCTAGTTTGTAGGGGTTGGTGCATCTTGGGGTTTTGCAGCATGGGTGTTTTGTTCTTCCTTGCCTACTACTTCATTTCCTTTCCTATAACCCTGTTCAATACTCAACAAATTGATGCCAGTGCTCTGAGGCGGGGTGGCCAAAGTCGCTATTCTTCTTAGGGGGCAATCCTTGAATAAATGCTTCACTCTACACCTAGTACACAAGGGCATGGGGCCTGTTGTGTGTGGAACCACCGGGGTAAGATCCCTATATGGGAAGTCCTTTAGAAAGTGTGGCCTTTGGTATTTAAAGCATGACACCAGAGGGTTCTTTGAGCCCTTATACGGGCATTCACTTGCCCTGTGGGGACCTTGGCAAGTATAGCATTGGATCAGGGGCCTCCATGCCACAGAGTTCATGTCTCTTTCCCTTGTGGCCATGGGGGCTATCTAGAACACTAGGACATATTGATCCTCATGTAAGAGGTAGTGACTTATGATGCTACTTCCCTCCTCACAAGGGAAATAGTCAGGGTGTCTGTGATCATGTTTCGGCTCCTCCCAATCATTGGGTAGTTCCTCCACCAACACTTGGTTTCTTCGAGTTATACGAGGTGGGGGAGGTTGCAAACCATGGGTTGTGGTAAGAGAGCCTGTTATTCCCTATATTGCCCTCAATTGGCTAGAGGGACACCTTGTGCATTCATTTGGTTGGGTGGGGCCATTAGGGCTAGTGGGGGTCTCGCTTGATAAATCGGTTGTGGGGAAGGACCCTTGGGAATCAGCATAGGGAGGTGTCATGGTTTCCCCATTTATAGCAGTGTGCATCGTAGAGTGCTTGCCTTGCCTTAAGGTAGGGTCACTCACCCCCGCACCATACATTGTCTCTTCTAGGAAACAAGTGGGGGTTACTTGATGCCTCCTTAGAGGTCCCTGACTTCCCACTGTTGACCCAGCTGATTTAGTAAGTTGGAGGCCAACTCGCTCATATTCAATCCAAAATCATACCTTGAACTCCCCGATAGTGGCACAAAGATGTGTAGTCTCAACGATGACTCACGTTTCATGGGGATATTGAAGGAATGCAAATGGATCCTCCACTCCAAGCTACTCCTTGTGAGAACAATGCAAAGCACGAGCCGTCTACAAGTGTCACTCAAGCATCTTTGGGATTTGTCGCAATGTGTCTCCATGACAGAAAGAGGAAAGGGGGAGAGGGGAGAATGGAGGGAGAAGGAGAAGGGAAGAGGAGAGTGAAGGGGGATGGATTGGAAAACAAAAAGGCACTCCAAGGGAAAAAAGAGAACAACCAAAAACACTCTTGCAAGAGAAGAGGGACTCACTTGTATTCCAAACTTGTGCATAAAACAATGAAGATCAAAGTCAACCATTTGGCCTTTTATACAAGTCACCTTTTTAAGGGAGGGCCAACCCTTTTCCTTATAACACTCTCTCTCATATTTCTTTGGTTACAACCACTTGGTACCATATGGGGCCAAGGCAGTTAGTTTTGGCTCACTAGGATGGGAAAAGGGTAGTTGAGTGAATGATGGTAGTCAGGTTAACTCTTTAGAGTGTACAATTGACAAAAGAAAGTACAATGTAACTATCTCTAAAAATGGCCTTGTAGTATCGACACCATGTTTATTTGCCATAAGAAAACATGCATATAGTCACCCAATATCTCAAATGGTGTGGTTGTGCAATATTATATGCATGCATGCATGGAAAGTTGACTCCAACATTAGTCTTGTACTAGATATTATCCTGAATGTTTAGCCTATGTAGGAAGGGACATCCCTTCCATAAGAAGAGGTTGATTGTCACAACAGATTGGGCTTCAAGGAGACAGATGGGTCTAGATGAAGTCAACAAAGGACTACATGTGTAGGTGCAAAGAGCAACATGGGCAAAGGCATCTTCAAAAACATTCAGTTTGCAATGATCCTTGATGCATGTATAGTATAGAAAAGGGTTGTAAAGTTGGCTAAACATGAATTTTTTATGATAGAAAGCAAGGGCAACAACTCAGCTACCTAGTGGCTCACAATATGAAATGGCAATAGAAGACACACCATGTTGCACATGTCCAGACTTCCAAGAAGAAGCAAGGGGCAGGAAATGATATTTGGTATTCAAGCATATATTTTTTGTTTCTTTGAGTCCTAGGCCTTGACACAGAAATGTATAGTTTCACCTTGACAACCTGTGCTGAAGAGCCAAGAGTTGAGGCTTTCCCTCACAAGGGAAAGAAAATCTTTCTAGTAGTCCATGACATGTACATAATCTATGACCCCACCCAAAAGTTTATCAATAGGTGCAATTCAAAATTACCATGTACACACACATATTTTGAAGAATGGCAAGGTTGAGGCATGTTCAGAGTTAGTTTCACTGTAACAAAAGCTCTAGTGGATGTTGTATCACCTCCTTCATCAAACCAATGTTTGTATTGCATGTAGATTAGTGATTAAAATGGTACCGTTGTGCCAATGGCATGCTCCTTTGTGCATACATTATATATATATATATAGAGAGAGAGAGAGAGAGACGCTATATATATAGCGAGAGAGAGAGAGAGAGAGAGAGAGAGAGAGAGAGAGAGAGAGAGAGAGAGGGGTGTAGGGCAACTGCTCACCTAAAACTATAACCGCTCACCTAGGTTCACTCACCCAAAGTTGTAGCCGCTCACCTAAAATTTTCATTCATTTTTTGTGATTTCCACCTCCATAGGTGCCATGGAATACTTTTTTTTTTTTCCTAAAGTTGTCCCTTAGAGCCTTCAAAGGCCATCATGATAATCAACTCCTGCAATTTCTAAGTATCCTTTTGCAACCAAAAGAGCTTTAAACTTGTCAAAAGAATCATCGGCTTTGGTTTTGGTTTTATAAATCCAGTTACATTTGATACGAGTACAACTTGGAGGTAGTTCAATAATAACCCATGTACCTTTAGAGATTAAAGGTTCATATTCAGCTTCCATGGCCTATTGCCATTGACCCTTTTGCAAAGAGGAGATAGCTTCTATAGAGACATCAAAATAGATATGATTTGCTTCTTGATGTGTATTGGTATCGGCAACAGGAGTTTGTTGAGCAGCATATGCTTGATTACGTTCGCAGTCAATAACACCTTTTGTAACACCCAGAAGGATGGATGATTTCCACCACAATAATCACAAGCAGAATTTTTGGATAAGCGAGGTTGCTATGTGGTAACACCATGTTCCTCATCATATTGTCGAGCCCAATAATCAAAGATAAGATGACCATGCTTATCACAATAAGAACAATGTTTCTCTGGATATTTGAGACGAGAAGAATTGCCACCTCATTACGGATGACCACCACATCCATATTTTGAGAAAGGATGCTTGCGAGCAATGCAATCTGTCTCTGAATCTACATCATCCATTGTTATCATGACAGTTTCATGAGGGTCTTTATGATGCTCGCGTCAAGGAGCATACTCAATCAAAGAAATACATGTTTTATCAAAATTAATCTCATTTTTGTTAGAAATGATGGTAACAATATTATCATATAATGGATCTTGGACTGTGTCGAGAAGATAGGTTACAAATTGACTTTGTGGAATAGGTGCACTAGCAGTAGCAAGTTGATTGATGATATTCTTGAATGACTCAATATGAGTTGTCAAAAGATTACGAAGATAAAGAATCTCTGTGACATATTTCTTCTCAAAAGTAGCAATGAGAGATTCCGATATAGCATGCGAAGAAGGAAGAGCAAATACATCCAACATAAGAGAATCATGTAGAGAAGATAAAATATACCGATGAGCTGCTTTATCACGAGAACGCCAATTGCAGAGTGAGATTTCCATTGCTCAAAGAGAGGGCCCTTGGTCAGAAGAGCATGATTCATAGTTGCATCAATAGGTTGGGATGGACAAATGAGATCACCAAGAATGACATAAAAAAGATTATCATTTTCAAGTATCAATAACATCTTCACTTTCCAACAAGAAAAGCCTTGTCCTTGAAACAAAAGAATAGTTCATTGGCTAAAAGGAAAGCCGTTGATGAATATAGACGTTGCCATAGTGGGTTGGGAGAATACGTGTGTGTCGGAGCTCATGAGACAATGAGCGAGAACTCAATTGTCTTTCAGTTACTTGGTAGTGGTGCACGTAATCATGCAACGAAATCTATATATTTTATTGAAAAATATAAGGATCAACCTTATCTATTGTGAATCATCCACCTTTGATGTCTAGAATGATGCCACATCAACAATTATCTTTCAAATACCTTTACCAAAGTCATTAGGGGTAAAGTGGATGGTTGTCAATTGTCCCACCACTCAGAAGAGGTTACAAAACCTCCATTTTTTAAAATGCTGAGGCCTTCCTATTGGCCAACCCCTAATCTAGATTTATTAAGGGCCTAATGAAAGAGGCCCTTTTTTGGTCCAAAATTCCCCTAATGCACATGCCTTTATTTTGTGGAGGAAAATTGATTTGAAGTAGTAAACAAAATATAATGGAGGGCATCAATCAAATAACACCCACAGATTTTGAACCAAAAGTGAACTTCATTGATATTTGACTATCAAAGTTTGGAATAGACCGGAGGCTTCCATATGCACCTGCTCTTTGAGGTACTTGGTAGCATGCATTATAGAAAAATAATAAACTCTCTTAAGGAGGAACGTCAACACCATCCCAAGAACATTCACTCCCTAATGTTTGAATGGAAATCGTGAAATGTTCTCGTGGGACTATCCAAGGGCTAGGTTTTGACTTCAATAGAAGGATATCTAAGGAAAGATACCCACATAGGAAGTAAAGAAAAATGCCAATGGGCCAATCAATCCCTTTCTCTCTCACTCTGTATCTACCTCTCTCACTTTTTTGTAGAACTATCCATCACACACACACATATGCACACACACCACTCCTCTCTCTCTCTCTCTCTCTCTCTCTCTCTATACACACACACACACACACACACTTACATACATTATACATACATTCATTATACATACATACATACATACATATGTATATACATACTCCCTCCCTCCCATAACTCTCTCTCTCTCTCTCTCTCTCTCTCTCTCTCTCTCTCTCTCTCTCCTTCAAATTAGACCAAGAGCTAGTATGAGCCTCAAGTTGGTGGGTTGATTGTAAACTGACCAAAATGTCAAAAACAGGCTTCATTAATGGAAGACAATCCGAACTAGAGAGCTAAAATAAGGATATTGTAAAAAGGAAATGCGTACAACAAAGATAGGTGCAAGAAAAATGAGCGTTGGTAGTACCACGTTGGAGAAGATGGGAGAGTTTCAAAGCCTCAAGCTGGTGGGTTGATCGTAAACTGACCAAAATGTCAAAAATAGAACAAGTTGAAGGCTCGAGCTAGAGAGCTCAAATAAGGATATTGAAAAAAGGAAATGTGTACAACAAAGATAGGTGCAAGAAAAATGAGCATTGGTGGTACCGCGTTGGAGAAGATGGGAGAGTTTCATTGATATGTCAAAGGTAGTTATCGCCGCATAGAGGTCAGGAGCTAGACTAGAGTTAAAATCCAAACATGCATTTGTATAGAAAGGGTAAGTAATCATGTTCAAAAATGTAAAAAGGAAACATGTGTATGGGTATTTCAAATGTAACTTGTTTCCAAGGCATGCTTGTTAGTACCATGCTCTACTGATTTGTAAGAGTGACCCTACCTACCTAGGACCACGATGTTGCCTAGAATAATTCATTTAAGGCTTTCAAGCCCCTTTGGCAACTCCTTGTCATGGCCAAAGCATTCATGATGCATAGACGAGCATGGGTGGAGGGACCCAACCCATGCCATTGTTTGTAAGAGGGACATACTCATCTGTCACCTCTTGAGGCCCCTTAATAGCAAAATTTGATCAATTAAGAGATTGGAATTCAAGATGCATGGGACCATCGCATAGAACACTACACCTACTATCAAGGATGTGGTGATCTCAAGTCCCATTCCATAGCTCTACAGGCTCAACATCAATCTAAGTATATGCCGCACTTACATTTGTCACGTGACGAGGGGTAGCTAGAATTTGCATGAGTAATTGAATTCCATAGCTACCGGCTCAACACCAATCTAAGCATATCTCTTACTAGGATGCATTTACATTTTGGGTAGCTGTGAGTAATTTAATTCCCATGTGGCCACCCTTAATGTTTAGAGAAAGCTAGTTCAATATCCAGAGCTAAGCATAGGAGGATGTATAATGGTGCTCTCCCAAAATACCAAACTCTCTTAAGGACGAACAACACCACCCGAAGAGCATTAAATCCCCAATGTTTGAATGGAAATCCTGACATGTTGTCGTGGTACTATCCAAGGGCTAGATTTTGAATTTAATAGAAATAAAAATATCCACATAGGGAGCAAAGAAAGATTCCAATGGGCCAATCAATCCCTTTTTCTCTCACTCTGTATCTACCTCTCTCACTTTTTTGTAAAACTATCCATCACACACACACACACCACTCCTCTCTCTCTCTCTATACACACACACACACAACACACACACACACACACACACGTATGCACATGTGCACACACACACACATATACATGCATTATACATACATGCATACCTCCCTCCCTCCCATAACTCTCTCTCTCTCTCTCTCTCTCTCTCTCTCTCTCTGTCTCTCTCGCTCTCTCTCTCTCTCTATCTCTCTATCTCTCTCTCTCTCTCTCTCTCTCTCTCTCTCTCTCTCTCTCACACACACACACACACACACACACACACACACACACACACACAAATATTACGGCTGGTTTTCTAATCACAAATATTAAGCACCTATTGAAGCAAAATTTCTCCTAATTAAAAAAAAAAGTATCAATTTAGGGAGTAGATCTAGGGATCCAACATATCAACTGCCTAGGAAATCTAAAACGGTTGGAAGAAGAAGGGAGCTATGATATGGCAAGAGTAGAAAGGCAAGAGTAGAAAAGGAAGAAGAGCAAGCTTTTTCTAATATCATGTTGCAAATCATGTGAGTGTACAATGGTGAGGAGGGAGATGGAGGAGCACACAAGTAAAATAAAAGGAGAGGTCTTTGATTATGAGCCTTCTTTATAGAGGAAGGCTATAGGCAATCCATGCCATACAAGAGAGGTGACCACCCATGAAATAGAAACCAAGTCCCAATGATTAAATATCTACATTCTCCAATCATAAGAGGTAGATTCAAACACCTCTAGTCATCTTGATGTACAAATCTCAACTGGGTGTTGTTGATATTGTTGTAGGAGTTTTGGTCTTAATTTTCTAATTATAGGACAATTATTCATAATTTCTTCAATTGGAGAATGATCACAAGATTTAACTTCCAATTACCATCATTGTTATCCTCCAATTTGCTGTTTTGACCTAAGAATACTCCAATTCATGTCCAATTGATAATTATAGGCATGTCCATATCAAAAGTTAACTAACTCAAAAAGTAGTGTGAAAGCTGATAAAAGTAGGCCAAGATATAGCATAAGATATTACAAATCTATAAACAATAACAAGAGTATTGCTCTTTAATATACCAAAAGTGGGATTCACATGTGTGGCATATGATATTCTAAAGTTGTTGGTGAAGATTCCATTTTAATTCAGCACAAAATAACCAAGAGGTGGCATGTGGTCTACACGGACAAATGATGTGGCAAGGTATACCATGTGTAAGAAAATTTTAAATAGGGTCTAATGAGTGGTGCTAGGGGTCGATTTTAGTGCTAGTGAGGTGATGATGGTTGGAATGATGGAGATATGGTAGTGGTAGAGGTGGTAGACTACAATGGCGAGAGCGTGACCATCTGGAAGACAATGTGTCCTGGGAATTGATTGCTCCATATGGAGTAGTAGATGTAGTGGGGAGGCTCCAATAGACATATCAAAGGAGGATGTGATATCACATGGCGGTAGGGAGAAGTTGTAGTAGATAGGAGAGAAACTATGTGGCTACAGAGGTAGAGGGCATAGTTGGGGGGCACGTAGCTAAGTTGGTAGCATGCCTTATCTTCAGCAGAGGAGTAGCAATGGGGGGGCACATAGAGGAAGCGCACATAGCGCGAGACATGCAATGCAAGCATCAAGGCTAGAATGAGGTCCAATGAATCTTAATATGAGATCAAGGGACCAATCAGAAGGGTCCATTGGTGGGAGAAAGGCTTTGCGTGCTCCAAAGCACATGTGTTTGTGTTTTTTGGAGGAAAATTGATTTGAAGTAGTAAACAAAATATAATGGAGGGCATGAACCAAATAACACGCAGAGATTTTGAACCAAAAGTAAACTTTATTGATGCTTGAATATCAGATCTCATCTTCCTTCTAAATGCATCTATAGAGGATGGATTAGGAACATGCCATTCTTGACTATCAAAGTTAGGAAGAGGAATAGGATGGAGGCTTCCATATGCACCTGATCTTTGAGTACTTGGTAGCATGCATTATAGAAATATACTAAACTCTCTTAAGGAGGAACAACACCATCTAAAGAACATTAACTCCCTAATGTTTGAATGGAAATCCTGAAATGTTCTCGTAGGACTATCCAAGGGGTAGATTTTGACTTCAGTAGAAGGAAAGATATCCACATAGGGAGCAAAGAGAGATGCCAATGGGCCAATCAATCCCTGTTCTCTTAGTCTGCTCGCTCACTTTTTTGTAAAACTACCCTTCACACACACACACACCACTCCTCTCTCTCTCTCTTTCTCTCTCTCTCTCTCTCTCTCTCTCTATATATATATATATATAAACATACACACACACACACACACACATACAACATTATACATACATACATATATATACATATATATATCATTATTTTTTAATTTTATTTTCACTCCATCCCCCCCTCTACTCTCTCACCCTACTCTATCCCTTACACCCCTCACACCTCTGTGTGTGTGTGTGTGTCTTTCTCTCACTTCCTCTCCCCCTAATCTCTTCGCTCCACACCCTCTCTCGACACACGTACACATTAGAATGGACATATGAAGTGCCATAATGAAAAAAATATAGCATAAAAGAGAAAAATACAATTCGAGGGAAAGCAAGTTTGATTTGCAGGGTCCAAGTTCATGTCTCGAGCCATGTACATATGTTGGACCTTTACCTTGAGTCATTTCCATTCACTTAATTCTTGTCTTTCTTTTCTCTATCGTCTCTTGAAACCTTGAATAGACCTATTGGAGATTACATTAACCTAAACTCATGAGGAATCCAACATCCCTATCATCCTTCAAAATGCAACCTACACAAGATTGAATTGATCTCTTTGGTCTAGGGAAGGGGAGTTCTTCACCATCGTAGAAATATTTGAAGCAGGCAAAGAGAGAGAGGTTGGGAGAGGGTTGGGATGAGGAAGAGGTTGAGAGGAGGCGGTTGCTTAGAGTAGGCTAAGAGAAGTGAAGAGGTTGAGAGGAGGAAGAGGTTGAGAGGAAAAGGTCATGAGTCAATGAGGAGAGTTGGGGAGGACTCCTAGGAGGTGTTTGAGGGGGTGGGGCACTTTTGGAAAAAAGCAAAAATGCGGAGGGAATAAAAACTGATTTTTGGAGAGGGAGGAGGGTAGGGGGACCCTCTAGAAGTTAAGAGGGGGGGTAAATGCCCAAGGAGGGGGGGTAAAAGCCCAAGGAGTTGGGGGGGGGCAAGTGGGAGCCCAATGAGAGACAAATATTGAGTCGTCTAAAGGTATAGCATAAAATATTATGAATTTAGAAACAATATACCAAAAGTGGGCTTCACATGTACATGTGTGGCATATGATATTCTAAAGTTGTTGGTGAAGATTCCACTGTAATTCGGCACAAAACGACCAAGAGGTGGCATGTGGTCTACATGGATTAATGATGTGGCAAGGTCTACCATGTGTAAGAAAATTTTAAATAGGGTCTAATGAGTGGTCCTATTGGCCAAATTTAGTGCTAGTGAGGTGGTAGATTACAATGGGAAGAGGGTGACTATGTGAAAGACAATGTGTCCTGGGAATTGATAGCTCCAGATGGAGTAGTAGATGTATTGGGGAGGCTACAATAGACATATCAAAGGAGGATACGATAGCACATGGTGGTAGGGAGAAGTTGCAGTAGATAGGAGAGAAACTATGTGGCTACAGAGGTAGAGGGCATAGATGGGGGGCACATAGCTGAGTTGGTAGCATGCCTGGGGTCTTCAACGGAGGAGTAGCAATGGGGGCGCACACAGAGGAAGCGCACATAGCACGAGACATGCAATGTAGGCAGCAAGGCTAGACATCCACTTGAGCTCTCTCCCATAACTCTCTCTCTCTCTCTCTCTCTCTCTCTCTCTCCCCTTCAAACTGGACCAAGACCTAGTATGAGCCTCAAGTTGGTGGGTTTATTGTAAACTGACCAAAATGTCAGAAACATAACAAGTTGAAGGCTTCATTAATGGAAGACAAACAGAACTAGAGAGCTCAAATAAGGATATTGTAAAAAGGAAATGTGTACAATAGAGATAGGTGCAAGAAAAAGGAGTGGTGGTAGCACCACGTTGGAGAAGACGTGAAAGGTAGTTATCGGATAGAGGCTGGGAGGTAGACTAGTATAGTTAAAATCCAAACATGCACTTGTATAGAAGTGGGTAAGCAATCATGCTCAAAAATGTAAGAAGGCAACTTGTGTATGGGTATTTCAAATGTAACTTGTTTCCAATGCATGCTTGTTGGTACCGTAGTCTACTGACTTATAAGAGTGACCCTACCTACCTAGGACCTGGATGTTGCCTTGAATAGTACATTTAAGGCTTTCAAGCCCCTTTGGCAACTCCTTGTCATGGCCAAAGCATAGGCGAGCATGGGAGGAGGGACCCAACCCGTGGCATTCGTTGTATAAAGAGGGACATACTCAATTGTCACCTAACAGAGCAGAATCTGATCAGTGAAGAGATTGGAATTCAAGATGCATGGGTCCATTGCGTAGCACATTGCACAGTCAAGCATGTGGTGATCTCAAGTCCCATTCCATGGCTATAGGCTCAACATCAATCCAGCTTTATCTCCACATGACAACAACAATTGCCTTGCCCATCTATTTTTCTAGAGTTTTCATGTAGATCTTGCCCCTTCCCCATTTAATAAATCCCTTTGCATAAACTAGATGCCCTTCTAGTAGCCATCTTGCTCCTTGCCCCTAAATTTGAGCAATCTTTAGCCAAGAAATCGTGCATATTAAGTACTAAATAGTAGAGATGAAGATAGGGATGTCACCACTTGCACATATTGTTACATCAGCCATAATCCCAAAACCATGTATTGTGATTGTGGTTGGGCGGGAAACCAGTCTCCAAGGTACGTTGGAGGTACCAAGGTGGGAAGCTAATAAAAAAACTACTTTTACTTAGTACTAGGGGACAGCGCGAGTGGCTGGCAAAGCAAGAAATAAATGCAAGGTAGTGAGGCACAAGTCATATAGGCCGTGAGGGAAGAGGAAACAACGCTTCTAATGCTATCTATTCTCAAAGATAGCACACCCTGCAAAAATCCTCCAAGCCTGTCGTTTATTGGATGTCCAAAGTTCAGCGTGTATGATCTTCATTTCCTTTTGAGAAAGTGAGGGATTAAGGAGGATAAAAGCACGATGAGAGAGACATAGGGTAGCAAACACTCAATCTATTGCAATGTATATGATCATCAATACATGGTAGGCTTCTTATATAAAGAGAAGCCCTTTAGAATAGTCAACACCTGTGGGATTCTCTGATCCACACCTCTCCTTGTGGATGTCCTCGATCGACATCCTCACATCATGTAGTCCACATCCTAGGGTGGATACTTTAATACATTACTATACCATACCTTAGCCTCTAATATGTGCACATTGCATCATATCTCAACACCTCCCCTTGGTGCCATGATCCATTGGCTACTGCAAGGTGGTTAGATGTGAGTTACAAGATCAAATCCTCACCTGGGATCTTTCATAGCTACTCTCAGATGGTCAGGCTTGATTTACAAACATGTGGGCTAAAGGTGGCAAGGTTTTTGATTCTCAATACATATTGTTCTTGTCATTCTGCTCATGGCTTGATGATGACTCCACATAGTTGACATGCTGATTCTTCAATTTGCAATCTTCATCCTTGTGTCCCAGCTTCTTGCAATGGAGACAGTTTGGTTTGTTCTTTTGTAGTTTGCAGTCACTTTGATAGTCACCCATCCTTCTGCAATGGTAACACTTCGTTGATGTCTTACTGAACAATGCTTGTTCTTCATTATTGCTGTTGCATGTTGATGTAGATGTCGATGTGGATGCCCTCAACTCCCTTTCTTTCTCAAGAAGAGAGGATACACATTCCTCAAACTTTAGATCTGGGAGATTCTTCAAAGTGGTCATCAGTGCATTGTACTCTATAGGCATGCTTTTAAGGAGGATTGCAAGTGCATTTTTTTCCTCTACTTTTGCATTTATGCCTTCTAGTTCGGTCATAATGCTTTTGATTTTGTTGAGACAAATTGTGCCATGGATTCGTTGAAGCTCATGTGCAAACCATAGAATTAAATCTCAAGATGAATTTCTTAGTTTTTGGCTTTTGCACCAAACACTATGTTCAACTCGTCCCATGCATCTTTGACATGATCCTTGGAGTCTATATGATGAATTATGTTTAGACACAAGTGGAAACCAATGAGTGATAGTGTTGGTTCATCTTTTTCCTTCCATGCATTATTTTGTGCAGTTGGGGTATGTCTTCTTTTACAGTCTTCCAAAGCTTTTGATGCATCAAGAGATACCTCATTTGTGTAGACCAGGTGTGAAACCCTTCCCTAGTGATCTTCTCAATAGTTGGAGTGTGTATGGCCATTGCAAAGGTCTTACCAGTTGAAGAAACTTTCAAATCTAGTAGTATCTAATTGCTAACAATGATTATGACTTGATAGGTGTGTAGAGATCAAAAAGACAATCACTTTTATTTTTTGGAGCATGTGCAAATTCTTCCCAGATTGGAAGTTATAGCTTGTCGAAGTTTTGATAAAAAAGAGGCCATTGATGACGTGGCATATGGATTCACATGCTACTTGCAAAATGTGCTTGGCAAAGGGTTACTGTGCTGAAATGGCCCTATGCCACATGGAAATTTTCTAACTCAACTGAGTTAAACCCAAGTCTGAGCAGACTTAACCATGGTCCAAGCAAGTGAACCTAACCCCACTAACTTAACCACCCCGATTAATCTTAAACACATACTCTACCAAGGTTCAAGACATTAACCATGGTTAATTTTTATCTTTGCCATGTGTCTTGTCAAGGGGAACCTTAGTAGAAAAACTTTGAAGATACAGAGAAACAGTTGCAACGATCACGACAGCTTGTTTCGTGGGCTCGTTAATGTCTTGTGGAGGCCGGTGTTTGCAGTGGAGCTTTGCTATGGGAGTCACTTGTTGGGAGAAGGCACTAAGAGCCTTGATTGTTTCATTGATGGTTTGTAGTGGTGTCAATTGCATTGGAGGTAACCATAGCAGAGAAGAAGAAGGTCGATTCTAGAGTAGTTGATTGGAGTGTCACAAGACGAGTAGGGTATCTTTGTGGAGACAGTCAAAATAGCCCATCACTCCTAGAATGCCAAACAAACCAGCCCATGATGATGTGCTACTATCACAAATCAACTAGACACAGAGGTGAGAAGATGACAATTTACTAGAGTGAATTTCTTGGGTGCAATTCACCATAAGCACCTGGTAGCGCAATCAATTGAGAGCTCAACACAAAGGAAGGTTTACAAGTGCGAATCTCATTGCTAAAATTCTTCCATAAGCTACACCTGTTAGTTCGATGAATCGAGAGCTGGACAAAGGGGACGCAGACGATCGAATGGACAGTGGAGGAGTTCAAAGTGGTGCTGATGCATTATCAAAACATCAAGGAGGAGATGGTGCAGATGCTACAAATAGCTATGGTGTGGGAGCTAGACAAGGAGGTGCCGAATGCTGAGTTGGTGCTATAGAGGCTGTGGTAGGTAAACAACACTAAGGATCTGTTGATGAAGAGTCGATGGTGGAGGCACATGGGATCTCATAAGCTTGTTGTAGAAGCTGTAACTAGACTCTCACACCTCTCATCTCTCAAAAGTTATAGAGAATCTATTTCTTAGTGTAAAGCAAAGAACTTCTCTAAGATTTTCTCTAGGAGGGGGGGGGAACTCTGAAAGAAATCTCAATCTCTCTCTCAAGGAGGATGGAGGATGGCACCTTAGTGAAAGGCAGAACCATGCTCTGATACCATGAGAAAGCAAGGGATCAAGGAGGATCAAAGCACCACAAGAGAGACATAGGGTAGCAAACACTCAATCTATTGCAATGTATATGATCAACAATACATGGTAGGAGCCTTCTTATATAGAGAGAGCCCTTTAGAATAGTCAACATTTGTGGGATCCTCTGATCCACATCTGTCCTTGTGGATGTCCTTGATCCACATCCTCACATCATGTAGTCCACATCCTAGGGTGGCTACTTTAATACATTCCTATACCATACCTTAGCCTCTAATATGTGCACACGGCACCATATCTCAACACCTTTCTCTTTTTCTTGTTTGGTTTCTCAAATGTACCATTGGAGCCTATTGTAATTGGAATTTTATGTGATTATCTGTCTCTTGAAAAATAATATTTAAAAACTTTTTTTTGTTGAGAAAAAATATATATTCTACCACAAAAGTTACACAATCTAAGGAGCTAATACTTTGTGGCTATTGGGTGTCTTGCCAACATTTGCAACCATCTCAATTCGAATACTATTGTAGTTCTTATTTTCTTAACCCCCCCACTAAATAGCTTTACTCTAGAAAAGTTCTTGTGCCTCTCCTAGATCTTATTTCTCTTCTTCTTGAAGCCAAGTAGGAAAGAAATACAATAGTGTTAGTAAAGCTACATCACAGCATAAAGGCAATGCAGCCTAGTAGAAGATCTGTTGAGATATCAGGGTGACCGTTGTGCATTTATGTCACCAACTTGTTAGCTGTAGATGTGGTTGGTACACCACCCATGAATAGTAGCTGGATGACAGCTATCTTGATGTACTCTAGTTAGTGGCTCAGTTAGTATGCCACCTTAGTTAGCTGAGTTTGTTTTGAGACCCACATATAGGGTTCACCTATTCTTTTGTACTTAGAGTTCTTTCGGCTTTCACAACTAAGAAGAAGAAAACTGCTTTCAGCCTCCACCTTTGTGTATATTCCCCCATTGTGGATGTGAGAAAGCTGCAACTGAGACTCCTTCCTTCTCTCCCACGCTCTTCACAAGATCAACATTAAGATATTAATAGAATGTTTGCAAGTAGTAGCAAAAGAAAATATAAATAAATTGACTTGTACAAAGGCAAGTGCAAGTAGTGAATAAAATGGAAAGGCAAAAAAAAAGGGCCTTAACAAAGAATTCGATAGTAGTAGCAAAGGGATGTTTCTCTTTTGCTTGAAGTTTTCTCAAACTTTTTGCTCCAAGTTTGCTTCAGGTGACTCCCTTCCACACCATTCAGTGAGATAATATGAAGAGGGGTGCTTGATATAGGATGACATGAAGAACCAGATCTATGAGTGGGTGAGTGGAAAGGAGAGTTTTAGAGCTATGGTTGTGCAAAATCAAGGTGCCTAATAGAGACCAAGAAGTAAAACATATTAAAGAAGACCTATCTTGTAGCTTCTATGAGTTGGTTCACATCTATTGGCATTGGTTTAGGCACCATTTACCATTTATATTGTAGACTACATTGGACCACGGGTTTGAGCTTGTATTCACACCAAATGCTATTGATGAAATACCATAAACCTCAACGAGTCTTGGTGTAGTGGATTTGCAAAACTAATGGCATTCAATCTTAGATTATTTCTCTTTAGAATCATGAGAAATCCCAAAATAAGGCACATGTAACATCTTTCATCTCCCTAGAAAAGAAGACTATAAGAGCTTGAGAAGCAGCAAGAAAGTGGTTGCTTCATGACCCATGCATCGCAAGATAAACAATGGTGCAAAATGCAAGCACAACACTTATTTTAGCTCTAAAAGAATCAACTACAAATCCTAAAGAATCCCAAATCTACCATAAATCAACACAAATTTGCGCCATGGTGGGTTTAGGGCCTTCTGGGCTCCTTGTGACGTCCCAGACATGTTTGCCTTCTGCACCATGGTGAAATTCCTCCAAGATTTGATATAATTCAAAAGTAGCATTGAAATGAATAGTAAATTCCATCATAAACATGGAGAATTCACACAAAAATGCGATAGTGTACAAAATGTAGATATGTTTTATTACTAAGGAAGATCACCCCTTGGGCCTCAAATACAAGAATGTGCTTTCAAGGGTAGGGGATAGTCTAAGTCCAAAGGGTGGGCTCCAGAAGATTCTAGGGCTTCAAGCTTGGGTCCACCATCTGTAGCCACTTTGCCAAATCCATGTCCTTGTCCATGACTATGATGCACTTTGTGTGGACGGCACACAAGTTGGCATCCTCAAACAAAGAGAAGGTGACTTGCTTCACAGCTCCAAGTGCTCAAGCGCACATTGTCCTTGTACCCTTGTGCTATCTCTCGTACCACATTGGAAGGGAGCATGCAAGATTAGGTTGTCAGTTCTATTTTGTAGTTTTCTAATCTCCCTTAGGGCCCTTGCTCTTGGATTTGCTCTATATGTCTTCCTGACTCTTGGTGGAGGTTGTACGGATACCCGAACATGGCTCCATGGCATCTTGTCTACTTTGAACTTCTTGTGCTGCTCTTCTCTGCACTGATCCTCCTTAGAATATTCTTCTTGTGGATGACTTGAGCTTGCATCTTTTTTGGAGTCCTTGTGATGGGCCTTCCTAGGTGTCTACTTTACAATGTGTGTAGGCATAGGAACTATGTCCACGATAGGCTTTATCACTGGGACAGAGATGATCGTACTCTTTCTTGTGGTTTGTTGAATCCTCTCTAGAAGCCTCTCAATATCAGGGAGGTTCTCAAAAACGTTTTGCTCATTCAGGGGAGTACTCTCACGATAGCCCTCCTGGGAGTTGGGGGTTAACTTATGGGATTTTGGGGAAGGCTCATGGGAGTTGGGGGAGGAAACATGATCTTGGGACTTGGGGGAGGGCTCATGGCAAGGGGAAGGCTCATTGAGAGGAGAAGGGTCACAAGACTTGAGAGTGGGCTCTTGGGACTTAGAAGAGGGCTCACAAGACTTGGGGGAGGGCTCAAGGGACTTGGCAGAGGGCTCACAGGAGTCGAGGGAGAGCTCATAGAACCTAAGGGAAGGATCACACTCTTGATAGTTGTGGGAGGGATCATGAGAGTTGCAAGAGGGCTCTTGAGAGTTGTGGGAGGGCTCATGAGAGTTGCAGGAGGGCTCATGAGAGTTGTGAGAGGGCTCTTGAGAGCTACAGGAGGGCTCATGAGAGTCGGTTCACAGCTCACGGTTCACAGCTCACGAGAGTTGGGGGAGGGCTCATGAGTGTTAGATGAGGTGCCACCAAACTCGGAGAGGTTTGTGTGTGTAGATGCCATGGAGGTGGTGGAGCTGGAGGAGGAAGGGTGGAGGTGGCATCTTGTGGGTCTAGCAATGTTCTTCACTTGTGGGTCAATGCATATGGGCTAGCCAATCGTGGAACTACTTTTGGGGCCATTTTGGAGCCGTGACATGGCACACTCCGTGGTGAAATTTTGAATTTTGTATGGACCCACACTCTCAGTGCAATTTTCCCAATGTCATGATGCTGCACTGGCATAATAGTGAGACGCAATCTATTTAAATTATGAACACTGTAGAGCTTGACACATGGTAGCTCTCCACTACATCGTGCATCTCTGAATTGCTTCGCAGAGCCTAACCACCTATCATCGCGCAACACAGAGTCTTTGTCCTAACCACCTATCATTGTGCAGCACAGTCTTTGGCCCGCTTCGTTAGCCTGACCACCTATCATCGCATAGCACAGTCTTTGGCCTGACCAACTATCATCGCGTAGCATAGTCTTTGGCCTGACCAACTATCATGGCACAACCTTTTTCCATAGCTTTTCCATTTGTCATCACTGGGAAGCACGCCTATGCAAATCATTAAAATTCAAGGTTGTCTTAGAGAGTTCAGTGTGCTAGTTCTTGGCATAATAATGAGATGCAATCCATCATTTGGAACATTGCCATAGTGCAGTTTCTTGTCTGACCATTGTCAACCTTTTGCCGCAGCTTTGCCACCACTGGGTAGCACGCCCATGTAGAGATCATAGGTTGGCTAGGAGAGACCACTGTGCTACTTTTGGGCATAACAATGACATGCAATCTATCATTCTAAACATCGCCTTAATGCAGGATGATGTGCCATCACACAAAATTCTAGGTTATCTTGGAGCGACCACCACACTAGTTCTTCGAGTTATAGCTCTATTACCTATTTTTACATATTACAAGAGTTCTATGACAACCACCGCACTGGCAAACAGAAGGAGATATATGACAGCCACCACAGTGGTTCTTGGAGTTATATATTGTGTACCAAGGAAAATGTATTTCCCTGTGCAACCAAGCAAAATGCCATTAGGGGAGAATTGGGGTCTCAAAAGGGCCTCATAAGGAATGGATTAGGGAATGCTTAGTGGGCTGATGCAAGGGGCTTGGAGGGTCCCAAAAAGGCCTAACCAGCCCAACCTAGGTGGGTTAAGCCCACATTTGAGCCCACCTCTCCCCCCATCAATGGGGGGAGGGGGGCACTTTTTGAAATTTGAATTTCAAATTTCAAATCTCCCTCCCTCCCTCTCTCTCTCTCCCTCCCTCCCTCCCTCCCTCCCTCCTCCTCTCCCTCTCCCTCCCTCCCCCTCCCTCCTCCTCTCCCCTCCTCCGTCTTGCTCCTCCTCCTCCCTCCTCCGTCTCCCCTCCTCCTTGTCCTTCTGGATCCTCCTCCCCCCTTCCTCTCCCCTCCTTCTCTAGCCGCCCAGGATCCCTCTCCTCTGCTCCTCCCTCCTGCAGAATCTCTCTCCTCCTCCTCCCTCCTATAGCATCTCTCCCCTCCTCCTCCCTTCTACAGTAGCTCCTTCCCTCCCTCCTACACCTGTCGCCCTACTCTTCTCCTCCTCTTCCTCTTGCCCTCATCTGCTTCTCCTCCTCCCTCTTCCTTTCTTTTCTCTCCCTCTCACTGCTCCATCTTTGCTTGCTCTCCCCTACATTTTAGCCTGCATCACTGATACCTCTCTTTGAGTACTCATGGCACCATTTGAGAACATATCCAACAAGTACCATGTGAACCTACAACTGGAGGCAGAATATGCAAGCACACGCTCTTTGGGATATAGTGGAAGACAAAATATTAAGAGGGGAGAGGAGAAGAGTGGAGATGAGGAGAGAGGGAACAGCTAGAGAGCACACCACAAATGACTAACTGTACACTATATTTAATTGAAAAATTAGAATATATACAAACCCTTTTAGGGTTAGATTTAGGGGATCTAACCCTTTCCTTTATAGCACTCTATAAGGTTCGTGCTATGCACATATGATCACATGATGGTGCTATGCACACATGATCACATGATGTTGAGCATGAACTCTCAACACCTTCCCTCAAGATCAACATCATGAAGTAGGCCTTCCCTCAAGATGATGATTCTGGGGAATCGAAGAAGGACTGAGCATTACATTCCATCACACCCCTTTAATGGGAATGTCCTTCCTCTACATTAAACCAAGAGCTAGTCGGTGTTTCTCGAATAGCTCTTTACCGAGTGGTTGGGTAAAGATTTCTCCAACATTTTCCTTGCTATCACAATGTTGCAGAGTGATGTCACCAAGTAACACTCTTCCTCTTATGAAGTGCTCTCTAACATCAATGTGCTTTGTCCTGGAGTGATATACTGGATTTTCGGCCAATGCTTGAGCTGATTGATTATCACAGTATATTGTTGTTGGCTTTGACTCATCAAAGTAATCTGTTTCTGACAATAGTCTTCTGAGCCATATAGCCTCACATGCAGCTATAGTGAGTGCTCTATATTCTGCTTTAGTCAAAGACAAAGAATCAGTTGGTTGTTTATTTGACAACCATGATATAGCACCTTGACCAAGGAAAAATGCATATCCCTGTGTCGATCTCCTAGTCACATGATCTCCGGCATAGTCACTGTCATAGTATCCATGCAACCGTGGATGACTTCCTCTGTATTCTATCCCAAACTGTCTTGTTCTTATGATGTATCTCAAGACTTTTTTGGCTGCATTCCAGTGAGACTATTTTGGATTTGCCATAAACTGTGCTAGTGAGCTTACTGCATAACAAATATCTAGCCGTGTGATTGTCAGATATATAAGAGATCTGATGAGTTGCCTGTAGTATCTATCATTGACTGTAGGCTTTTCTGAATCTTTAGTAAGTTTCAAACTCTGTTCCATGGGAGTGGCTGCAATCTTGAAATCTGCCATATGAAACTTCTTCAGGAGACTGTCAACATACTTGAGCTGACTCATGAATGTGCTATCTGAATCTCTCTAGAAAACTCAATTCCAAGACAATAGTGCATAAGTCCAAGATCTTTCATGTCGAACTCTACAGATAAGTCTTGTTTCAATTTTCTGATGAAGCTATCCTTGCTTCCTATCACAATCAGATCATCTACGTACAAAAGTGCAATAGTAATGTCTTCCCCTTAAACTTTGTAGTAGAGAGTATGATCTGCATTGGACTTCATGTATCCCAGATCAGCAAAATACTTGTCAATTCTACTGTACCAACTTTTGGGTGCATGCTTTAAGCTGTAGAGACTTTTCTTGAGATGGCAAACCTTTTTCTCCTTTCCTAGTTCAACATAACCTGTTGGTTGTTGCATGTAGACTTCCTCGTCTAGATAACCATTGAGAAATGCATTCTTGACACTGAGCTGATACACATTCCATTTGCTGAGTGTCGCTAGTGATATCAAGAACCGTATGGAATCCATCTTTGCTACTGGAGCATAAGTCTCATCATAGTCTTGACCATATTGTTGTGCAAATCCTTTTGCAACTAATCTGGCTTTGTATCTCTGAATACTGCCATCTAGATTGTACTTCACTTTGTATACCCATTTGTTGGCTATGGCCTTCTTTCATGGTGGAAGGTCGCATAATTCCCAAGTGTTATTTTTATACAAAGCATCCATTTCTTCATTCATAGTAGTTTGCCATTCTGGCTTGTCTACTAGTACTAGTGAAATTGTTCATAGGGATAACACCTATTCCTTGAACTAGATTCGGTGTATTATATGTTGTGTAGATGACATTTTTCTGTCCTTCCAATGGTTTCATTTCTGTGAACCATTCCTGATGATTTGTCATATGAGATGATGCACCGCTGTCGATGTACCAAGGATCCTATTCCACTTGGTCGACTTGATAGCTGAAATCCTCTTTGGGATTGAAATCAGTGTCTAGGTGCATTGTATCAGTCTGATGCAATTTCTCATTTGCAAGAAACATATTTCCATGTTCATTTGCAAAATGACTGTGACTAGAATGTCCACCATGATGATTTCCTCTTCCTCGAGAATTCCCTCGATTACTGCTGGATTGATCGCTATTGCTTCTTGTGGCAATCTCTTTCATAGTGTCCAAACTTGTGACAGTAGTTGCACTGAATGTTTGACACATTGGTGGATGCATTCCCTCATCCTTGAAATCTTCCTCAGTTGGAATGATTTCCTCTTTGCTAATTTTGATTTTGCCGAGGATGATGCTAATGCTGACTTTGATTTTGTTGATGATGACCACTTTTCTGGTATGATCTACCTCTATTTCTACCTTTGCCTCTACTTCTATCTGAAGCTGTGAAAACCTGATCATTAGAATTACCTTTACGTGCTTGAATGGCTTGAGTCCTGAGTTCTTCACCAAGTAGGACTGATTGAAGTTCTTCCAGTGTTGGAATTTGCCGTTGGATGGCAATACTCTGGACTAGATTCTCGTATCCCTCTCCTAGTCCATTCAGAATGACGAACCATTTCTGCGGGGTTCATAGTCTCTCCTGCTACTGCAAGTTGATTGTTGTAGTCTTTGATGCGGAGTACATAAGCATGACTGGTTTCACTGCTGTTGCAGAAACTCTGGTTGATCTGGTTTCTCAGGGTGAGAATCCTGGATGTGTTCTTGGACTCGTAGAGAGCTGCGAACATATCCCATGCTTCTTTTGATGTCTTGACTGTGTTGAGTTGTCCTAGCATGACATCTTGCACATTCTGCTTGATCAGGTGATAGGCATACTTGTCTTTCTTATCCCATATTCTACTTGAGCTCGGGCAATGGCAGGATCTGCTACTGGTGCAGAAACTGTTTGTGTAGATGTAGATCCCGATGTTGGTGCTGTGAAAACAAATGGAGTAGAGCTACTGGTGGCTGGATTAGCTAATGGTCTAGGTGTAGACCCATGGACATACTCTCATTTGTCCTGAAGCACAAGAATGGTCTCCATTCGGTATTTCCATGTACCATAATTGGAGTTGTCTAACTTAGCAAATGCCTCCAGATTGAGGTTGCTAGTCGACATGGTGCAAGAAATGTACTCAAAAAGTGTCCTGAAAATCTCTGTATGAATCAATTGCAAATACACTGAAGATGCCAAGTGAAATCTCTGTACAGTCGGTGAAGATAGAACTGCAGTATATAAAATATGATCTGTGTTACAAGGCTTGTGGCAATGATGCCGGGAATAGCCAAGAGCTTTACAAGGCTGAAAATGAGGTGCACGATGCCGTGAGATAACCGAATAGGCTTTACAATGGTAGCATGTGTGTGTGAAATCAAATGCTATCTGTCCACTGAATCAATCTGCAATGCCTTTAAACTCTGAATTCTGCTCATTGAACTGATGAATGTAAGGTTTCAGGTAATGTAATGATGTGAAATCGGATGTGAGCGTATCGACTAACTCCTAGTAGATACTAGTCAGGAATTTTGGGCATGGCTTAGATTGGCAACTTGGGGAATTCAAACCATCCCCTCTATGGCGATCTAGTCTACTCTAATCTAGATCAAAACCAACCATCGATCGATGAAAGAACAGCAAATAATTCCTTTTCTTTTGTTCTTTTTAAGTGCTGGGTCAGATGCGTCGATGTAGAGGCAAATGTGCCATATTGTATGTCGTATTCTTTTTCCATGTCTCCACTTCTCTTAAGTATCGTGAATGGTCCACAATACCTTAGGAGACAATTTTGGACATTTACCTATCTTTAGGGATTCTAAAAATTCAGGTACGCTGAGATAGACTCTCTCATTTACTTCAATCTCCAACATTCAACGTTGGGGTTTCGCATAGCTTTGTGCTCTATCCTGAGCTATTTTGATTCTATATTTAGCTAACTGAAGCATTTGATTCATATCTTCTAGAAAGTCTTTGGGTGCTTGAACATTCTCTTTTTTGAGTCCCACTTCCATTGGGGATCTAGGTTAAAATCCATACATCATCATGAATGGACTAAAACGTGTAGCTAAAAGTTCAGCACTATACTGTTCCCAGTTAGTTTGATGTTTACTTACATATGCTTGAAGCATATACTCAATGACCTAATTGACCCTGTTAGTTTGACCATCAATTTGTGGATGATCCACAGTACTCATATTCAAAGAAGTTTCCAACCTCATAAACACAACCCTCCAAATGGCTGTTAAAGTTGCTATCCTGAGCACTAACAATAGCGACTAGCAGCCCATACAATTTATAAATATGCTCCACAAATGGCCTAGCTAATTATGGATTTTTAACCTCTTCATTGGTTGGAATAAAATGAGCCATCTTGGTCAACCAAACCACAACTATCCACACGGAGTCATTCCCCCTCTATGTCATAGTAGGTAATCCAACAATAAAGTCCATGGAGATGCTTTCCCATTTGCCAAATGGAATCTCCAATGGGTGTAGGAGGCCTCCTACCTTGAGGTGTTTAGCCTTATTGACCTAGCATTTTTGGCACGGCAATAATCTTGGATGTCCTTATCTATCCCAGGCCAAAAGAATTGCCTCTTTAGAAGCGCATACGTCTTCTGAATTCCTAGGTGTCTAGCACTCAGACTATCATGACACTCGAAGTGAATTTGGTGCCTAATGTCATTATTGTTTGGGATGCATACTCTACCCTTGTAGAGCAGGTAGCCATCTTTTTAGTTTTATTTTCACTCCATCCCCCCCTCTATACTCTCACCCTACTCTATCCCTTACACCCCTCACACCTCTGTGTGTGTGTGTGTGTCTTTGTCTCACTTCCTCTCCCCCTAATCTCTCTGCTCCACACCCTATCTCGACACACGTACACATTAGAATGGACATATGAAGTGCCATAATGAAAAAAATATAGCATAAAAGAGAAAAATACAATTCGAGGGGAAGCAAGTTTGATTTGTAGGGTCCAAGTTCATGTCTCGAGCCATGTACATATGTTGGACCTTTACCTTGAGTCATTTCCATTCACTTAATGCTTGTCTTTCTTTTCTCTATCGTCTCTTGAAACCTTGAATAGACCTATTGGAGATTACATTAACCTAAACTCATGAGGAATCCAACATCCCTATCATCCTTCAAAATGCAACCCACACAAGATTGAATTGATCTCTTTGGTCTAGGGAAGGGGAGTTCTTCACCATCGTAGAAATATTTGGAGCAAGCAAAGAGAGAGAGGTTGGGAGGAGGAAGAGGTTGAGAGGAGGCGGTTGCTTAGAGTAGGCTAAGAGAAGTGAAGAGGTTGAGAGAAAGAGGCTGAGAGGAGGAAGAGGTTGAGAGGAAAAGGTCATGAGTCAATGAGGAGAGTTGGGGAGGACTCCTAGGAGGTGTTTGAGGGGGTGGGGCACTTTTGGAAAAAAGCAAAAATGCGGAGGGAATAAAAACTTTTGATTTTTGGAGAGGGAGGAGGGTAGGGGCACCCTCTAGAAGTTAAGAGGGGGGGTAAAAGCCGAAGGAGTTGGGGGGGGGCAAGTGGGAGCCCAATGAGAGACAAATATTAAGTCGTCTAGTCTTTTAATGCCCAATCCTTCCCACTGGCTAGTTTTCTAATCACAAATATTAAGGCCTATGGAATCCAAAATTGTCCTAATTTTAAAAAAAAGTATCAATTTAGTGAGTAGATTTAGGTAGCCAACATATCAATTGCCTACAATGAAATCCAAAACGGTTGGAAGAAGAAGGGAGCTATGATATGGCAAGAGTAGAAAATGGAGATTCAAGCGGTTGAGAGGAGCAAGAGGAGGCTGAGAGGAGGTTGAGAAGGGAAAGACATTGAGGAAAAGGTCATGAGTCAATGAGGATAGTTGGGGAGAACTCCTAGGAGGTGTTTGCGGGGGTGGAGACACTTATGTAGAAAAGCAAAAATGTGGAGGGAATAAAAACTTCTGATTTTTGGAGAGGGAGAAGGGTAGGAGGACCCTCCAGAAGTTAAGAGGGGGGGTAAATGCCCAAGGAGGGGGGGGTAAAAGCCCAAGGAGTTGGGGGGGGGCAAGTGGGAGCCCAATGAGAGACAAATATGGATTCATCTAGTCTTTTAATGCCCAATCCTTCCCATTGGATGGTTTTCTAATCACAAATATTAAGGGCCTATTGAATCCAAAATTGTCCTTATTTTTTTAAAAAGTATCAATTTAGGGAGTAGATTGAGGTAGCCAACATATCAACTGCCTATGAAATCCGAAAAGGTTGGAAGAAGGCAGTTATGATACGGCAAGAGCAGAAAATGGAGAAGAGCAAGCTTTCTCTAATATCATGTTGCAAATCACGTGAGTGCACAATGGTGAGGAGAGAGATGGAGGAGCACACAAGGAGAATCAACAAGAGGTCTTTGATTATGAGCCTTCTTTAAAGAGGAAGGCTATAGGCAATCCATGCCATACAAGAGAGGAGGTGACCACCCACGAAATAGAAACCAAGTCCCAATCATCAAATATCAACATTTTCCAATCAAAAGAGGTAGATTCAAACCCCTCTAGCCATCTTGATGTATAAATCTCAACTGGGTTTTGTTGATATTGTTGTAGGAGTTTTGGTCTTAATTCTCTAACTATATGATAATTATTCATAATTTCTTCAATTGGAGAATGCGCACAAAGTTTTAACTTCCAATTACCATCATTGTTATCCTCCAATTTCCTATTTCGATCTAAGAATACTCAAATTCATGTCTAATTGATAATTATAGGCTATCAAAAGTTAACTAACTCAAAAAGTAGTGTGAAAGATGATAAAAGTAGGCCAATCATAAATTTTAAATTCATGTCTAAATTCATATGGCAAGGTCTACCATGTGTAAGAAAATTTTAAATAGGGTCTAATGAGTGGTCCTATTGGCCGAATCTAGTGCTAGTGAGGTGGTAGATTACAATGGCAAGAGGGTGACTGTGTGAAAGACAATGTGTCCTGGGAATTGATAGCTCCAGATGGAGTAGTAGATGTATTGGGGAGGCTACAATAGACATATCAAAGGAGGATACGATAGCACGTGGTGGTAGGGAGAAGTTGCAGTAGATAGGAGAGAAACTATGTGGCTACAGAGGTAGAGGGCATAGATGGGGGGCACATAGCTGAGTTGGTAGCATGCCTGGGGTCTTCAATGGAGGAGTAGCAATGGGGGCACACACAGAGGAAGCGCACATAGCACGAGACATGCAATGTAGGCAGCAAGGCTAGACATCCACTTAAGCTCTCTCCCATAAAACTCTCTCTCTCTCTCTCTCTCTCTCTCTCTCCCCCCTTCAAACCAGACCAAGACCTAGTATGAGCCTCAAGTTGGTGGGTTTATTGTAAACTGACCAAAATGTCGGAAACATAACAAGTTGAAGGCTTTATTAATGGAAGACAAACAGAACTAGAGAGCTCAAATAAGGATATTGTAAAAAGGAAATGTGTACAATAGAGATAGGTGCAAGAAAAAGGAGTAGTGGTAGTACCACGTTGGAGAAGACGTGAAAGGTAGTTATCGGATAGAGGCTGGGAGGTAGACTAGTCTAGTTAAAATCCAAACATGCACTTGTATAGAAATGGGTAAGCAATCATGCTCAAAAATGTAAGAAGGCAACTTGTGTATGGGTATTTCAAATGTAACTTGTTTCCAATGCATGCTCGTTGGTACCGTAGTCTACTGATTTATAAGAGTGACCCTACCTACCTAGGACCTGGATGTTGCCTTGAATAGTACATTTAAGGCTTTCAAGCCCCTTTAGCAACTCCTTGTCATGGCCAAAGCATAGGCGAGCGTGGGAGGAGGGACCCAACCCGTGGCATTCGTCACCTAACAGAGCAGAATCTGATCAGTGAAGAGATTGGAATTCAAGATGCATGGGTCCATTGCGTAGCACATTGCACAGTCAAGCATGTGGTGATCTCAAGTCCCATTCCATGGCTATAGGCTCAACATCAATCTAAGCATATGCCGCACTTACGTGTGTTGATGAGGGGTAGCTAGAATTTGCATGAGTAATTGAATTCCATAGCTACAGGCTCAATACCAATCTAAGCATATGCTTGACTAAGATGCATTTACATTCGTTGATGACAGGTAGCTGAGTAATTGAATTCCCACGTGGCCACCCTTAATGTTTAGAGAAAGCTAGTTGCATATCTAGAGCTAAGCATAGGAGGATGTATATAGCGTGAATTTACGTTTATTGATAATGGTCTTCTCCGCAATAGATTTGTTCTTAGAAATCTTGGTTATGGTGCTCTCCATGCTAGATAGTAGAGTGTCTCATTTTATTGTTCGTATACTTCGTGCTCCAAAGAAAAGTGCATGGAAGAGAGAGAAGCCGGGAAGTACAAACTTGAGAGAGGTGTGGGGATTTTGTGAGTTTGTGAAATTTATAATAATTATTAAAAAGCAGGAATTACGAGCAAAATCAAAGGAAGCTTAGGCTGTAAGGAAGAGGTTGTTTGCTGGCAAAATGCAGCTGAGACGCGTGGCGTGCGGCGCCGCCAAAAAGCCATGGCGGCGGAACAACTATAAAGCAGCGCATTTCGCATTCCACCGGCTTTCTTCATCACCTAATTTCTTCATCAGCCTCGTCTCGCTCGCTTTCTTGCTGCTGCTGCTCACCACCTTTCTTCATCAGCCTCGTCTCCCTGCAGCTGGCTGGCTATGGCGACGCTGGCCTCCCCGACCCAAAGCCAGAGCCTAACTCGCAAGCGCCCCCGCTCCCTCCCCTCCAACCTCCTCCTTCCCCCCCACTTCTACACCCCCGACATCTCCCTCCTCTTCTCCCTCGGCCCCGAGCTCGGCCGTGGCTCCTTCGCCACCACCTTTCGCTGCCTCGAGAAATCCTCGGGCCTCCCCTTCGCCTGCAAATCCATCGACAAGTCCTCCCTCTTCAACCCCCAAGACGCAGCCGACGTCGCCACCGAAATCTCCATCATGCACCACCTCTCCGGCCATCCCAACATCGTCCGCCTCCACCGCGTCTTGGAGGACCCCGACTCCATTCACTTGGTCATGGAGCTTTGCCCGGGCGGCGAGCTCTTCGATCGCATCGTCCGCAACAAGCGCTTCTCCGAACGTGACGCCGCCCTGGTCCTCAAAAGCTTGACGGAAGCGCTCGCTTACTGCCACGCAAACGGCGTCATCCACCGGGACCTCAAACCCGAAAACATCCTCCTCGCCGACGATGACGATCACGACGACTACTCACGCATTAAGGTCGCCGATTTCGGACTCTCCGTCGCCTTCTCGCCCGGTGATCAGCTGTCCGGCGTTGCTGGGAGTCCGTTTTACGTCGCACCTGAGGTGCTGGACGGCTGCTACTCCCAAGAGATCGATATTTGGAGTGCCGGAGTAGTCCTCTACGTCCTCCTCAGCGGAGAGCCCCCCTTCTGGGCCGAGACCACGCAGGGTGTCTTTCATGCAATCCAGCATCATCAGCTGCGCTTCACGGGCGCTCCTTGGAGCAACGTCTCTCCTGCTGCCGTCGACCTCATCCAGGGAATGCTGTGCCGGGATGTCCGAGCCAGGCTCACGCCAGCCCAGGTGCTTGCACACCCTTGGATTGTAGCAGCAGCTGCTACTAATCCAGCAAACAGTGATGGCGCCAGCGTCTGCCCCAGCCCCACTGCTGCCACCCTCCCTCCAGCTCCCAAACGTCGGGCCTGCAAGGGAGCTCCTCGTCGACGGCGCTTTCATGGCCGGGCCGGGCAGCTCGCAGCTCGACCTCCACAGCTCTGTGTTTTCTGATCAGTCGAGCTACAAATTCAATTGTAACACTACATGATGCGATGATGCAGAAGGCAGTATATACTTGCAGAGAAACCACAACGCGGCCATGATAGCTACGTCACCTTCATCTGTTCATCTGTGTTCTCTCTGCTTGCTGTCATGCAGGTCTGGTTTCTGATGGTAGCCGATAGTTTTCCAGAGGACTACTGGAAGAGGCACAGGACCTGCTCCTCAGTATGTCACTTGAACATATTAATACTTCATCTTGGTTGAGCTTGATTTCATCTTGCAGAATTCATCACAATGATGTTGAGCAGGCTGTGCGTGCCGCAAATTCACAACGATGTTGTGCGTCGCTGTTGCACTTGGGCCCATGTCCATCTCCCAGGAACATTTATTCTGCTTACAAGAACCTTTGGGTCTGTTCTACCTGAAATACTACTGCCACAATATCCTGGCCGTCTCATGATATGTTTACGAAACAAAAATGCCACCATTGTGAAGCCATTTTGGCTATGTCTGGCATCCTTTACAAAAGTACAACTCATATAACAATTTTAGACACCATTTTTGGCAGTTTTGGGAATATCTGATCAATTTGGATCAAATTTCAGGTCTGTCTTCACGGACAGCATTCACATATTGAAAGTAATAATCTGATCAATTTGGATCAGATTTCAGTTGTGTCTTCACAGGCAGCATTCACATATTGAAAGTAATAATTGTTATAAATTTATAGCATATTGAATACATTTTTGGGCATCATTTCAAGCCATATAATAAAGGCACGTCATGCAGTAAGATGTTGGAAATTTGATCATATCATATGATCAGAATTGAATGTAGTCTTTTCCAAAATGTTCAGAACATCAAACGCAATGTGTTTTCTCATTTATGTCGAATTTTGTAGAGCTAATTTTAATTGGGAAAAGTCTCATCAACAAAATGGACATGGATATCATAATTGAGGCAATTTTACATCAAGTTGTTCAAGAGCACATGAGCTTCATCAACAAGTATCAAAAACTTATTTTAAGTCCAAATGAATGACATTTTTGGCAAATAACGTGAATTTCAATAACTTACGCAAGTCCGTGTACATTTGAAGTCATATTGACAATCTAATTGGTAATCTTAGCAAATGCAATCAAGATCATGAGGATCGTTGTAAGCATAAGGCTATCATTAGTCATGCTTTCTATTGAGCAGTTGTTGGCGAAATTCAATCTATCATTTTATAGGTAATTAGCCATAAAGGTTTATGTGCAATCCAAAAGGATTGATGATTCAATGCTCCAAAGATTTTTCAATTGATGGACAACACATGGAAGTCCGTGTACATTTGAAGTCATATTGACAATCTAATTGGTAATCTTAGCAAAAGCAATCAAGATCATGAGCATCATTGTCAACATAAGGCTATCACTAGCCATGCTTTCTATTGAGCAGCTATTGGCAAAATTCAATCTATTATTTTATAGGTGAATTATTGCACAAACCTTTATAGCGATAAAGGTTTGTGCAATAAAAAAGAATTGATGGATCACTGAATTGATTATTCAATGCTCCAAATATTTTTCACTTAATGGACAACATATGGAAGGTTTTTCATAATCTAGCACCAACAATGATTCACAAAGGCAAAACATAAACAACATTGAAGCTCTATCGAAAGAGATCATTATGTCATCATGTTTACACACTACCAATATTCATTCATTATAAGATCTTGGACCATAGTAGCAGAGGTAATCATGCAACATGTCAATGTACATCAGCACCAAGTGCCAAGTGGGTTAGTTCATCACTTTGACATGCAGCCATCTCCATCAAAAATAGCACTACAAAGCTTGCTACATCATAATGTTTCACGTTAAGCTTTTCAACATAATTGGCACATACAATTATTTGCAATATCAGCATCACATCCAACGTGGCATAAAATTAGATGAGTAATATCTGCGTCACATCAATGGCGCAAAACACATAAAAGAATCTATAGTTAGCAATACTCTTTGGACACATCAAAATCCTTTATATTTGCATATCAGAATCTGTAGCTTGTTTCCTTTATCAAGCACTCTTTAGGGATAATATTCCAATTTGTGTACTATATCTCTATGCTGACACACTTATATGTGATCACTACAATAAAACTAGGTAGAAATGGCACCCAAATTGAATCTTCAATTTTGCCATTTCTTAGGTATGAAATTGCAACCATTTCTCAAACAGTTACCGCCATATATTTGGAGAAATGGTAGTTGAAAATGGCAACCAAATCTTAAACTGCAATTTCTAAGGGGTAACCTTTTTTTGTCTGCCATTTCTTAAGGATAAATGGTAACAAAAAATTGCAAGTATTTCTTCACTGCCATTTCTTATGAAGAAATGGCAGCACAAAATGGCATCCATTTCTTAAGAAGAAATGTCAACAAAAAATGGCAACAATCTTTGCATTGCCATTTCTTATGAAGAAATATTGGTAGCACAAAATGGTAGCCACTTCTTTATTGCCATTTCTTTGTGGCAGCACAATATGGGAGCCATTTCTTGACTACCATTTCTTACGAAGAAATGGAAGCACAAAATGGCAACCATTTCTAGACTACCATTTCTTACAAATAAATGGCAGTACAAAATGCAATAAAAAATGCTTATGTGTGGTAAAAATACACAACAATCGACCATTCAAGCATTGCAAGGTATCCGATTATTGCCAAACTTCCACTACCACCATTCACACCAATATCAATGCTTATCCTCAACACTTTTTCTTTAGTTTTTATTTCAAGACCATACCATCAATGTTAGTACAAGAGATACCTTCATTGATATAATTAGAATTGATATTACCGTCTCTAAATTAATATTGATAAAATTTTAGGAAGCATCGATATTAGCATCCAATTTTTTGTTGATAATGCTCTGAAATTAAACATGCCATCAACAAAACTTGTCACCAAAATCTCCAAAGTTTACCATTGAAAAAATTGGATAGGCGTGGAGTTTCACCCTGCACCTTGTAGGAATTGAATTAAATGCAAATGGCTTATCATCAACTCTTGTCCATTAGTTTTTCATTTCAAGGCCATACCATGAATGTTAGTACAAGAGCTACCTTCATTGATATTACCATCTCTAAATTAATATTGATAAAACTATAGGAAGTATCGATACTAGCATCCAATTTTCTGTCAATAATGTCTTGAAATAAAACACACCATCAACAAAAACTTGTCAAAATCTCCAAAGTTTATCATTGAAAATTTTGGATAGGTGTGGGGTCTCACCCAACACCTTGGAAGAATCAAATTAAATGCAACTATTTTTACAAACAAAAATATTTTTATCAATGTTGTCCTCCATATTTCTCCAATTAATTATCAAGCCCTCTTTTAAATCTTCCAAATTTCCCTCACGAGATTGATTCTCATCCTCTTGAGCTTTCATGGCCAAGTCTCCTACATCTTTAGCATCTAGGTTGATCACTGTCTGAGAAACCCTCAACGGAAGTCAAACTATATTCACATTCCAAAACTCTTGTAGTAGAAGGTACATTGGAAGTGATAGCTTACAACACATTATTTGTAGATCTTCTATTTCATGCTCCAATTTTGCATCCTAAAATATATGTAGCTTTCTAGGCACAACTTGAATCACAAACCACCACTGGGTTGTCCACTCAGTTGTGTTGAGATATATTTGAGAAAAAGTTCATGATACGAAATCCAAGGGCAAGACACCAATATAAGAAAAAATCTTTCTTACTCACAATGCAAGAATGAATATCTTTAGTAACACGATCCCAATGTTTTTTTGAGTAAATTCCAAAAAACCCTATTAGATCCTTCCTGATTGCACCTTGAAGCACCTTTGCTAAAGAGTTTAAAATTCATTTGCTAAATTTCTTGTGTGTTCTAAAGTGATTCATTTTTCAAATGAGATTTGTATCCCTTTCTTTATCTCTACTGTCAAGTGTAAAAAGTTAATTGGACATGACTCCTTAATCAAATTTGTTACACTTTACACCGATTTTCTTTACTCAAAAGTGACTACTGTATCCCCACATTGCATTGCACAAATGGTACTACAAATCAAACAATGGAATTTTCTTTAGCATATACATAAATGTTATAAATTAATATAAATAAAAGCAATATAATTATGCCTATAAAGTACAACAGTGTGCAGATTCCTCCTCCCTCTGTGTCACAATCTCCACTCTTAGACTGGCATCTTCCAACCAGTCAATGGTGCATTTAGAAGGCATTGCTGATAACTCCCAAGAATAAGGCCTACTTTGATAGTCCTTTGCCACTGCCTTCCTGTCCTCCTCTCTTTTAGCTCTTTCTTTTTCATATTGTTTTATCCACTTCTTCACAATTATAAACTTGATAAAAGGTGTCAACTTTGTGTTGCCACAGAGACACTCATTTTTCTTTTGTTTCCTTCCCTTATCTTCAAACAAGTTCATCTCCTTGCATGAAAGATTTTATTCAATTGGAATGGAAAAGTCATATTCCAAAGGGTAAGCACCTTTATCAAATTGAAAACTTAGAAAAAATATTTTGCTAAGTTTACCCAACATCAAGTAAATGTTGGAAGCAATCATATTTTTGAATGTGTGTCATTGATATGGTGCATATTCTCGTTATAACACATTTGCACCATGCACAGTCACACAAGATCAATTGAACACAAGACCCATTGAAAAATTTTCCCTTTGGTGATGAATTTTTTGGATGCCAATGAGCTTGAAGACATTTACAAAAACAACATTGGACCTACTACATTATGTCACAAAGTGCTAGTCCTATAGTAAAAAGTGCATTAGATGAATCAAAAGAATAAAAGTTAGTAGTGTTGCTCTTTTTAATTGATAATTATGTCAATAAGCTCTGTGGAAAAATAAATAGCATCAATATTTCCATTTAGAAAAATAAATAGCATCCATATTTCCATTTAGAAAAATGTCACCAATTGAGGTGAATCATATATCATTTTCGTGGTAGGGCATGCATATTTTCACATTTCTTACATACCATGCATCATGCATGGTGTTAAGAAAATGCGTTGGGTGTTCTTCTACCATGTGTGTGTGTGTGTGTATGTTTTTTTTTTTTTTGTGTGTGTGTGTGTGTGTGTGATACGCTCACTCTAACAACAAAAAACAGGAAGTAATACTTGTTGATTTCATTACAAAGATATTTCAGTATCTCATTGCTTATTTTCTCTTCTCGATTTTGACATCTCTAAATTGATGTGGTCTTTTAGAGGTCATCTCGTGCAAATTTGAGAAAGTTATCGGTATCAAAGGGATCAAAGATCACTTCACAGATTGCTCAGGGGGTTCACTATGTATAAACCCTCTATATCATGTGTGTTCAAGGACTATTTGTAAATTCCCTTATCTATAAAATTTTCACTAATAAAATGTACCCTTTTTCTATAGAAATATGTAAATTTTTTCAAATTTATTTTAAAAACTCCCTTATGTATATTAATTTGTGTAAATTTAAGAAATTAAAAATATCCTTTTGTTGAACTCATGTGATAGGGTTACATATGATGATCGACCCCCTCGAGGCAGCAGATCATAGCTCTCATTGTGCTCTTTGTTTTATGCTATTACACATTCCGATCAGACTTTGGAGCAAAAAGTTACGTTATTTTTTGTGTCAACTACTCCTGTCTTGGTTTTGTGATTGACATGCTCGTACTTCTTTTCTCCAAAAATATCTTGGTTTTGTGATCCAAAAGCTCGTAGTGCTTTTCTTTGCATGTACGCTATTTCCAGCATACTTCTGTCACATGTCTTATCCTTTAGCAACAATTGAGTTCTCGCTCATTGTCTCATGAGCTCTGACACACACGTATTCTCCCAACCCACTATGGCAACGTCTATATTCATCAATGGCTTTCCTTTTAGCCAATGAACCATTCCTTTGTTTCAAGGACAAGGCTTTTCTTGCTGGAAAGTGAAGATGTTATTGATACTTGAAAATGATAATCTTTTTTATGTCGTTCTTTGTGATCTCGTTTGTCCATCCCAACCTATTGATGCAACTATGAATCATGCTCTTGTGACCAAGGGCCCTCTCTTTGAGCAATGGAAATCTCACTCTGCAGTTGGCATTCTCGTGATAAAGTAGCTCGTCGGTATATTTTATCTTCTCTACATGATTCTCTTATGTTGGATGTATTTGCTCTTCGCATGCTATATGGGAATCTCTCGTTGCTACTTTTGAGAAGAAATATGTCATAGAGATTCTTTATCTTTGTAATCTTTTGAGAAATCCCTACAAAGTTGGAGCTCGTATGACAACTCATATTGAGTCATTCAAGAATATCATCAATCAACTTGCTACTGCTGGTGCACCTATTCCACAAAGTCAATTTGTAACCTATCTTCTCGACATAGTCCAGGATCCATTATATGATAATATTGTTACCATCCTTTCTAACAAAAATGAGATTAATTTTGATAAAACATGTATTTCTTTGATTGAGTATGCCCAACGACGCGAGCATCATAAAGACCCTCATGAAACTGTCATGATAACAATGGATGATGTAGATTCAGAGACAGATTGCATTGCTCGCAAGCATCCTTTCTCAAAATATGGATGTGGTGGTCATCCATCCGTAATGAGGTGGCAATTCTTCTCATCTCAAATATCCTGAGAAACATTGTTCTTATTGTGATAAGCATGGTCATCTTATCTTTGATTATTGGGCTCAACAATATGATGAGGAACATGGTGTTAACACAAAGCAACCTCGCTTATCCAAAAATTATCCTTGTGATTATTGTGGTGGAAATCATCCATCCTTTTGGTGTTACAAAAGGTGTTATGACTGCAAACGTAATCAAGCATATGCTGCTCAACAAACTCCTATTGCCGATACCAATACACATCAAGAAGCAAATCATATCTATTTTGATGTCTCTATAGAAGCTATCTCCTCTTTGCAAAAGGGTCAATGGCAAGAGGCCATGGAAGCTAAATATGATTCTTTAATCTCTAAAGGTACATGGGTTATTATTGAACTACCTTCTGGTCGTACTCGTATCAAATGTAACTGGATTTATAAAACCAAAACCAAAGTTGATGATTCTTTTGACAAGTTTAAAGCTCTTTTGGTTGCGAAAGGATACTCAGAAATTGCAGGAGTTGATTATCATGATGGCCTTTGAAGGCTCTAAGGGACAACTTTAGGGGAAAAAAAAAGTATTCCATGGCACTTATGGAGGTTGAAATCACAGAAAATGAATGAAAATTTTAGGTGAGCGGCTATAGCTTTGGGTGAGTGAACCTAGGTGAGCGGTTATAGTTTTAGGTGAGCAGTTGCCCTACACCTCTCTCTCTCTCTCTCTCTCTCTCTCTCTCTCTCTCTCTCTCTCTCTCTCTCCATCTCTCTCTCTCTCTCTCTCTCTCTCTCTATATATATATATATATATATATATATATAGCATCTCTCTCTCTCTCTCTCTATATATATATATATAATGTATGCACAAAGGAGCATGCCATTGGCACAATGGTACGATTTTAATCACTAATCTACATGCAATAAAAACATTGGTTTGATGAAGGAGGTGATACAACATCCACTAGAGCTTTTGTTACAGTGAAACTAACTCTGAACATGCCTCAACTTTGCCATTCTTCAAAATATGTGTGTGTACATGGTAATTTTGAATTGCACCTATTGATAAACTTTTGGGTGGGGTCACAGATTATGTACATGTCATGGACTACTAGAAAGATTTTCTTTCCCTTATGAGGGCAAGCCTCAACTCTTGGCTCTTCAGCACAGGTTGTCAAGGTGAAACTATACATTTCTGTGTCAAGGCCTAGGACTCAAAGAAACAAAAAATATATGCTTGAATACCAAATATCATTTCCTGCCCCTTGCTTCTTCTTGGAAGTCTGGACATGTGCAACATGGTGTGTCTTCTATTGCCATTTCATATTGCGAGCCACTAGGTAGCTGAGTTGTTGCCATTGCTTTCTATCATAAAAGCTTCATGTTTAGCCAACTTTACAACCCTTTTCTATACTATACATGCATCAAGGATCATTGCAAGCTGAATGTTTTCGAAGATGCCTTTGCCCATGTTGCTCTTTGCACCTACACATGTAGTCCTTTGTTGACTTCATCCAGACCCATCTGTCTCCTTGAATCCCAATCTGTTGTGACAGTCAACCTCTTCTTGTGGAAGGGATGTCCCTTCCTACATATGCTAAACATTCGGGATAATATCTAGTACAAGACTAATGTTGGAGTCAACTTTCCATGCATGCGTGGATATGATATTGCACAACCACACCATTTGAGATATTGGGTGACTATATGCATGTTTTTTTTTGGCAAATAAACATGGTGTCTGTACTACAAGGCCATTTTTAGAGATAACTACATTGTACTTTCTTTTGTCAATTGTACACTCTAGAGAGTTAACCCAACTACCATCATTCACTCAACTACCCTTTTCCCATCCTAGTGAGCCAAAACTAACTGCCTTGGCTCCATATGGTACCAAGTGGTTGTAACCAAAGAAATATGAGAGAGAGTGTTATAAGGAAAAGGGTTGGCCCTCCCTTAAAAAGTTGACTTGTATAAAAGGCCAAATGGTTGACTTTGATCTTCATTGTTTTATGCACAAGTTTGGAATACAAGTGAGTCCCTCTTCTCTTGCAAGAGTGTTTTTGGGTGTTCTCTTGTTTCCCTTGGAGTGCCTTTTTGTTTTCCAATCCATCCCCCTTCACTCTCCTCTTCCCTTCTCCTTCTCCCTCCATTCTCCCCTCTCCCCCTTTCCTCTTTCTGTCATGGAGACACATTGCGACAAATCTCGGAGATGCTTGAGTGACACTTGTAGATGGCTCGTGCTTTGCATTGCTCTCACAAGGAGTAGCTTGGAGTGGAGGATCCATCTGCATTCCTTCAATATCCCCATGAAACGTGAGTCATCGTTGAGACTACACATCTTTGTGCCACTATCGGGGAGTTCAAGGTATGGTTTTGGATTGAATATGAGCGAGTTGGCCTCCAACTTACTAAATCAGTTGGGCCAGCAGTGGGAAGTCAGGGACCTCCAAGGAGGCATCAAGTAACCCCCACTTGTTTCCCAGAAGAGACAATGTATGGTCTGGGGGTGAGTGACCCTACCTTAAGGCAAGGCAAGCACTCTACGATGCACACTACTATAAATGGGGAAACCATGACACCTCCCTATGCTGATTCCCAAGGGTCGATCCCCACAACCAATTTATCAAGCGAGACCCCCACTAGCCCTAATGGCCCCACCCAACCAAATGAATGCACCAGGTGTCCCTCTAGCCAATTGAGGGCAATATAGGGAATAACAGGCTCTCTTACCACAACCCATGGTTTGCAACGTCCCCCACCTCGTATAACTCCAAGAAACCAAGTGTTGGTGGAGGAACTACCCAATGATTGGGAGGAGCCGGAACATGATCACAGACACCCTGACTATTTCCCTTGTGAGGAGGGAAGTAGCATCATAAGTCACTACCTCTTACATGAGGATCAATATGTCCTAGTATTCTAGATAGCCCCCATGGCCACAAGGGAAAGAGACATGAACTCTGTGGCATGGAGGCCCCTGATCCAATGCTATACTTGCCAAGGTCCCCACAAGGCAAGTGAATGCCCATATAAGGGCTCAAAGAACCTCTGGTGTTATGCCTTAAATACCAAAGGCCGCACTTTCTAAAGGACTTCCCATATAGGGTTCTTACCCCAGTGGTTCCACACACAACAGGCCCCATGCCCTTGTGTATGTTGAGATGCCAGGGTGACCGTTGTGTATTTATGTCACCGACTTGTTAGCTGGAGATGCGGTTGGTACACCGCCCACGAATAATAAAAGGATGACAGCTATCCTTATCTACTCTAGTTTGTGGCTCAGTTAGTATGCCACCTTAGTTAGTTGAGTTTGGTTTGAGACCCACATATAGGGTTCTTCTATTTTCTTTGTACAAGAGTTCTTTTGGCTTTCACAACTAAGAAGAGGAAAACTGATTTCAGCCTCCACCTTTGTGTGTATTCCCCCATTGTGATTGTGAGAAAGCCTCAAGTGAGACTCCTTCCCTCTCTCCCACTATCTTCACATGGTATCAGAGCCTTGTTCGTGGTAAGAAAAACCAAGTTCGCAGTGTCCTGGTAAGAGGACCAGTGTTGCTTTTCTATTTCGAGTTTGGGAGCAAATCTCTGCAGGTAGCACAGCCAGAAGTGCAAGAGTGCACTGTCTCAGATTGAGACGCCCTTCGCGGTGTGGCGAGAGGGCATTATATGCTGCGGGCATGGGCGAAGCCCTTGGTGACTTTATTTTTCTGATTCGAGGTCATTTCAGGGCCCGTTTTGGAGGCGGAAGTTCTCCGCAGGCACTCAGAAAAAGGCCCTGTTTTGCTGTGCGACCACTGTTCTGCAGGTCGGTGAAAAGTTGCCACAGAAATTACATCGTATGCCTGTGCGTAGAGACATTGGGAGTTGCAGATTCATGCTTGTTGCCTGTTGATGCAAAATCATCACTAAGAAGTGACTGTGTGGTGAAATACCACTTTCGTCAGTTTTGCAGATCTGCCCGTGTGAGGCAAAAGCTGTGTTTTTTGCAGTGACAGAATATTTTGTAGTGTTCTATAATGGCATCTGATTCTCTTTCACAGATTGTCACTGAAAAGCTTGACAAGAACAACTTCCAAGCATGGAAGTTTAGAATGACAAATTTCCTTATGGGAAAAGGCTACTGGGAGTTCATTACAGGAAATGAAGAACCTGTTCTTCCTAATGTTCCCAATCAACAGGAAATGCAGGCATTTGAAGGATGGCATGAGAGAGCCAGGAAAGTTATGTACTGGCTGTCTATCAGTATTTCGGACTCCATGATTGTGCATATTCAGGATGCAAGTACGCCAAAGGAGGCATGGGATATTTGGCAAAAATGTACAGCACAAATACGCAAGCCAGGAAAATGCAACTCAAGCAAGAGCTGCACAATGTGCAGAGAGAAAATATGAGCATCAATGACTACCACATGAACGTGAAGAAAATTGCGGATGCACTTGCTTCCATTGGGTTGCCAGTGGATGATGACGATTTAGTTTCTGTGACCTTGAATGGTCTAGGAAAGGATTATGCACAGTTTCGGACATCCATTGCCGTCCGTGAAAAATTTCCTGATTTTGAGGAGTTGATTGCTCTTCTAATTTTTGAAGAGCAGAGAAATGGTGGTGCATCTTCTTCAGCAGGAACTTCAAAAGAAACTGTCTTTTCTACTCAAATGCTGGCAGAGGTAGAGGCAGAGGTAGAGGAGGCCGATCTGCAGGCCGTGGTAGAAATCAGAATATGCAACAAATGCAAGAAAACCAGTCCTATGCAGGAGGACGTGGTAACTCTAGAGGCAGGGGGAGCCAAAGAGGTCGTGGTGGATGGCAGAGAGGCCAAAATGCAAACAGCAATGTTGAATGCTACTACTGTGGTAAAATGGGGCATATGGCTAAAGACTGCTACAAAAAGCAGAATGACATTATGAATGGAAAATTGCAGCAAGGCAATTATGCATCCTCTAGTAGACAGGGTGATGACAGAAATGAGCATTTGTTTATGGTGCAGCATATGACAAATTCTGTGACAAGTGCAGAAGAAAGCAATGATGTGTGGTATGTTGACTCAGGTGCATCAAACCACATGACAGGTCATGCTGAATGGATGCAGGATGCAAGGAAAATGGAAAAACCACGATTTGTGGAGACTGGTGATGATACTGCACATCCTATTGTGCAGATTGGCAAAATTCCTTTGTCTATGCAGGATGGGAAAAAGAAATACTTGCCTGATGTATTTCATGATCTGAAACATCACCAAGAACCTGGTTTCTGTTGGTCAAATGGTTGAGCAGGGCTTGCAGGTCAGATTCAATCCTCATGGATGTTTTGTTGAGGATATGAAAAATAATGGTCGCTTGATAGCAAAAGGAAAGAAGAAAGGTAGGATGTTTACGCTGGATGCAGACATGCCTGAATTGAGTGTAGCAATGTTTGCACATGGGACCGATGTAGTTGCAGATATTGATATCTGGCATAAACGCATTGGTCATGTTAATGTACAGTGACTTCAATCAATGCAGGCCCAAAATATTGTTGTAGGATTGCCTAAATTCAAGGTTGCAGAAATGCATAAGGTGTGTGAAGCCTGTCAATTTGGAAAACAGGCAAGGAAACCATTTCCTAAGCATGTTCAAGAGAGTAAAAAGCCATTGGAATTAATCCACTCTGATGTGTGGACTACTAAAGCTGCATCTATTGGAGGCTGTCACTATTTTGTCACATTTATTGATGACTTCAGCAGAAAACTTTGGGTGTATTTTATGAAAAAGAAAAGTGAAGTGTTTGGGCACTTCAAAGCTTTTAAAGCTATGGTTGAAAAAGAAACAGGCCTGCAAATAAAATGCCTAAGGTCAGATGGAGGGGGAGAGTACCTCTCAAATGAGTTTGCAAGGTTCCTACAGGAGCATGGCATAAAGCAACAATATTCATGCAGTCATACCCCACAGCAAAATGGAATTGCAGAAAGGAAAAACAGGCATATTGGAGAGGTATCTCGGGCCATGCTAAATGAAAAAGATCTACCAGATTATTATTGGGTTGAAGCAGTTGCTACAGCAGTTTATATAATGAACATGACTCCCATTGTAGCAATACATGGCATGACGCCAGAGGAGATGTATACTGGTAGGAAACCAGACATTTCTCATTTGAAAATTTTTTGTTGCATTGCCTATGTTCATGTGCCAGATGAGTTGAGGTCCAAGTTGGATCCAAAAGCTGAGAAGTGTGTCTTTATTGGTTATTCTCTGCAGCAGAAAGGGTATAGATGCTATAACCCTTCTACTCGTAAGTTTACAGTGAGCAGAGATGTTGTTTTTTATGAGATGAGCAGCTGGTATAAACCAGTAAATGTGATGATTGATGTAGATGCACAAAATGGTAATGCTGCACAGAATTCACAGCAGCAATCACAAAATATTAGTGGACCTAGAGTGTCCTCTAGCAGTGGTTCACATACTTCGTCATGGACAGGTAGATTGAGATCAGGAGAATCTCCTCAAAGCAATGCAGATAGTGGTACGCAGGTATCACGAAAAGGAAAAGAGAAGGTAGTGGCTCAGAGCAGAGCATTGATGATGAGTTGGGTATTCCTTCTGTTGTTACACCTGGAGTAAGGAAGATCAGGGATGTTTTGAGAGCACCTGGAAGTGAGCCTATTTTGCGCAGGTCTACCAGGGTTAGGTATCCTATGGATAGGCTGAAATATGATGGATTTATAGCCATTCACTATGCCTATATGGTTAAAGTGATACAGGAACCAGAACCCACTTCTTTTGAGCAAGCCATGGGAAATGAAAAATGGGAGAAAGCCATGGATGAAGAAATGGATGCCTTGGATGCAAATGCTACATGGGAATTGGTGCCTTTGAGGGAATCCTACCCTCTGGTGAGACCTCTCAAATTGGAGGAATGGGAAATTCTTTCCCCAAGATCCTACTAGCTCCAAAGTCGACACACTGCAAGGGGAGAACTGGAACCTACCCAATGTCCCCATCAATATGTTAGGCCGATACTTTGTAGGTGATGATACTAATGCAGCCATCCCCATAATCTACCAGAACCAGAAGGTTGACGCCATCCTAGATGGGGGAGTGGGTGTGAGTGTCTGCACCAAGGAATGGCCTAGATACAAAGCCATCCTAGGTAGGACCTTCTTGCAAATATCTGGACCCATACATTATTGGCATATCGACAACATCTATTTACGGCATGAGGAGAAAATAGTGCAAGTGGACTTGCATACATACAATCTAGACCATCCTCTATCTGGACAACTATTTTCCTGAGAGTCTAACACAACCAATAGAACTACATCTCTAAAACTGTTCCAAACTTGTGAGAGAGAAGATGAAAGGAGAAAGATGAATTTTGATATGCCCCTCTTTCAGAGCTAGAATTTTCTCAGAACTGCATGCACATTCTGGCAAACATCAATGTCCTAGAAAGAATAGGGTTTCAAATAACAACCCCTGAGCACAAAGAGTTGAGCAATGTGGTTCCCCTCAGAATTCTTAATATGCTCAAACCCCATGAGGTGAGCACAAGATTAGTACGGGTCAAATTAGACCTCCACTAGCTAACATATGTAGGTCACCATGAGTTCTCCACCAACTGGGGATCCCGGTTGAGCAAGGATACCTCTCGATTTGGCTCCTTAAGTGCCATGAAGGAGCCCCCCTTAGGTTCAAAGCTCCCAAGTACCAAAAGCCTAAAGGCACCCGTGACAGGAAAGAGGAACAGTAACCCAAGGGGAGTGGAGGAGGAGGACAAAGAAAAGGAGGACCTACAATAGGCACCTTCCCATTGGTAAGGCCTACACAATTGAGGATCACAAGATCTTGTACCCGCAGGCCAAGAGAACCTAGGAAGAAGGGTGCTTCCAAGGATACAATGGGCCAGTTAAGGTTGAGGTAAAACTGGCATCGGAAGGGGAAAACCCACCACCAATATTCATAGCAGATGACCTCACCCCCAACGAGGAGAGTGATTTAATTTCCCTCCTTTGAGAGTAGAATGACTGCATGGCCTGGAAGTACATAAATATGAAGGGTGTGCTTGCTAAAGTTGTGCATCACACGATACCCATGCTAGAAGATGCCACGCCAGTGTGCCAACGTCCCTACCCTATGAATACCAAATACGTGCTTATAGTGAGGGAGGAGACCCAAAACCTCATAGATGCAGGATTCATCTATGAGATAGAGCATTCAGATTGGGTGTCACCCATCATGATAGTCTTGAAAAAGAATGGAAAGGTTCAAGTATGCATGGATATAAATAAATTCAATGCTGCCACAAGTTGCGACCACTATCCCTTGCTTTTCATGAAACGTGTTATAGAAAGAGTAGCACAAGACAGGAATCTTACAACTTCCTAGATGGATTCTCAGGATACAATCAGGTATATCTCTCCCTACAAGATCAACATAAAACTGGATTCACAGCCAAGTGGGGTGTGTATGTGGCCAAAATAATATCGGATATGCTTTGCATGGCCGATCGAGCATTATTACCATTTTTGCCTTAGTGTCATGCACATCCGTAAAAAAACACGCTGCTAGCTGTGTTATCCGATCAAGTACTTATGCGATGGGAATGCCACTTTTCATGTAAGTCAATTCCACTTATTTGAAGGTGTGTGCAAAGTATTGTGCCCATCGCATATGCATTGCATTGTCGATCAAGCATAAAACACAGTTTTTGCCTTTGTGTCATGCACAACCATATAAAAACGCGGCCATAGGTGTGTTATTCAAATAAGTACTTATCGGATGAGGGCTCCACTTTGCACGCAAGTCTGTTTACACTACGTTGAGGTGCGTGCAAGGTATTGTCACCATTGGATATGGTTTGCATGGTCTATCACGCATTATACATCATTTTTTCCCTAGTGATATGGACATTCGCAAAAAAACACGCCATTAGGTGTGTTATCTGACCAAGTACGTATCGGATGGGTGTCCCTCATTGAGAAAATTTCAATACCACCTAGGTTTAGGTGTACAAAAAGTGTTGTGCCCATCGCATGCCCATCGCATATCCTTTGCATGGTAGATCGAGCATTAAATACTATTTTTGCTCTAGTGTCATGCACATCCATAAAAAAACATGCTGCTAGGTATGTTATCCGATCAAGCACTTATGGGATGGACGTGCCACTTTCCATGTAACTCAATTTCATGTATTTGAAGGTGTGTGCAAAGTATTATGCCCATCGGATATGCTTTGCATTGTCGATCAAGCATAAAACTCCGTTTTTGCCTTAGTGTCATGCACAACCATGAAAAAACACGGTCTTAGGTGTGTTATTGAAACAAGTACTTATCGGATGGGGGCTCCACTTTGCACGCAAGTCCGTTTCAACTATGTTGAGGTGCATGCAAAGTATTGTCACCATCGGATATGCTTTGCATGGTCGATCACACATTATACACCATTTTTTCCCGAGTGATATGTACATATGCAAAAAAACACGCCCTTAGGTGTGTTATCTGACCAAGTACTTATCGGATGGGTGTGCATCTTTGACAACATTCCAATACCACATAGATTGAGCTGTACGAAAAGTGTTTTGCCCATCGGATATCCTTTGCATGATCGATCGAGGAATAAATACTATTTTTGCTCTAGTGTCATGCACATCCATTAAGAAACACACTGGTAGGTATGTTATCTGATCAAGAACTTATGGGATGGGAGTGCCACTTTGCATGTAAGTCAATTCCACCTATTTGAAGGTGTGTGCAAAGTATTGTGCCCATCGGATATGCTTTGCATTGTCGATCAAGCATAAAACAGAGTTTTTGCCTTAGTGTCATGCACAACCATGAAACAACACGGACCTAAGTGTGTTAATTAAACAAGTACTTATCGGATGGGGGCTCCACTTTGCACACAAGTCCCTTTCAACTACGTTGAGGTGCGCGCAAAGAATTGTCACCATCAGATGTGATTTGCATGGTCCATCACGCATTATACACCATTTTTTCCCTAGTGATATGCACATCCGCAAAAAAACACGCCCTTAGAAGTGTTATCTGACCAAGTACTTATCGGATGGGTGTGCCTCCTTGAGAACATTCCAATACCACCTAGGTTTAGGCATATGAAAAGTGTTGTGCCCATCGGATATCCTTTGCATGATTGATGGAGCAATAAATACTATCTTTGCTCTCGTAAAAAAACACGCTGCTAGGTATGTTATCCGATCAAGCACTTATGGGATGGGAGTGCCACATTGCATGTAAGTAAATTCCACCTATTTGAAGGTGTGTGCAAAATATTGTGCCCATCGGATATGCTTTGCATTGTCGATCAAGCATAAAACACTGTTTCTGCCTTGGTGTCATGCACAACCATGAAAAAACACGGTCCTAAGTGTGTTAATTAAACAAGTACTTATCCGATGGGGGCTCCACCTTCCACACAAGTCCGTCTGAACTACATTGAGGTGCGTGCAAAGTATTGTCACCATCGGATATGCTTTGCATGGTCAATCACGCATTATACACCATTTTTTCCCGAGTGATATGCACATCCGCAAAAAAACACGCCCTTAGGTGTGTAATCTGACCAAGTACTTATCGGATGGGTGTGCCTCTTTTAGAACATTCCAATAACACTTAGATTGAGGTGTACAAAACGTGTTGTGCCCATCGGATATCCTTTGCATGATCGATCGAGCAATAAATACTAATTTTGCTCTAGTGTCATGCACATCCGTAAAAAAACACACTGCTAGGTATGTTATCCGATCACGAACTTATGGGATGGGAGTGCCACTTTGCATGTAAGTCAATTCCACCTATTTGAAGGTGTGCAAAGTATTGTGCCGATTGGATATGCTTTGCATTGTCGATCAAGCATAAAACACCGTTTTTGCCTTAGTGTCATGCACAACCATGAAAAAACACGGTCCTAAGTAAGTTAATTAAACAAGTACTTATCGGATGGGAGCTCCACTTTGCAAGCAAGTCCATTTCAACTATGTTGAGGTGCACACAAAGTATTGTCACCATCGGATGTGATTTGCATGGTCAATCTCGCATTATACACAATTTTTTCCCTAGTGATATGCACATCCGCAAAAAAACACGCCCTTAGGTGTGTTATTTGACCAAGTACTTATCGGATGGGTGTGCCTCTTTGAGAACATTTCAATACCACCTAGCTTGTGGTGTAGGGAAAGTATTGTGCCCATCGGATATCCTTTTCATGGTTGATCAAGCATGAAATACTATTTTTGCTCTAGTGTCATGCACATCCATAAAAAAAACACACTGCTAGGTATGTTATCCGATCAAGCACTTATGGGATGGGAGTGCCACTTTGCACGTAAGTCAATTCCACCTATTTGAAGGTGTGTGCAAAGTATTGTGCCCATCGAATATGCTTTGCATTGTCGATCAAGCATAAAACACTATTTTTGCAATAGTGTCATGCACAACCATGAAAAAACACAGTCCTAAGTGTGTTAGTCAAACAAGTACTTATCGGATGGGGGCTCCAATTTGCACGCAAGTCCATTTCAACTAGGTTGAGATGCGTGCAAAGTATTGTCACCATCAGATATGCTTTGCATGGTCGATTACGCATTATGCAACGTTTTTCCCGTAGTGATATGCACATCCCCAAAAAAACATGCCCTTAGGTATGTTATCTGAGCAATTACAACCTAGGTTAAGGTGTACGAAAAGTATTGTGCCCATCGGCTATGCGTTGCATGGTCGATCGAGCATTAAATACCATTTTTGCCTTAGTCTCATGCACAGTCGTAAAAAAACATGCTGCTAGGTGTGTTATCAGATCAAGTACTTATGCGATGGGAATGCCAATTTGCATGTAAGTCAATTCCACCTAGATGAATGTGTGTGCAAAGTATTGTGCCCATCGGATATGCTTTGCATTGTCGATCAAGCATAAAACACCATTTTTGCCTTTGTGTCATGCACAACCATATAAAAACACGGCCGTAGGTGTGTTATTCAAATAAGTACTTATCGGATGAGGGCTCCACTTTGCACGCAAGTCTGTTTCAACTACGTTGAGGTGCGTGAAAAGTATTGTCACCATCGGATATGCTTTGCATGGTCAATCATGCATTATACATCATTTTTTCCCTAGTGAGATGGACATTCGCAAAACAACACGCCATTAGGTGTGTTATCTAACCAAGTACTTATCAGATGGGTGTGCCTCATTGAGAACACTTCAATACCACCTAGGTTCAGGTGTACAAAAAGTGATGTTCCCATCGGATGTCCTTTGCATGGTCGATCGAGCATTAAATACTATTTTTGCTCTAGTGTCATGCATATCCGTAAAAAAACACGCTGCTAGGTATGTTATCTGATCAAGAACTTATGGGATGGGAGTGCCACTTTGCATGTAAGTCAATTCCACCTATTTGAAGGTGTGTGCAAAGTATTGTGCCCATCGGATATGCTTTGCATTGTCGATCAAGCATAAAACACTGTTTTTGCCTTAGTGTCATGCACAACCATGAAAAAACACGGTCCTAAGTGTGTTAATTAAACAAGTACTTATCGGATGGGGGCTCCACTTTGCACGCAAGTCCGTTTCAACTATGTTGAGGTGCGTGCAAAGTATTGTCACCATCGGATATGCTTTGCATGGTCGATCACGCATTATACACCATTTTTTCTCGAGTGATATGCACATTCGTAAAAAAACACACCCTTAGGTGTGTTATTTGACCAAGTACTTATCCCATATGCTTTGCATTGTAGATCAAGCATAAAACACCGTTTTTGCCTTGGTGTCATGCACAACCATGAAAAAACACGGTCCTAAGTGTGTTAATTAAACAAGTACTTATCGGATGGGGGCTCCACTTTGCACACAAGTCCGTTTCAACTATGTTGAGGTGCATGCAAAGTATTGTCACCATCGGATATTCTTTGCATGGTCGATCTTACATTATACACCATTTTTTCCCGAGTGATATACACATCCGCAAAAAAACATGCCCTTAGGTGTGTTATCTGACCAAGTACTTATCGGATGGGTGTGCATCTTTGAAAACATTCCAATACCACATAGGTTGAGGTGTATGAAAAGTGTTGTGCCCATCGGATATCCTTTGCATGATCGGTCGAGCAATAATTACGATTTTGGCTCTAGTGTCATGCACATCTGTAAAAAAACACACTGCTAGGTATGTTATCTGATCAAGAACGTATGGGATGGGAGTGCCACTTTGCATGTAGGTCATTTTCTCCTATTTGAAGGTGTGTGCAAAGTATTGTGCCCATCGGATATGCTTTGCATTGTCGATCAAGAATAAAACACCATTTTTGCCTTAGTGTCATGCAGAACCATGAAAAAACACGGTCCTAAGTGTGTTAATTAAACAAGTACTTATCGGATGGGGGCTCCACTTTGCACGCAAGTCGGTTTAACCTACGTTGAGGTGGGCACAATGTATTGTCACCATAGGATATGATTTGCATGGTCGATCATGCATTATACACCGTTTTTTCCCTAGTGATATGTACATCTGCAAAAAAACACGCCCTTAGCTGTGTTATCTGACCAAGTACTTATTCGATGGGTGTGCCTCTTTGAGAACATTTCAATACCACATAGCTTGCAGTGTAGGAAAAGCTTTGTGCCCATCGGATATCCTTTGCATGGTCGATCGAGCATTAAATACTATTTTTGCTCTAGTGTCATGCACATTCGTAAAAAAAACACGCTGCTAGGTGTGTTATCCAATCAAGCACTTATGGGATAGGAGTGCCACTTTGCATGTGAGTCAATTCCACCTAGTTGAAGGTGTGTGCAAAGTATTGTGCCCATCGGATATGCTTTGCATTGTCGATCAAGCATAAAACACCGTTTTTGCCTTAGTGTCATGCACAACCATGAAAAAACACGGTCCTAAGTGTGTTAATCAAACAAGTACTTATCGGATGGGGGCTCGAGTTTGCACGCAAGTCTGTTTCAACTAGGGTGAGATGCGTGCAAAGTATTGTCACCATCGGACATGCTCTGCATGGTCGATTACGCATTATACAACGTTTTTCCCGTAGTAATATGCACATCCGCAAAAAAACATGCCCTTAGGTATGTTATCTGTTCAGATACTTATCGGATGGGTGTGCCTCTTTGAGTAAATTTAAATACCACCTAGGTTAAGGTGTAGGAAGAGTATTGTGCCCATCGGATATGCTTTGCATGGTCGATCGAGCATTAAATACTATTTTTGCTCTACTGTCATGCACATCTGTAAAAAAAACACGCTGCTAGGTATGTTATCCGATCAAGCACTTATAGGATGGGAGTGCCACTATTCATGTAAGTCAATTCCACCTATTTGAAGGTGTGTGCAAAGTATTGTGCCCATCAGATATGCTTTGCATTGTCGATCAAGCATAAAACACCATTTTTGCCTTAGTGTCATGCACAACCATGAAAAAACACGGTCCTAAGTGTGTTAATCAAACAAGTACTTATTGGATGGGGGCTCCAATTTACACGCAAGTGCTTTTCAACTACGTTGAGGTGAATGCAAAGTATTGTCACCATTGGATATGCTTTGCATGGTCGATCACGCATTATACATCATTTTTTCCCTAGTGATATGGACATTCGCAAAAAAACATGCCATTAGGTGTGTTATTTGACCAAGTACTTATCGGATGGGTGTGCCTCATTGAGAACATTTCAATACCACCTAGGATGAGGTGTAGAAAAAGTGTTGTGACCATCAGATATCCTTTGCATGGTCGATCGAGCATTAAATACTATTTTTGATCTAGTATCATGCACATTCGTAATAAAACACGCTGCTAGGTATATTATCCGATCAAGCACTTATGGGATGGGTGTGCCACTTTGCATGTAAGTCAATTCCACCTATTTTAAGGTGTGTGCAAAGTATTGTGCCCATCGGATATGCTTTGCATTGTCGATCAAGCATAAAACACCGTTTTTGCCTTAGTGTCATGCACAACCATGAAAAAACACGGTCCTAAGTGTGTTATTCGGATGGGGGCTCCACTTTTCACGCAAGTCCGTTTCAACTATGTTGAGGTGCGTGCAAAGTATTGTCACCATCGGATATGCTTTGCATGGTCGATCACACATTATACACCAATTTTTCCCGAGTGATATGTACATACGCAAAAAAACACGCCCTTAGGTTTGTTATCTGACCAAGTACTTATCGGATGGGTGTGCATCTTTGAAAACATTCCAATACCACATAGATTGAGCTGTACGAAAATTGTTGTGCCCATCGGATATCCTTTGCATGATCGATCGAGCAATAAATACTATTTTTGCTCTAGTGTCATGCACATCCGTAAAAAAACACACTGCTATGTATGTTATCTGATCAAGAGCTTATGGTATGGGAGTGCCACTTCGCATGTAAGTCAATTCCACCTATTTGAAGGTGTGTGCAAAGTATTGTGCCCATCGGATATGCTTTGCATTGTCAATCAAGCATAAAACACCGTTTTTGCCTTAGTGTCATGCACAACCATGAAAAAGCACGGTCCTAAGTGTGTTAATTAAACAAGTACTTACCGGATGGGGGCCCCACTTTTCATCCAAGTCCGTCTCAACTATTTTGACGTGTGCACAAAGTATTGTCACCATCGGATATGATTTGCATGGTCGATCACGCATTAGACACCATTTTTTCCCATGATATGCACATCCACAAAAAAACACGCCCTTAGGTGTGTTATCTGACCAAGTACTTATCGGATGGTTGTGCCTCTTTGAGAACATTCCAATGCAGCATAGGCTGAGGTGTACGAAAAGTGTTGTGCCCATCGGATATCCTTTGCATGGTCGATCGAGCATTAAATACTATTTTTGCTCTAGTGTCATGCACATCCGTAAAAAAACACGCTGCTAGGTATGTTATCCGATCAAGAACTTATGGGATGGGAGTGCCACTTTGGATGTAAGTCAATTCCACCTATTTAAAGGTGTGTGCAAAGTACTGTGCCCATCGGATATGCTTTGCATTCTCGATCAAGCATAAAACACCGTTTTTGCCTTAGTGTCATGCACAACCATGAAAAAACACGGTACTAAGTGTGTTAATTAAACAAGTACTTATCGGATGGGAAATCCACTTTGCACGCAAGTCTGTTTCAACTGAGTTGTGGTGCGTGCAAAGTATTATCACGATCAGATATGATTTGCATGGTCGATCACGCATTATACACCGCTTTTTCCCTAGTGATATGCACATCCGCAAAAAAACACGCCCTTAGGTGTGTTATCTGACCAAGTACTTATCGGATGGGTGCGCCTCTTTGAGAACATTTCAATACTACCTAGCTTGCAGTGTAGGAGAAGTGTTGTGCCCATCGGATATCCTTTGCATGGTCGATCGAGCATTAAATACTATTTTTGCTCTAGTGTCATGCACATCCGTAAAAAAAACACGCTGCTAGGTATGTTATCCAATCAAGCACTTATGGGATGGGAGTGCCACTTTGCATGTAAGTCAATTCAACCTATTTGAAGGTGTGTGCAAAGTATTGAGCCCATCGGATATGCTTTGCATTGTCTATCAAGCATAAAACACCGTTTTTGCCTTAGTGTCATGCACAACCATGAAAAAACACGGACCTAAGTGTGTTAATTAAACATGTACTTAATGGATGGGGGCTCCACTTTGCATTTCAACTACTTTGAGGTGCGTGCAAAGTATTGTCACCATCGGATATGCTTTGCATGGTCGATCACGCATTATACACCATTTTTTCTAGAGTGATATGCACATCCGCAAAAAAACACACCCTTAGGTGTGTTATCTGACAAGTACTTATCGAATGGGTGTGCCTCTTTGAGAACATTCCAATACCACGTAGGTTGAGGCATACAAAATGTGTTGTGCCCATTGGATATCCTTTGCATGATCGATCGAGCAATAAATACTATTTTTGCTCTAGTGTCATGCACATCCGTAAAAACACACGCTGCTAGGTATGTTATCTGATCAAGCACTTATGGGATTGGAGTGCCACTTTGATGTAAGTCAATTCCACCTAGTTGAAGGTGTGTGCAAAGTATTGTGCCCATCGGATATGCTTTGCATTGTCGAGCAAGCATAAAACAACGTTTTTTCCTTAGTGTCATGCACAACCATGAAAAAACACGGTCCTAGGTGTGTTAATCAAACAAGTACTTATCGGATGGCAGCTCGACTTTGCACGCAAGTCCATTTCAACTATGAAAAATGTTGTGCCCATCGGATATTCTTTGCATGGTCGATCGAGCATTAAATACTATTTTAACTCTAGTGTCATGCACATCCGTAAAAAAAGACGCTGCTAGGTATGTTATCCGATCAAGCGCTTATAAAATGGGCGTGCCACTTTGCATGTAAGTCAATTCCACCTAGTTGAAGGTGTGTGCAAAATATTGTGCCCATAGGATATGCTTTGAATTGTCGATTAAGCATAAAATACCGTTTTTGCCTTAGTGTCATGCACAACCATGAAAAAACATGGTCCTAGGTGTGTTATTCAAACAAATACTTATCGGATGGGGGCTCCACTTTGCACGCAAGTCCGTTTCAACTACATTGGGGTGCGCGCAAAGTATTGTCACCATCGGATATTATTTGCATGGTCGATCACGCATTATATACCATTTTTTCTCTAGTGGTATGCACATCCGCAAAAAAACACGCCCTTAGGTGTGTTATCTGACCAAGTACGTATCGGATGGGTGTGCCTCATTGAGAACATTTCAATACCACCTAGGTTGAGGTGTACGAAAAGTGTTGTGCCCATCGCATATAATTTGCATGGTAGATCGAGCATTAAATACTATTTTTGCTCTAGTGTCATGCACATCCGTAAAAAAACATGCTGCTAGGTATGTTATCCGATCAAGCACTTATGGGATGGACGTGCCACTTTGCATGTAACTCAATTTCATGTAGTTAAAGGTGTGTGCAAAGTGTTATGCCCATCGAATATGCTTTGCATTGTCGATCAAGCATAAAACACCGTTTTTGCCTTAGTGTCATGCACAACCATGAAAAAACACGGTCTTAGGTGTGTTATTCAAACAAGTACTTATCCGATGGGGCCTCCATTTTGCACGCAAGTCCATTTCAACTACGTTGAGGTGCGTGAAAAGTATTGTCACCATCGGATATGCTTTGCATGGTCGATCACACATTATACACCATTTTTTCCCGAGTGATATGTACATACGCAAAAAAACACGCCCTTAGGTGTGTTATCTGACCAAGTACTTATCGGATGGGTGCGCAACTTTGAAAACATTCCAATACCACATAAATTGACCTGTACGAAAAGTGTTTTGCCCATCGGATATCCTTTGCATGATCGATCGAGGAATAAATACTATTTTTGCTCTAGTGTCATGCACATCCGTTAAAAATCACACTGGTAGGTATGTTATCCGATCAAGAACTTTTGGGATGGGAGTGCCACTTTGCATGTAAGTCAATTCCACCTATTTGAAGGTGTGTGCAAAGTATTGTGCCCATCGGATATGCTTTGCATTGTCGATCAAGCATAAAACACAGTTTTTGCCTTAGTGTCATGCACAACCATGAAAAAACACGGACCTAAGTGTGTTAATTAAACAAGTACTTATCAGATGGGGGCACCACTTTGCATGCAAGTCCCTTTCAACTACGTTGAGGTGCGCCCAAGGAATTGTCACCATCAGATGTGATTTGCATGGTCCATCACGCATTATACACCATTTTTTTCCTGGTGATATGCACATCCACAAAAAAACACGCCCTTAGGTGTGTTATCTGACCAAGTACTTATCGGATGGGTGTGCCTCTTTGAGAAAATTCCAATACCACCTAGGTTTAGGCATATGAAAAGTGTTGTGCCCATCGGATATCCTTTGCATGATCGATCGAGCAATAAATGCTATTTTTGCTCTCGTAAAAAAACACGCTGCTAGGTATGTTATCCGATCAAGCACTTATGGGATGGGAGTGCCACTTTGCATGTAAGTAAATTCCGCCTATTTGAAGGTGTGTGCAAAGTCTTGTGCCCATCGGATATGCTTTGCATTGTCGATCAAGCATAAAACATTGTTTTTGCCTTGGTGTCATGCACAACCATGAAGAAACACGGTCCTTAGTGTGTGAATTAAACAAGTACTTATCGGATGGGGGCTCCACTTTGCACGCAAGTCTATTTAAACTACATTGAGGTGCGTGCAAAGTATTTTCACCATCGGATATGCTTTGCATGGTCGATCACGCATTATACACCATTTTTTCCCGAGTGATATGCACATCCGTAAAAAAACACGCCCTTAGGTGTGTAATCTGACCTAGTACTTATCAGATGGGTGTGCCTCTTTGAGAACATTCCAGTACCACATAGATTGAGGTGTACGAAAAGTGTTGTGCCCATCGGATATCCTTTGCATGATCGATCGAGCAATAAATACTATTTTTGCTCTAGTGTCATGCACATCTGTAAAAGAACACACTGCTAGGTATGTTATCCGATCAAGAACTTATGGGATGGGAGTGCCACTTTGCATGTAAGTCAATTCCACCTAGTTAAAGGTGTGCAAAGTATTGTGCCGATTGGATATGCTCTGCATTGTCGATCAAGCATAAAACACCGTTTTTGCCTTAGTGTCATGCACAACCATGAAAAAACACGGTCCTAGGTGTGTTACTCAAACAAATACTTATTGGATGGGGGCTCCACTTTGCACGCAAGTCCGTTTCAACTACTACATTGAGGTGCGCGCAAAGTATTGTCTCCATCGGATATTATTTGCATGGTCGATCACGCCTTATACACCATTTTTTCTCTAGTGGTATGCACATCCGTAAAAAAACATGCCCTTAGGTGTGTTATCTGACCAAGTACTTATCGGATGGGTGTGCCTCTTTGAGAAAATTTCAATACCACCTAGGTTGAGGCGTACAAAAAGTGTTGTGCCCATCGGATATCCTTTGCATGGTTGATCGAGCATTAAATACTATTTTTGCTCTAGTAAAAAACATGCTGCTACGTATGTTATCCAATCAAGCACTTATGGGATGGGAGTGCCACTTTGCATGTAAGTCAATTCCACCTATTTGAAGGTGTATGCAAAGTATTGTGCCCATTGGATATGCTTTGCATTGTCGATCAAGCATAAAACACCCTTTTTGCCTTAGTGTCATGCACAATCATGAAAAAACACGGTCCTAAATGTGTTAATCAAACAAGTACTTATCGGATGGGGGCTCCAGTTTGCACGCAAGTCCGTTTCAATTAGGTTGAGATGCGTACAAAGTATTGTCACCATCGGATATGCTCTGCATGGTCGATTATGCATTATACAACGTTTTTCCCGTAGTGATATGCACATCCGCAAAAAAACATGCCCTTAGGTATGTTATCTGACAAACTACTTATCGCATGGGTGTGCCTCTTTGAGAACATTTCAATACCACCCAGGTTAAGGTATAGGAAAAGTATTGTGTGCATCGGATATGCTTTGCATGGCCGATCGAGCATTATTACCATTTTTGCCTTAGTGTCATGCACATCCGTAAAAAAACACGCTGCTAGTTGTGTTATCCGATCAAGTACTTATGCGATGGGAATGCCACTTTGCATGTAAGTCAATTCCACTTAGTTGAAGGTGTGTGCAAAGTATTGTGCCCATCGGATATGCATTGCATTGTCGATCAAGCATAAAACACAGTTTTTGCCTTTGTGTCATGCACAACCATATAAAAACACGGCCGTAGGTGTGTTATTCAAATAAGTACTTATCGGATGGGGGCTCCACTTTGCACGCAAGTCCATTTGAACTACTTTGAGGTGCGTGCAAGGTATTGTCACCATCGGATATGGTTTTCTCGGTCTATCACGCATTATACATCATTTTTTGCCTAGTGATATGGACATTCGCAAAAAAACATGCCATTAGGTGTGTTATCTGACCAAGTACGTATCGAATGGGTGTGCCTCATTGAGAACATTTCAATACCACCTAGGTTGAGGTGTACGAAAAGTGTTGTGCCCATCGCATATCCTTTGCATGGTAGATCGAGCATTAAATACTATTTTTGCTCTAGTGTCATGCACATCCGTAAAAAAACACGCTGCTAGGTATGTTATCCGATCAAGCACTTATGGGATGGGAGTGCCACTTTGCATGTAAGTAAATTTCACCTATTTGAAGGTGTGTGCAAAGTATTGTGCCCATCGGATATGATTTGCATTGTCGCTCAAGCATAAAACACTGTTTTTGCCTTGGTGTCATGCACAACCATGAAAAAACACGGTCCTAAATGTGTTAATTAAACAAGTACTTATTGGATGGGGGCTCCACTTTGCACGCAATTCCGTTTCAACTACATTGAGGTGCGTGCAAAGTATTGTCACCGTCGGATATGCTTTGCATGGTCGATCACGCATTATACACCATTTTTTCCCGAGTGATATGCACATCCGGAAAAAAACACGCCCTTAGGTGGGTAATGTGACCAAGTACTTATTGGATGGGTGTGCCTCTTTGAGAATATTCCAATACCACATAGATTGAGGTGTATGAAAAGTGTTGTGCCCATCGGATATCCTTTGCATGATCGATCGAGCAATAAATACTATTTTTGCTCTAGTGTCATCCACATCCGTAAAAAAACACACTGCTAGGTATGTTATCCGATCAAGAACTTATGGGATGGGAGTGCCTCTTTGCATGTAATTCAATTCCACCTAGTTGAAGGTGTGTGCAAGGTATTGTGCCGATTGGATATGCTTTGTATTGTCGATCAAGCATAAAACACCGTTTTTTCCTTAGTGTCATGCACAACCATGAAAAAACACGGTCCTAAGTAAGTTAATTAAACAAGTACTTATCGGATGGGGGCTCCACTTTGCACGCAAGTCCATTTCAACTACTTTGAGGTGCGCACAAAGTATTGTCACCATTTGCATGGTCAATCTCGCATTATACACCATTTTTTCCCTAGTGATATGCACATCCGCAAAAAAATACGCCCTTAGGTGTGTTATCTAACCAAGTACTTATCGGATGGGTGTGCCTCTTTGAGAACATTTCAATACCACCTATCTTGTGGTGTAGTGAAAGTGTTGTGCCCATCGGATATCCTTTGCATGGTCGATCGAGCATGAAATACTATTTTTGCTCTAGTGTCATGCACATCCATAAAAAAAACACACTGCTAGGTATGTTATCTGATCAAGCACTTATGGGATGGGAGTGCCACTTTGCATGTAAGTCAATTCCACCAATTTGAAGGTGTGTGCAAAGTATTGTGCCCATCGGATATGCTTTGCATTGTCGATCAAGCATAAAACACTATTTTTGCAATAGTGTCATGCACAACCATGAAAAAACACGGTCCTAAGTGTGTTAGTCAAACAAGTACTTATCAGATGGGGACTCTAGTTTGCACACAAGTCCATTTAAACTAGGTTGAGATGTGTGCAAAGTATTGTCACCATCAGATATGCTCTGCATGGTCGATTACGCATTATACAACGTTTTTCCCGTAGTGATATGCACATCCGCAAAAAAACATGCCCTTAGGTATGTTATCGGAGCAAGTACTTATTCGATGGCTCTGCCTCTTTGAGAACATTTCAATACAACCTAGGTTAAGGTGTACAAAAAGTATTGTGCCCATCGGATATGCTTTGCATGGTCGATCGAGCATTAAATACCATTTTTGCCTTAGTGTCATGCACATTCGTAAAAAAACACGCTGCTAGGTGTGTTATCCAATCAAGTACTTATGCGATGGGAATGCCAATTTGCATGTAAGTCAATTCCAACTAGATGAAGGTGTGTGCAAAGTATTGTGCCCATCGGATATGCTTTGCATTGTCGATCAAGCATAAAACACCGTTTTTGCCTTTGTGTCATGCACAACCATATAAAAACACGGCCGTAGGTGTGTTATTCAAATAAGTACTTATCGGATGAGGGCTCCACTTTGCACACAAGTTTGTTTCAACTATGTTGAGGTGCGTGAAAAGTATTGTCACCATCGGATATGCTTTGCATGGTCAATCATGCATTATACATCATTTTTTCCTTAGTGATATGGACATTGGCAAAAAAACACGCCATTAGGTGTGTTATCTAACCAAGTACTTATCGGATGGGTGTGCCTTATTGAGAACATTTCAATACCACCTAGGTTGAGGTGTACAAAAAGTGTTGTTCCCATCGAATGTCCTTTGCATGGTCGATCGAGCATTAAATACTATTTTTGCTCTAGTGTCATACATATCCGTAAAAAGACACGCTGCTAGGTATGTTATCTGATCAAGAACTTATTGGATGCGAGTGCCACTTTGCATGTAAGTAAATTCCACCTATTTGAAGGTGTGTGCAAAGTATTGTTCCCATCGGATATGCTTTGCATTGTCGATCAAGCATAAAACACCGTTTTTGCCTTAGTGTCATGCACAACCATGAAAAAACACGATCCTAAGTGTGTTAATTAAACAAGTACTTATCGGATGGGGGCTCTGCTTTGCACGCAAGTTCGTTTCAACTATCTTGAGGAGCGTGCAAAGTATTGTCACCATCGGATATGCTTTGCATGGTCGATCACGCATTATACACCATTTTTTCTCGAGTGATATGAACATCCGTAAAAAAACACACCCTTAGGTGTGTTATTTGACCAAGTACTTATCTGATATGCTTTGCATTGTCGATCAAGCATAAAACACCGTTTTTGCCTTGGTGTCATGCACAACCATGGAAAAACACGGTCCTAAGTGTGTTAATTAAAGAAGTACTTATCGGATGGGGGCTCCACTTTGCACACAAGTCCATTTCAACTATGTTGAGGTGCATGCAAAGTATTGTCACCATCGGATATGCTTTGCATGGTCGATCACACATTATACACCATTTTTTCCCGAGTGATATACACATCCGCAAAAAAACATGCCCTTAGGTGTGTTATCTGACCAAGTACTTATCGGATCGGTGTGCATCTTTGAAAACATTCCAATACCACATAGGTTGAGGTGTACGAAAAGTGTTGTGCCCATCGGATATCCTTTGCATGATCGGTCGTGCAATAATTACTATTTTGGCTCTAGTGTCATGCACATCCGTAAAAAAACACACTGCTAGGTATGATATCCGATCAAGAACTTATGGGATGGGAGTGCCACTTTGCATGTAGGTCATTTCCACCTATTTGAAGGTGTGTGCAAAGTATTGTGCCCATCGGATATGCTTTGCATTGTCGATCAAGCATAAAACACCGTTTTTGCCTTAGTGTCATGCACAACCGTGAAAAAACACGGTCCTAAGCGTGTTAATTAAACAAGTACTTATCGGATGGGGGCTCCACTTTGTACGCAAGTCCATTTAACCTACGTTGAGGTGGGCACAAAGTATTGTCACCATCGGATATGATTTGCATGGTCGATCATGCATTATATACCGTTTTTTCCCTAGTGATATGTACATCTGTAAAAAAACACGCCCTGAGCTGTGTTATCTGACCAAGTACTTATCGGATGGGTGTGCCTCTTTGAGAACATTTCAATACCACCTAGCTTGCAGTGTAGGAAAAGCATTGTGCCCATCGGATATCCTTTGCATGGTCGATTGAGCATTAAATACTATTTTTGCTCTAGTGTCATGCACATTCGTAAAAAAAACACGCTGCTAGGTATGTTATCCGATCAAGCACTTATGGGATGGGAGTGCCACTTTGCATGTCAGTCAATTCCACCTAGGTGAAGGTGTGTATAAAGTATTGTGCCCATCGGATATGCTTTGCATTGTCGATCAAGCATAAAACACCATTTTTGCCTTAGTGTCATGCACAACCATGAAAAAACACGGTCCTAAGTGTGTTAATCAAACAAGTACCTTCGGATGGGGGCTCGAGTTTGCACGCAAGTCTGTTTCAACTAGGTTGAGATGCGTGCAAAGTATTGTCATCATCGGATATGCTCTGCATGGTCGATTATGCATTATACAATGTTTTTCCCGTAGTAAAATGCACATCCGCAAAAAAACATGCCCTTAGGTATGTTATCTGTCCAAGTACTTATCGAATGGGTGTGCCTCTTTGAGAAAATTTTAATACCACCTAGGTTAAGGTGTAATAAAAGTATTGTGCCCATCAGATATGCTTTGCATGGTCCATCGAGCATTAAATACTATTTTTGCTCTAGTGTCATGCACATCCGTAAAAGAAACACGCTGCTAGGTATGTTATCTGATCAAGCACTTCTAGGATGGGAGTGCCACTTTGCATGTAAGTCAATTCCACCTATTTGAAGGTGTGTGCAAAGTATTGTGCCCATCAGATATGCTTTGCATTGTCGATCAAGCATAAAACACCGTTTTTGCCTTAGTGTCATGCACAACCATGAAAAAACATGATCCTAAGTGTGTTAATCAAACAAGTACTTATCGGATGGGGGCTCCAATTCACACGCAAGTGCTTTTCAACTACGTTGAGGTGAATGCAAAGTATTGTCACCATTGGATATGCATTCCATGGTCGATCACACATTATACATCATTTTTTCCCTAGTGATATGGACATTCGCAAAAAAAACACGCGATTAGGTATGTTATTTGACCAAGTACTTATCGGATGGGTGTGCCTCATTGAGAACATTTCAATACCACCTAGGATGAGGTGTAAAAAAAGTGTTGTGCCCATCAGATATCCTTTGCATGGTCGATCGAGCATTAAATACTATTTTTGATCTAGTGTCATGCACATTCGTAATAAAACACACTGCTAGGTATATTATCCGAACAAGCACTTATGGGATGGGTGTGCCACTTTACATGTAAGTTAATTCCACCTATTTTAAGGTGTGTGCAAAGTATTGTGCCCATCGGCGGATATGCTTTGCATTGTCGATCAAGCATAAAACACCGTTTTTGCCTTAGTGTCATGCACAACCATGAAAAAACACGGTCCTAAGTGTATTAATTAACTAAGTACTTATCGGATGGGGGCTCCACTTTGCACACAAGTCCGTTTCAACTACGTTGAGGTGCGTGCAAAGTATTCTCACCATCCGATAAGTCCGTTTCAACTACGTTGAGGTGCATGCAAAGTATTGTCACCATCGGATATGCTTTGCATGGTCGATCACACATTATATACCATTTTTTCCCGAGTGATATGTACATACGCAAAAAAACACGCCCTTAGGTGTGTTATCTGACCGAGTACTTTTCGGATGTGTGTGCATCTTTGAAAACATTCCAATAGCACATAGATTGAGCTGTACGAAAAGTGTTTTGGCCATCGGATATCCTTTGCATGATCGATCGAGGAATAAATTCTATTTTTGCTCTAGTGTCATGCACATCCGTTAAAAAACACACTTGTAGGTATGTTATCCGATCAAGAACTTATGGGATGGGAGTGCCACTTTGCATGTAAGTCAATTCCACCTATTTGAAGGTGTGTGCAAAGTATTGTGCCCATCGAATATGCTTTGCATTGTCGATCAAGCATAAAACATGGTTTTTGCCTTAGTGTCATGCACAACCATGAAAAAACACGGACCTTAGTGTGAAAATTAAATAAGTACTTATTGGATGGGGGCTCCACTTTGCACGCAAGTCCCTTTCAACTACGTTGAGGTGGGCGCAAAGAATTGTCACCATCAGATGTGATTTGCATGGTCCATCACGCATTATACACCATTTTTTCCCTAGTGATATGCACATCCGCAAAAAAACACGCCCTTAGGTGTGTTATCTGACCAAGTACTTATCGGATGGGTGTGCCTCTTTGAGAAAATTCCAATACCACCTAGGTTTAGGCATAGGAAAAGTGTTGCGCCCATCGGATATCCTTTGCATGATCGATCGAGAAATAAATACTATTTTTGCTCTCGTAAAAAAACATGCTGCTAGGTATGTTATCCGATCAACTTATGGGATGGGAGTTCCACTTTTCATGTAAGTAAATTCCACCTATTTGAAGGTGTGTGCAAAGTATTGTGCCCATCGGATAGGCTTTGCATCGTCGATCAAGCATAAAACACTGCTTTTGCCTTGGTGTCATGCACAACCATGAAAAAACACGGTCCTAAGTGTTATCTGACCAAGTACTTATCGGATGGGTGTGCCTCTTTGAGAACATTCCAATACCACATAGGTTGAGGTGTAGGAAAAGTGTTGTGCCCATCGGATATCCTTTGCATGATCGATCGAGCAATAAATACTATTTTTGCTCTAGTGTCATGCACATCCGTAAAAAAACACACTGCTATGTATGTTATCTGATCAAGAACTTATGCTATGGGAGTGCCACTTTGCATGTAAGTCAATTCCACATATTTGAACGTGTGTGCAAAGTATTGTGCCCATCGGATATGCTTTGCATTGTCGATCAAGCATAAAACACCGTTTTTGCCTTAGTGTCATGCACAACCATGAAAAAACACGGTCCTAAGTGTGTTAATTAAACAAGTACTTATCGGATTGGGGCTCCACTTTGCATGCAAGTCTGTCTCAACTATGTTGAGGTGCGCACAAAGTATTGTCACCATAGGATATGATTTGCATGGTCGATCACGCATTATACACCGTTTTTTCCCATGATATGCACATCCGCAAAAAAACACACCCTTAGGTGTGTTATCTGACCAAGTACTTATCGGATGGGTGTGCCTCTTTGAGAACATTCCAATACCACATAGGTTGAGGTGTACAAAAAGTGTTGTGCCCATCGGATATCCTTTGCATGGTCGATCGAGCATTAAATACTATTTTTGCTCTAGTGTCATGCGCATCCGTACAAAAACACGCTGCTAGGTATGTTATCCGATCACGAACTTATGCGATGGGAGTGCCACTTTGAATATAAGTCAATTCCACCTATTTAAAGGTGTGTGCAAAGTATTGTGCCCATCGCATATGCTTTGCATTCTCGATCAAGCATAAAACACCGCTTTTACCTTAGTGTCATGCACAACCATGAAAAAACACGGTATTAAGTGTGTTAATTAAACAAGTACTTATCGGATGGGGGCTCCACTTTGCACGCAAGTCCGTTTCAACTAAGTTGAGGTGCGCGCAAAGTATTATCATGATCAGATATGATTTGCATGGTGGATCACGCATTATACACCGCTTTTTCCCTAGTGATATGCACATCCGCAAAAAAACACACCCTTAGGTGTGTTATCTGACCAAGTACTTATCAGATGGGTGCGCCTCTTTGAGAACATTTCAATACCACCTAGCTTGTGGTGTAGGAGAAGTGTTGTGCCCATCGGATATCCTTTGCATGGTCGATCGAGCATTAAATACTATTTTTGCTCTAGTGTCATGCACATCCGTAAAAACAACACGCTGCTAGGTATGTTATCCAATCAAGCACTTATGGGATGGGAGTGCCACTTTGCATGTAAGTCAATTCCTCCTATTTGAAGGTGTGTGCAAAGTATTGTGCCCATCGGATATGCTTTGAATTGTCAATCAAGCATAAAACACCGTTTTTGCCTTAGTGTCATGCACAACCATGAAAAAACACGGACCTAAGTGTGTTAATTAAACAAGTACTTAATGGATGGGGGTTCCACTTTGCACGCAAGTCCGTTTCAACTACGTTGAGGTGCGTGCAAAGTATTGTCACCATCGGATATGCTTTGCATGGTCGATCACGCATTATACACCATTTTTTCCCAAGTGATATGCACATCCGTAAAAAAACACACCCTTAGGTGTGTTATCTGACCAAGGACTTATTGGATGGGTGTGCCTCTTTGAGAACATTCCAATATCACCTAGGTGGAGGCATACAGAAAGTGTTGTGCCCATTGGATATCCTTTGCATGATCGATCGAGCAATAAATACTATTTTTGCTCTAGTGTCATGCACATCCATAAAAACACACACTGCTAGGTATGTTATCTGATCAAGCAATTATGGGATTGGAGTGCCACTTTGATGTAAGTCAATTCCACCTAGTTTAAGGTGTGTGCAAAGTATTGTGCCCATCAAATATGCTTTGCATTGTCGATCAAGCATAAAACAATGTTTTTTCCTTAGTGTCATGCACAACCATGAAAAAACACGGTCCTAGGTGTGTTAATCAAACAAGTACTTATCGGATGGGGGATCGACTTTGCACACAAGTCCATTTCAACTATGAAAAATGTTGTGCCCATCGGATATTCTTTGCATGGTCGATCGAGCATTAAATACTATTTTAACTCTAGTGTCATGCAAATCCCTAAGAAAAGACGCTGCTAGGTATGTTATCCGATCAAGCACTTATAAGATGGGCGTGCCACTTTGCACCTAAGTCAATTCCACCTAGTTGAAGGTGTGTGCAAAATATTGTGCCCATGGGATATGCTTTGAATTGTCGATCAAGCATGAAATACCATTTTTGCCTTGGTGTCATGCACAACCATGAAAAAACACGGTCCTAGGTGTGTTATTCAAACAAATACTTATCGGATGGGCGCTCCACTTTGCATGCAAGTCCATTTCAACTACATTGAGGTGCGCACAAAGTATTGTCACCATCGGATATTGTTTGCATGGTCGATCACGCCTTATACACCATTTTTTCTCTAGTGGTATGCACATCCGCAAAAAAACACGCCCTTAGGTGTGTTATCTGACCAAGTACTTATCGGATGAGTGTGCATCTTTGAGAACATTTCAATACCACCTAGGTTAAGGCATACGAAAAGTGTTGTACCCATGGGATATCGTTTGCATGGTTGATCGAGCATTAAATACTATTTTTGCTCTAGTGTCATGCACATCCATAAAAAAACATGCTGCTAGGTATGTTATCCGATCAAGCACTTATGGGATGGGAGTGCCACTTTGCATATAAGTCAATTCCACCTAATTGAAGGTGTGTGCAAAGTATTGTGCCCATCGGATATGCTTTGCATTGTCGATCAAGCATAAATAACCATTTTTGCCTTAGTGTCATGCACAACCATGAAAAAACACGGTCCGAAATGTGTTAATCAAACAAGTACTTATCGGATGGGGGCTCCAGTTTGCACGCAAGTCCGTTTTGATTAGGTTGGGATGCGTGCAAAGTATTGTCACCATCGGATATGCTCTGCATGGTCGATTATGCATTATACAACGTTTTTCCCGTAGTGATATGCACATCCGCAAAAAAACATGCCCTTAGTTATGTTATCTGACCAAGTACTTATCGGATTGGTGTGCCTCTTTGAGAACATTTCAATACCACCTAGGTTAAGGTATAGGAAAAGTATTGTGTGCATCGGATATGCTTTGCATGGCCGATCGAGCATTATTACCATTTCTGCCTTAGTGTCATGCACATCCGTAAAAAAACACGTTGCTAGTTGTGTTATCCGATCAAGTACTTATGCGATGTAGGTGTGTTATCTAACCAAGTACTTATCGGATGGGTGTGCCTCTTTGAGAACATTTCAATACCACCTAGGTTGAGGTGTACAAAAAGTGTTGTTCCCATCGGCCGATGTCCTTTGTATGGTCGATCGAGGATTAAATACTATTTTTGCTCTAGTGTGATGCATATCCATAAAAAAACACGCTGCTAGGTATGTTATCTGATCAAGAACTTATGGGATGGGAGTGCCACTTTGCATGTAAGTCAATTCCACCTATTTGAAGGTGTGTGCAAAGTATTGTGCCCATCGGATATGCTTTGCATTGTCGATCAAGCATAAAACACCGTTTTTGCCTTAGTGTCATGCAAAACCATGAAAAAACACGGTCTTAAGTGTGTTAATTAAACAAGTACTTATGGGATGGGGGCTCCCCTTTGCATGCAAGTCCGTTTCAACTATGTTGAGGTGCGTGCAAAGTATTGTCACCATCGGATATGCTTTGCATGGTCGATCATGCATTATACACCATTTTTTCTCGAGTGATATGCACATCCGTAAAAAAACACACCCTTAGGTGTGTTATTTGACCAAGTACTTATCCGATATGCTTTGCATTGTCGATCAAGCATAAAACACCGTTTTTGCCTTGGTGTCATGCACAACCATGAAAAAACACGATCCTAAGTGTGTTAATTAAACAAGTACTTATCGGATGGGGGCCCCACTTTGCACACAAGTCCGTTTAACCTACGTTGAGGTGGGCGCAAAGTATTGTCACCATCGGATATGATTTGCATGGTCGATCATGCATTATACACCGTTTTTTCCCTAGTGATATGTACATCCGCAAAAAAACATGCCCTTACTTGTGTTATCTGACCAAGTACTTATCGGATGGGTGTGCCTCTTTGAGAACATTTCAATACCACCTAGCTTGCAGTGTAGGAAAAGCATTGTGCCCATCGGATATCCTTTGCATGGTCGATCGAGCATTAAATACTATTTTTGCTCTAGTGTCATGCACATTCGTAAAAAAACACGCTGCTAGGTATGTTATCCGATCAAGCACTTATGGGATGGGAGTGCCACTTTACATGTAAGTCAATTGCACCTAGTTGAAGGTGTGTGCAAAGTATTGTGCCCATGGGATATGCTTTGCATTGTCGATCAAGCATAAAACACCATTTTTGCCTTAGTGTCATGCACAACCATGAAAAAACACGGTCCTAAGTGTGTTAATCAAACAAGTACTTATCGAATGGGGGCTCGAGTTTGCACGCAAGTCTGTTTCAACTAGGTTGAGATGCGTGCAAAGTATTGTCACCATCAGATATGTTCTACATGGTCGATTACGCATTATACAACGTTTTTCCCGTAGTAATATTATGCACATCTGCAAAAAAACATGCCTTAGGTATGTTATCTGTCCAAGTACTTATCGGATGGGTGTGCCTCTTTGAGAAAATTTCAATACCGCCTAGGTTAAGGTGTAGGGAAAGTATTGTGTCCATCGAATATGCTTTGCATGGTCGATCGAGCATTAAATACTATTTTTTCTCTTGTGTCATGCACATCCGTAAAAAAAACACGCTGCTAGGTATGTTATCCGATCAAGCACTTATAGGATGGGAGTGCCACTTTGCATGTAAGTCAATTCCACCTATTTGAAGGTGTGTGCAAAGTATTGTGCCCATCGGATATGCTTTGCATTGTCGATCAAGCATAAAACACCGTTTTTGCCTTAGTGTCATGCACAACCATGAAAAAACACGGTCCTAAGTGTGTTAATCAAACAAGTACTTATTGGATGGGGGCTCCAATTTACACACAAGTGCTTTTCAACTACGTTGAGGTGCATGCAAAGTATTGTCAACATTGTCATGCATTATACATCATTTTTTCCCTAGTGATATGCACATTCGCAAAAAAACATGCCATTAGGTGTGTTATTTGACCAAGTACTTATCGGATGGGTGTGCCTCATTGAGAACATTTCAATACCACCTAGGATGAGGTGTACAAAAAGTGTTATGCCCATCAGATATCCTTTGCATGGTCGATCGAGCATTAACTACTATTTTTGCTCTAGTGTCATGCACATTCGTAATAAAACACGCTGCTAGTGTCATGCACATTCGTAATAAAACGCGCTGCTACGTATATTATCCGATCAAGCACTTATGGGATGCACATGCCACTTTGCATGTAAGTCAATTCAACCTATTTTAAGGTGTGTGCAAAGTATTGTGCCCATCGGATATGCTTTGCATTGTCGATCAAGCATAAAACACCGTTTTTGCCTTAGTGTCATGCACAACCATGAAAAAACACGGTCCTAAGTGTGTTAATTAAACAAGTACTTATCGGATGGGGGCTCCACTTTGCACACAAGTCCGTTTCAACCACGTTGAGGTGCGTGAAAAGTATTTTCACCATCGGATATGCTTTGCATGGTTGATCACGCATTATACACTATTTTTTCCCGAGTGATATGCACATCCGCAAAAAAACATGCCCTTAGGTGTGTTATCTGACCAAGTACTTCTCGGATGGATGTGCCTCTTTGAGAACATTCCAATACCACATAGGTTGAGGTGTAGGAAAAGTGTTGTGCCCAACGGATATCCTTTGCATGATCGATCGAGCAATAAATACTATTTTTGCTCTAGTGTCATGCACATCCGTAAAAAACACACTGCTATGTATGTTATCTGATCAATAACTTATGGTATGGGAGTGCCACTTTGCATGTAAGTCAATTCCACCTATTTGAAGGTGTGTGCAAAGTATTGTGCCCATCGGATATGCTTTGCATTGTTAATCAAGCATAAAACACCGTTTTTGCCTTAGTGTCATGCACAACCATGAAAAAGCACGGTCCTAAGTGTGTTAATTAAACAAGTACTTAGCGGATGGGGGCTCGACTTTGCATGCAAGTCCGTCTAAACTATGTTGAGGTGCGCACAAAGTATTGTCACCATCGGATATGATTTGCATGGTAGATCACGCATTATACACCGTTTTTTCCCATGATATGCACATCCGCAAAAAAACACGCCCTTAGGTGTGTTATCTGACCAAGTACTTATCGGATGGGTGTGCCTCTTTGAGAACATTCCAATACCACATAGGTTGAGGTGTATGAAAAGTGTTGTGCCCATCAGATATCCTTTGCATGGTCGATCGAGCATTAAATACTATTTTTGCTCTAGTGTCATGCACATCCGTAAAAAAACACGCTGCTAGGTATGTTATCCGATCAAGAACTTATGAGATGGGAGTGCCACTTTGGATGTAAGTCAACTCCACCTATTTAAAGGTGTGTGCAAAGTATTGTGCCCATCGGATATGCTTTGCATTGTCGATCAAGCATAAAACGCCGTTTTTGCCTTAGTGTCATGCACAACCATGAAAAAACACGGTACTAAGTGTGTTAATTTAACAAGTACTTATCGGATGGGGGCTCCACTTTGCACGTAAGTCCGTTTCAACTAAGTTGAGGTGCGCGCAAAGTATTATCACGATCAGATATGATTTGCATGGTCGATCATGCATTATACACCGCTTTTTCCCTAGTGATATTCACATCCACAAAAAAACACGCCCTTAGGTGTGTTATCAGACCAAATACTTATCGGATGGGTGCGCCTCTTTGAGAACATTTCAATACCACCTAGCTTGTGGTGTAGGAGAAGTGTTGTGCCCATCGGATATCCTTTGCAGGGTCGATCGAGCATTAAATACTATTTTTACTCTAGTGTCATGCACATCCATAAAAAAAACACGCTGCTAGGTATGTTATCCAATCAAGCACTTATGGGATGGGAGTGCCACTCTGCATGTAAGTCAATTCCACCTTTTTGAAGGTGTGTGCAAAGTTTTGTGCCCATCGGATATGCTTTGCATTGTCAATCAAGCATAAAACACCGTTTTTGCGTTAGTGTCATGCACAGCCATGAAAAAACACGGACCTAAGTGTGTTAATTAAACAAGTACTTAACGGATGGGGGCTCCACTTTGCACGCAAGTCCGTTTCAAGTATGTTGAGGTGTGTGCAAAGTGTGCGTGCAAAGTATTGTCACCATCGGATATTATTTGCATGGTCGATCACGCCTTATACACCATTTTTTCCCGAGTGATATGCACATCCGCAAAAAAACACGCCCTTAGGTGTGTTATCTGACCAAGTACTTATCGGATGGGTGTGCCTCTTTGAGAACATTTCAATACGACCTAGGTTGAGGCGTACGAAAAGTGTTGTGCCCATCGGATATCCTTTGCATGGTTGATCGAGCATTAAATACTATTTTTGCTCTAGTGTCATGCACATCCGTAAAAAAACACGCTGCTAGGTATGTTATCCGATCAAGCACTTATGGGATGGGAGTGCCACTTTGCATGTAAGTCAATTCCTCCTATTTGAAGGTGTGTGCAAAGTATTGTGCCCATCGGATATGCTTTGCATTGTCAATCAAGCATAAAACACCATTTTTGCCTTTGTGTCATGCACAACCATGAAAAAACACGGTCCTAAATGTGTTAATCAAACAAGTACTTATCGGATGGGGGCTCCAGTTTGCATGCAAGTCCGTTTCGATTAGGTTGAGATGCGTGCAAAGTGTTGTCACCATCGGATATGCTCTGCATGGTCGATTATGCATTATACAAGGTTTTTCCCGTAGTGATATGCACATCCACAAAAAAACATGCCCTTAGGTATGTTATCTGACCAAGTACTTATCGGATCGGTGTGCCTCTTTGAGAACATTTCAATACAACCAAGGTTAAGGTGTACGAAAATTATTGTGCCCATCGGATATGCTTTGCATGGTCGATCGAGCATTAAATAGCATTTTTGCCTTAGTGTCATGCACATTCGTAAAAAAACACGCTGCTAGGTGTGTTATCCGATCAGGTACTTATGCGATAGGAATGCCACTTTGCATGTAAGTCAATTCCACCTAGATGAAGGTGTGTGCAAAGTATTGTGCCCATCGGATATGCTTTGCATTGTCGATCAAGCATAAAACACCGTTTTTGCCTTTGTGTCATGCACAACCATATAAAAACACGGCCATAGGTGTGTTATTCAAATAAGTACTTATCGGATGAGGGCTCCACTTTCCACGCAAGTCTGTTTCAACTACATTGAGGTGCGCGCAAAGCATTGTCACCATCGGATATTATTTGCATGGTCGATCACGCCTTATACACCATTTTTTCTCTGGTGGTATGCACATCCGCAAAAAAACACGCCCTTAGGTGTGTTATCTGACCAAGTACTTATCGGATGGGTGTGCCTCTTTGAGAACATTTGAATCCCACCTAGGTTGAGGCATACGAAAAGTGTTGTGCCCACCGGATATCCTTTGCATGGTTGATTGAGCATTAAATACTATTTTTGCTCTAGTGTCATGCACATTTGTAAAAAAAGACGCTGCTAGGTATGTTATCCGATCAAGCACTTATGGGATGGGAGTGCCACTTTGCATGTAAGTCAATTGCACGTAGTTGAAGGTGTGTGCAAAGTATTGTGCCCATGGGATATGCTTTGCATTGTCGATCAAGCATAAAACACTGCTTTTGGCTTAGTGTCATGCACAACCATGAAAAAACACGGTCCTAAGTGTGTTAATCAAACAAGTACTTATCGGATGGGGGCTCGAGTTTGCACGCAAGTCTGTTTCAACTAGGTTGAGATGCGTGCAAAGTATTGTCACCATCAGATATGCTCTGCATGGCTGATTACGCATTATACAACATTTCTCCCGTAGTAATATGCACATCTGCAAAAAAACATGCCCTTAGGTATGTTATCTGTCCAAGTACTTATCGGATGGGTGTGCATCTTTGAGAAAATTTCAATACCACCTAGGTTAAGGTGTAGGAAAAGTATTGTGCCCATCGAATATGCTTTGCATGGTCGATCGAGCATTAAATATACTATTTTTGCTCTTGTGTCATGCACATCCGTAAAAAAAACACGCTGCTAGGTATGTTATCTGATCAAGCACTTATAGGATGGGAGTGCCACTTTGCATGTAAGTCAATTCCACCTATTTGAAGGTGTGTACAAAGTATTGTGCCCATTAGATATGCTTTGCATTGTGGATCAAGCATAAAACACCGTTTTTGCCTTAGTGTCATGCACAACCATGAAAAAACATGATCCTAAGTGTGTTAATCAAACAAGTACTTATCGGATGAAGGCGTACGAAAAGTGTTGTGCCCATCGGATATCCTTTGCATGGTTGATCGAGCATTAAATACTATTTTTGCTCTAGTGTCATGCACATCCGTAAAAAAACACGCTGCTAGGTATGTTATCCGATCAAGCACTCATAGGATGGGAGTGCCACTTTTCATGGAAGTCAATTCCACCTATTTGAAGGTGTGTGCAAAGTATTGTGCCCATCAGATATGCTTTGCATTGTTGATCAGGCATAAAACACAGTTTTTGCCTTAGTGTCATGCACAACCATGAAAAAACACGGTCCTAAGTGTGTTAATCAAACAAGTACTTATCGGATGGGGGCTCCAATTTACGCGCAAGTGCTTTTCAACTACGTTGAGGTGCATGCAAAGTATTGTCACCATTGTCACGCATTATACATCATTTTTTCCCTAGTGATATGGACATTCGCAAAAAAACACGCCATTAGGTGTGTTATTTGACCAAGTACTTATCGGATGGGTGTGCCTCATTGAGAACATTTCAATACCACCTAGGATGACGTGTATAAAAAGTGTTGTGCCCATCAGATATCCTTTGCATGGTCGATCGAGCATTAACTACTATTTTTGCTCTAGTGTCATGCACATTCGTAATAAAACACGCTGCTAGGTATATTATCCGATCAAGCACTTATGGGATGGGCATGCCACTTTGCATGTAAGTAAATTCAACATATTTTAAGGTGTGTGCAAAGTATTGTGCCCATCAGATATGCTTTGCATTGTCGATCAAGCATAAAACACCGTTTTTGCCTTAGTGTCATGCACAACCATGAAAAAACACGGTCCTAAGTGTGTTAATTAAACAAGTACTTATCGGATGGGGGCTCCACTTTGCACACAAGTCTGTTTCAACCACATTGAGGTGCATGCAAAGTATTTTCACCATCGGATATGCTTTGCATGGTTTATCACGCATTATACACCATTTTTTCCTGAGTGATATGCACATCCGCAAAAAAACATGCCCTTAGGTGTGTTATCTGACCAAGTACTTCTCGGATGGGTGTGCCTCTTTGAGAACATTCCAATACCACATAGGTTGATGTGTAGGAAAAGTGTTGTGCCCATCGGATATCCTTTGCATGATCGATCGAGCAATAAATACTATTTTTGCTCGTGTCATGCACATCCGTAAAAAAACACACTGCTATGTATGTTATCTGATCAAGAACTTATGGTATGGGAGTGCCACTTTGCATGTAAGTCAATTCCACCTATTTGAAGGTGTGTGCAAAGTATTGTGCCCATCGGATATGCTTTGCATTGTCAATCAAGCGTAAAACACCGTTTTTGCCTTAGTGTCATGCACAACCATGAAAAAGCACGGTCCTAAGTGTGTTAATTAAACAAGTACTTAGCGGATGGGGGCTCAACTTTGCATGCAAGTCTGTCTAAACTATGTTGAGGTGCACACAAAGTATTGTCACCATCGGATATGATTTACATGGTCGATCACGCATTATACACCGTTTTTTCCCATGATATGCACATCCGCAAAAAAACACGCCCTTAGGTGTGTTATCTGACCAAGTACTTATCGGATGGGTGTGCCTCTTTGAGAACATTCCAATACCACATAGGTTGAGGTGTACGAAAAGTGTTCTGCCCATCGGATATCCTTTGCATGGTCGATCGAGCATTAAATACTATTTTTGCTCTAGTGTCATGCACATCCGTAAAAAAACACGCTACTAGGTATGTTATCCGATCAAGAACTTATGGGATGGGAGTGCCACTTTGGATGTAAGTCAATTCCACATATTTAAAGGTGTGTGCAAAGTATTGTGCCCATCGGATATGCTTTGCATTCTCGATCAAGCATAAAACACCGTTTTTGCCTTAGTGTCATGCACAACCATGAAAAAACACGGTACTAAGTGTGTTAATTAAACAAGTACTTATCGGATGGGGGCTCCACTTTGCACGTAAGTCCGTTTCAACTAAGTTAAGGTGCACGCAAAGTATTATCATGATCAGATATGATTTGCATGGTCGATCATGCATTATACACCGCTTTTTCCCTAGTGATATTCACATCCGTAAAAAAACACGCCCTTAGGTGTGTTATCTGACCAAGTACTTATCGGATGGGTGCGCCTCTTTGAGAACATTTCAATACCACCTAGCTTGCGGTGTAGGAGAAGTGTTGTGCCCATCGGATATCCTTTGCATGGTCGATCGAGCATCAAATACTATTTTTACTCTAGTGTCATGCACATCCATAAAAAAAACACGCTGCTAGGTATGTTATCCAATCAAGCACTTATGGGATGGGAGTTCCACTTTGCATGTAAGTCAA